>NW_024070211.1:40679729-41226972 GCF_014754425.2 Oryx dammah | reverse complement strand
CAACCAGGGAAGAGACCCACTCTCCGCAACTACAGAAAGCTGCAACCAGGGAAGAGACCCACTCTCCGCAACTACAGAAAGCTGCAACCAGCGAAGAGACCCACTCTCCGCAACTACAAAAAGCTGCAACCAGGGAAGAGACCCACTCTCCGCAGCTACAGAAAGCTGCAACCAGGGAAGAGACCCACTCTCCGCAGCTACAGAAAGCCCGCGCACAGCAATGAACAACCAGCACAAACAAAACGAACTAACTAAATAAATCTTAAAAAAAAAATAAAAAAGACTGATTCAAGAAGTAAAAGCATGGATAGCAGTGATGTGACTAATAGTTGCCTAGGACTTCCCTGATGGTCGAGTGGTTAAGAATCTGCCCTACAATGCAGGGGACACCTATTGGATCCCTGATCCAGGAGGATTCCTGGAGGCTGGGCCTTGAGACAAGCCACTGCAATGAGAAACCAGAACACTGCAACAAAGAGCTCCCACAGGCCATAACCAGAGATAGGACTTGGGCAGCAACAAAGGCCCAGCACAGCCACAAATGAGATAAATACATAAACTTATTAAGAAAAAAGCTGCCTAAATTGTATCTTCAGCAGACATATCAGTTTTACTAAAATTAAGCTATTAATTGTTGATGTAGAGCAGGAAAAGAATCTTTCACCCCATCCATCAAAAGAGGTCCCTCTAACAAAAGACAGGTTAACAACAAAAAACATACAAATTTACATAATTTTAGATTTACATGACTTAAGAGACTTCATAAGAATATGCAGGCCTGAGGGAACAGTTGAACCTGAGTGTTTTTATGCTTGGTTTGATGAATAGCCCAGTCTTGAGAAAATTAGATGGGATAGAAAAATTATGAACCAAGTACAGTAAATTGGGGGAAATAGCAAGTCCCATCTGTTCAGATTCCCTTGGTGTCTTAGAGATGAGAATGCCCCTTTCATCAGTATAGGAAGGGAACCACGCACATGATGGTTTCATGGCTCAGGAGCAGCTCGGGACAACCTGTTTCTTAAATTCCTTCAGCTCAAAATATTCAATATGGCAAGGTGCCACACTTTGGGGTGATGTATCCTGAGCCGTGTCACTGGACAATTATTTGCAGAAAATATTACATTGGGGGTTCCCTGATAGCTCAGTTGGTAAAGAATCCGCCTGCAATGCAGGAGACCCCAGTTCAATTCCTGTGTCAGGAAGATCCCCTGGAGAAGGGATAGGCTGCTTCCTTTGTGGCTCAGCTGGTAAAGAATCCATCTTCAGTGTGGGAGACCTGGGTTCAATCCCTGGGTTGGGAAGATCCCCTGGGGAAGGGAAAGGCTACCCCACTCCAGTATTCTGGCCTGGAGAATTCCGTGACTGTATGGGGTCACAAAGAGTCAGACAGGACTGAGCGACTTTCACTTTCATTATTACATCAGACTGTGAACAAAGGATCTACAGTCAAACTGTTAGATATTAAAAATTGTTGAAGAAACAGTTCAATTTTTCTCCTTTTGTGTTATAACTATGTATTTATTTTTCACTTTGTTTCCTGGCATAATTATGTAGTCAAAGTTGAGTAAATAAAAATTCTCACTACCTAGATTTCTTTTTGTTTCATTTCATGACATTGCTGGAAATTATTTGGTCATATTGAGGGGTATGTGTGTGTGTTAGTTGCTCAGTCATGTAATGTATGACTCTTTGTGACCCTATGGACTGTAGCCTGCCAGGTTCCTCTGTCTATGGAATTCACCAGGCAATAATACCGGAGTCAGTTGATATTCCCTGCTCCAGGGGATCTTCCCGACTTGGAGATCGAACCTACGTCACATGTCTCCTGCATAATCAGGCAGGTTCTTTACCACTAGCGGACCTGGAAAAGTGAAGTGAAAGTGAAAGTCACTCAGTCGTGTCAGACTCTTTGTGACCCCATGGATTATACAGTCATGGAATTCTCCAGGCCAGAATACTGGGTTGGGTAGCCTTTCCCTTCCCCAGGGGATCTTCCCAACCCAGGGATCGAACCCAGGTCTCCCACACTGCAGACGGATTCTTTACCAGCTGAGCCACAAGGGAAGCCCAAGAATACTGGAGTGGGTAGCCCATCCTTTCTCCAGGGGATCTTCCCTACCCAGGAATTGAACAGGGGTCTCTTGCAGTGCAGGCAGATTCTTTACCAATTGAGCTTTCAGGGAAGCTCCTTTTTAAAACTTGTTAAAGACTAAGTTAAATAAAAAATCTTCTTAGCTGTGTAAGGATAAACAAGAGACAGAGACAGGGAGAGACTCTCCATTTGTCCCAAGAGATATTGAGGAGGAGATTACTAAAAATCACTCTAGTCCAGGTGTCAATGTACTAGTACACCATTCCCATCCACATAGGGACCACCCAGATAATGTTACAGACGAAAAACTTTTCTCTCCCCTCTTAGGTTTCTTAGTGAGGCCTGTGAATTAAACTGACAAAAGATATATTAATAGGAAGAAAGGTTATTTCTCATGCACACAAGGACCTCACAGAAAAGAAATGAAAGCCTAAAGTAGTTAGGCCTGGAAATTACATATCATTTTAACAAAGAGCAATAAGTTAAGGAGAAGTGACTAGGCCAAAAAAAGGTGAGTGATTGTGCTTTTTAAAAAATATTATTTATTTATTTATTTGGCTGTGCTGAGTCTTGGCTGTAGCATGTGGGATCTAGTTCCCTGACCAGGGATCGAACCCAGGGTCCCTGCCTTGGGAGCATGGAGTCTCAGGCACTGGATCCCAGGGAAGTTCCAATGATTGTGCTTTTGCAGATAATACACTGAGGAAATTTAACTAGAAAATTTAGTGTGGTAGAGAAGATTGTTTAGTAAGTGCTATGGTCTGAATGTGTCCCCCCAAAATTCATACACTAAGATAGTATTAGGAGAGGGACCTTTAGGGGGTGGTTAGGTGAGGAAGCAGAGCCCTCATGGGTAGGATTAGTGCTCTTATAAGAGAGGTACAGAGAAATGCCTTCCTTGCCCTTTCTGCCTTTGAGGACACAGCAAGGTGCCAGCTATGAACCAGGAAAAGGGCGCTCATCAGAATACCATCATGCTGCCAGCTTAATCTTGGGTTTCCCAGTCTCCAGAAATGTGAGAAATACTTGTCTGTTGTTTGTCAGCTGCACAGTTCGTGGTCTTTGTTACAGCAGCATGAATAGACCAAGAAGTCAGTCAGGTTTATTATGCAGACTCAAGTCAGTGCCATCTCCAGTACTAAGAGTCATTCTCGTCCTGGTGCAGGAACGGGAGGCACCTGTACAAGTGAAAGATTTACGCCTTGCTTTTAGGCAGAAAGAGGGAGGGCAGAGAGTTCCTCCTGTGTCTGCTGCTTCTTAACTGCTTTCAGGTAAAATAATCCTTATGCCAAAGGGCATATTCTGGGTTGGCTTATGCTGATCCCCTTCAGTTACCTCATGGGCTCATGTGTCTGTCCCTGGATTTATTCTGTGTTGGAGTTCTCAGCGGTTTAGTTGCTAAGTCATGTCTGACTCTTGTGATCTCATGGATGGTAACTTACCAGACTCCTCTGTCCATGAAATTTTTCCAGCTAGAATACTGGAGTGGGTTGTCATCTCCTTCTCCGGAGGATCATCCTGACCCAGGGATCAAACCTGAGTCTTGAACCCAAGTCTCCTGCACTGCAGGCAGATTCTTTACTGTGGAGCCACCAGAGAAGCCCCTGGAGTTCTCTGTACTCCATTTAATTTTTTTCTTTTTAAATCTCCCAGATGTGTAACTCTATACCTATTAAACAAGAACTCCCATTTTTGTTGTGATTCCCGCCCCCACCCCCCACCCCCCAAGGCACCACATAGCTTGCAAGATCTTAGTTGCTCAGCCAGGGATTGAACCCAGGCTACAGCAGTGAAAGTACTGGGTCTTAACCACTGAACTGCAAGGGAACTCCATGTGTGCGTGTCAATTTTTAAAAGAAATTTCAACTGACAGTTTAGGTAGAGGGAGGACCCCTGGCTAAGTAACCAGCATGGGGAAGGGCAATGTGAGTGGTGAGGGGACCAACATCACACAGTGCCCACGGAGAGTAACCAGCATGGGGAAGGGCAATGTGAGTGGTGAGGGGACCAGCATCACACAGTGCCCACGGAGATAGAAAGGACGATATGAGCAGATCCGACAGGGGAAGCCTGATTTGCCAGGCACGGCAGTCTTCCAGGTGGAGTTGTTGGAGGGGCTAAAAGAGGCCAAGACCACTATTTCCTTCAGCATTTGAAGAGGCTTGGTGTCCTCATCCTGAAACGTCCATGGAATGAGACATCAGCGGCTAGTTAAAGCTGTATCACTGTGCTGTCTATGTCATGACTGACACCTGACACCCACAGTCATTTTTTAAAATAATAACATTTCTCAATTGAGTAGTATGCTTATCATAAAAAACATTCAGAAAATGCAAAAGAGCATAAAATGAGAATTCGTCTTTAGCTTCACCATTTCAAGAAATCAAAGCCTTGGAATTTTGGCACAATTGTTTATTTTAAAAATGTTTATGTGAGATTAGATTGTACTTACAGTTTTATAACCTGCCCACTTCGCTTACTCCAGGAGCATTTTCCATGTCATTATAGGTTACTCAAAAATATGTTTTTTAAATGACTGCATAATATCACAATCTACAGATGTTCTTTAAGACATTTTTAAAGATGGCAACTTTACTCCCATTCTAGAACACAAAAATTGCAGGACTGTCAAACCTGTCTTCAAAGTAATTTCCAATACATCTTATACTGACACAAAGTTCTATCAAGTTTGATACCAAAAATGAGCACATTTTCAGAAATATTAAAATGAAATATAAAACCTTAACACAGGCTGCAATTTAGCCAAATAGAATCTGATATTATCTGTCAACAAACAACTTAGAAAACTTTTTCCTAGAATTAAATAATAATTTGATGTGTTATCCACTATATTTGTAGCAGTATAATTACAATAATGAGATGTATTTACTATAATGAGACTTTATATTTTGAAAAGGTTAAGTCATGGCAAACATGCTATTTGGTGGGGCCTAGCTATTAAGCCATTTAATATTTTCCATTTAAATGTTAAGAGCAAAGGAAGCAAAGTGGGGAGAAATGTTGAATTACAAGCATATTGAAATGGAATAGTGAGAACTTCTCTATCATCTTCCAGAATTAATTAGCAACAGAGCTGCAAGTTTTTAGCTTCAGTTAGATTCATGAACCCTCTCCAGTGAAGGCAAATTTATGGCATTTTAAAGCATAATTTAAAAAGCATACTTAATTCTTTCCTATCATATCAGCTGTCAAAATACTGCAATAAAATCACACTTGGAATTTACCTGGAAAAAAAAAACACCCCAAATTATTATGGTAGGAAAGCACATAAGGGTGATCAATGCAAAGACCAGGACACCTGTGGCCAAAACAGAACGTGGAAACGGAACTGAAGAAAGTACCCATTAGGAGAAAAAGTAGATTGATTAACATTGCACTTTAAGATAAAGAGCCCAGTCCTTAGAAAGGCATGGACCACACATGTTCTAAAATTCTTTTCTCTCTAGGATAGAAATGCTCAATTTTGTGTTTAGTCACTTGTTTCAGAAAAGTAGAACATACCACATACTGACTGCAAAACACTGGGCATTAGGAAAACCTGGTTTTCTGATTCCATCTGCTCGCCCACTGACCAGCTGAATGACTTTAAGTAAGTTTCTGAAATTCTTTAAGCCCTGATTTTCTTATCTGGAGAATGGGGATAATGATACTATCTATATCATGATGTTGTAAGTTTTCTATGACATATAAAAAGCCACATAAAGAGTAAGGTCTCAATAAACGTTTATATTATGACTTGCTCTGAATTGCCCAAGGTGCTTTTCACTTACACAGTCTGTAAATGAAGTGCTTTTATTGTCCATACACTATGTGACAGGGACCACAGTTACGTCCTCAAAATCCATTCCTTTCTTATTATCAGAACCACAATTTTATTTAGCAAATAAGTATTGTTGTTGTATTCAGATAAATCAGATAAAGTTCTCAGTTTCCACAGATGCTGAGAATGACCATTAAGATTTATGCAGAAAACATGGGCTGGGGCTTCAAGGAAAGCTAGCTCTGCTTTGGAGTTATACTTTGGAAGGCAACAAGATGACTAAAGATTCAGCAGCTCTTTAGGAGCTATAAGGGAAGGAAAAGTACAGGAGAGATGTTACAAAAAGCCTATACTTCTAGAGACCTCAGTCTTGAAATTCTTGAGACACTAAGTGCCAGCAATCTTCTACTTCCAAACTTATTGTTTATTAGAAATGTAAGCCTTTATGTGTCTGGGTCACTACTACTTTGAGTTTGTTGCTGTCATATTTTACCAAATCAAATGATAACTCACATACACCAACACCATGCTAAAATCCCTGAAAAATACCGATGACTTCATTACTCAAGGTATCATTATAATCATAATAAAGTCTCATTGTATGAGGTAAACTGAGTAAGTCTGTCTTGAAACAAACAAACAAAAAACTCTGAGAAGTTAGCTGACAGTGCTGTAAAGATGAAGTGGAAAGAAAGCACATAAAGCGACTTGCCTAATAGAGTCCCTGGTATGTGTGACTATTTGGTTTGTAGTGGCTGACATTACAGAGCTATCACAAAGGGAATCAAGCTACAGACAACTTTGCCTTGTCCTTGGAGTAGAAAGTAGGGACAATTATTTTTATAGCTCATCAGTTGACATTTTATATTATTGTTTTTCATCTGATGTATTCAGTAGGATTTCAGCTCAAGAGTGATTGAGAAGACAATCAATAGTCCAGTGGCTAAGACTCTACACTCCCATTGCAGAGGGCCTGGGTTCAATCCCTGGTCAAGGAAATAGAATCCCACATGCCTCTGCTAAGAGTCTGCACACTGCAACTAAAGACCCCACATGCTGCAATCAAGACTGAAGATGTCATGTGCCACAAATAAGACCTGGCACAGCCGAATAAATAAATAAAAATGGCAAACATGTTTTTTTTTTCAAAAAAAGAGTGATTGAGAAGGCCAGGCATAAAGGAGGGCCAATAGACTTCCTGAGACTGGAAGCTCAGAAGGAGTAACGTTATACTCAGAGGATATCAGGCAACAATTTATCATCTCCTGATGTGTCTCTGGGCTATGAGAGAAATCACATCATTGTACCCTGAACTGACTGTGTCATGGTTCAATGTCTAGGTAGGATGTGTATTCACAAAAGCACAGCTATGCCTGGTCCTGAGATGTTGGCTCATCATTGCCTGTTTCTTTGCTCCTATTTGCTGGTCATACAACCAGCACATCACAACACAGAACAGGAACGAACTCAGCAGCTCTGTGTATTTTTGAACAGTGGAAACATCTACAAGGATTGTCTCCCCAATCTACAATGCCCAATGTGATTAACAGATGACTCAAATGGCAACCTACTCCAGTGTTCTTGCCTGGAGAATCCCAGGGACGGGGGAGCCTGGTGGGCTCCAGTCTATGGGGTCACACAGAGTCAGACACAACTGAAGTGACTTAGCAGTAGCAGCAGCTGAAACTTTCAGATGAACTGTCATTTCCAAAACCCTAAGTGAAGTCACAATTTATACACTGAGGAGAATTTTTTTTTTATTGGGTTAGTCTGTTTTAGCATTATATTCTTTTTAGTTAAACTGTAAAAGAGCAATAAAATGCCAGAGACAGCTCCCAGGTAATGTATATTTATCTTGTCTTAAGCTTATTCTCATTGGATTTAGGAGACAGGCCTCTCTGAAAATTACTATGTCATGAGACATTTTTTGTGAAGCCATAGTGTCCAAAATGCTGTACAAAACACATAAAAGATAAGACTACTGCTTTCCCAGAATTTTGTCCTGTTTATCCAAACAGTGGCCTAATTTAAGTGGAAGGAAACATTCTATAGCAGTCATTCATAGTTAGGGTCATAAAGAGATAGTGTAAGAATTGGTAACCGCATTCTGATGTCATAAATTGTTTTATGATGTTAAAAAACAAGCTAACAATTCTGTGGTATATATAGGAATCACACCTAAATCAAAGAGATTATGTTACCTCCATACAATGGAGTCTTCTGCAGGTGAGAAAGGAATAAAGAATTTCTCTATAACACTTCCTAACACCATACACAAAGATAAACTCAAAATGGATTAAAGACCTAAATGTAAGATGAGAAACTATAAAACTCTTATAGGAAAATATAGTCAGAGTACTCAATGACATAAATCAAAGCAAGATCCTCTATGACCCACATCCTAGAGTAATGGAAATAAAAACAAAAATAAACAAGTGGAACCTGATTAAACTTAAAAGCTTTTGCACAGCAAAGGAAACTATGCTTCTGCTGAGTCGCTTCAGTCGTGTCCGACTCTGTGCGACCCCATAGACGGCAGCCCACCAGGCTACCTCGTCCCTGGGTTTCTCCAGGCAAGAACACTGGAGTGGGTTGCCATTTCCTTCTCCAGTTCATGAAAGTAAAAAGTGAAAGTGAAGTCGCTCAGTCGTGTCCGACTCGTAGCGACCCCATGGACTACAGCCTACCAGGCTCCTCCATCCGTGGATTTTCCAGGGAAGAGTACTGGAGTGGGGTGCCATTGCCTTCTCTGAAAGGAAACTGTAGGCAAGGTGAAAAGACAACCCTCAGAATGGGAGAAATTAGTAGCAAATGAAACAACTGACAAAGGGTTAATTTTCAAAATATACAAGCAGCTCATACAACTCAATACC
The DNA here is from genome assembly GCF_014754425.2 of Oryx dammah. Classification (NCBI taxonomy): domain Eukaryota; kingdom Metazoa; phylum Chordata; class Mammalia; order Artiodactyla; family Bovidae; genus Oryx; species Oryx dammah. Next base: position 41,218,223 of record NW_024070211.1, on the reverse strand, counting down.
AGAAAAACAAACAACCCAATCAAAAAGTGGAAAAAGACCTAAACAGACATTTCCCTAAAGAAAACATACAGATGGCTAACAAACACATGAAAAGATGCTCAACATCACTCATTATTAGAGAAATGCAAATCAAAACTATAATGAGCTATCACCTCACACCAGTTAGAATGGCCATCATCAAAAAGTTTACACAAAATAAACGCTGAAGAGGGTGTAGAGAAATGGAATGCTCTTGCACCGTTGGTGGGAACGTAAATTGATACAGCCACTATGGAAAATGGTATAGAGGTTCCTTAAAAAACTAGTAATAAAACCACCACATGACCCAGCAATCCCACTCCTAGGCATATACCTTGAGGAAGCCAAAACTGAAAAAGACACATGTATCCCATTGTTCACTGCAGCACTATTTACAATAGCTAGAACATGGAAGCAACCTAGATGTCCATCAACAGATGAATGGATAAAGAAGTTGTGGTACATACATATAATGGAATATTCAGTTCAGTTCAGTCGCTCAGTCATGTCTGACTCTTTGCGACACCATGGACTGCAGCACAATAGGCCTCCCTGTCCATTACCAACTCCCCGAGTTTACTCAAACTAATGTCCATCATGTTGGTGATGCCATCTTATCCTCTGTCATCCCCTTCTCCTCCTGCCCTCAATGCTTCCCAGAATCAGGGTGTTTTCACATGAGTCAGTTCTTTGTATCAGGGGGTCAAAGTATTGGAGTTTCAGCTTCAACATCAGTCCTTCCAATGAATATTCAGGACTGACTTCCTTTAGGGTGGACTGGTTGGATCTCCTTGCAGTCCAAGGGACTAGCAAGAGTCTTCTCCAACACCACAGTTCAAAAGCATCAATTCTTCATTGCTCAGCTTCCTTTATAGTCCAACTCTCACATCCATACATGACCACTGGAAAAACCATAGCCTTAACTAGACGGACTTTTGTTGGCAATGTGATGTCTCTGCTTTTTAATATGCTGTCTAGGTTGGTCATAACTTTCCTTCCAAGGAATAAGCATCTTTTAATTTCAAGGTTGCAGTTACCATGTGCAGTGATTTTGAAGCCCAGAAAAATAAAATCTGCCACTGTTTCCACTGTTTCCCCATCTATTTGCCGTGAAGTGATAGGACCACATACCATGATCTTAGTTTTCTGAATGTTGAACTTTAAGTCAATTTTTTCACTCTCTTCTTTCACTTTCATCATGAGGCTCTTTAGTTCTTCTTCACTTTCTGCCATAAGGGTGGTGTCATCTGCACATCTGAGGTTATTGATATTTCTTCCGGCAATCTTGATTCCAGCTTGTACTTCATTCAGCTCAGCATTTCTCATGACGTACTGTGCATAGAAGTTAAATAAGCAGGGTGACAATATACAGCCTTGACATACTCCTTTCCTGATTCGGAACCAGTCTGTTGTTCCATGTCCAGTTTTAACTGTTGCTTCCTGACCTGCATATATGTTTCTCAAGAGGCAGGTCAGGTGGTCTGGTATTCCCATCTCTTTCAGAATTTTCCACAGTTTATTGTAATCCAGTCAAAAGCTTTGGCATACTCAATAAAGCAGAAATAAAGGAAACTCTCTTGCTTTTTTGATGATCCAGAAGATGTTGGCAATTTGATTTCTGGTTCTTCTGCCTTTTCTAAAATCAGCTTGAACATCTGGAAGTTCACGGTTCACGTATTGCTGAAGCCTGGCTTAGAGAATTTTGAGCATTACTCTACTAGTGTGCATTGGAGAAGGAAATGGCAACCCACTCGTGTTCTTGCCTGGAGAACCCCAGGGACGGCAGAGCCTGGTGGGTTGCCGTCTATGGGGTAGCACAGAGTCAGGCACGACTGAAGTGACTTAGCAGCAGCAGCAGCTACTAGTGTGTGAGACAGGTGCATTATGCGGTAGTTTGAACATTCTTTGGCATTCTTTCTTTGGGAATGGAATGAAAACTCACCTTTTCCAGTCCTGTGGCCACTGCTGCATTTTCCAAATTTGCTGGCATATTGAGTGCAGCACTTTCACAGCATCACCTTTTAGGATTTGAAATAGCTCAGCTGGAATTCCATCACCTCCACTAGCTTTGTTTGTAGTGATGCTTCTTAATGCCCACTTGACTTTGCATTCCAGGATGTCAGGCTCTAGATGAGTGATCATACCATCATGATTATCTGGGTCTTGATTTTTTTCATATAGTTCTTCCATGTAATCTTGCCACCTCTTCTTAATATCTTCTGCTTCTGTTAGGTCCATACCATTTCTGTCCTTTATTGAGCCCATCTTTGCATGAAGTGTTCCCTTGGTATCTCTAATTTTCTTGAAGAGATCTATCAGTTCAGTTCAGTCGCTCAGTCATGTCCTGATTATCTGGGTCATGAAGATCTTTTTTGTACAGTTCTTCCATGTATTCTTGCCACCTCTTCTTAATATCTTCTGCTTCTGTTAGGTCCATACCATTTCTGTCCTTTATCGAGCCCATCTTTGCATGAAATATTCGCTTGGTATCTCTAATTTTCTTGAAGAATTCTCTAGTCTTTCCCATTCTGTTGTTTCCCTCCATTTCTTTGCATTGATCACTGAAGAAGGCTTTCTTATCTCTTCTTGCTATTCTTTGGACCTCTGCATTCATATGCTTATATCTTTCCTTTTCTCCTTTGCTTTTCGCTTCTCTTCTTTTCACAGCTATTTGTAAGGCCTCCTCAGACAGCCATTTTGCTTTTTTGCATTTCTTTTCTATGGGGATGGTCTTGATCCCTGTCTCCTGTACAATGTCATGAACCTCATTCCACAGTTCATCAGGCACTCTATCTGTCAGATCTAGGCCCTTAAATCTATTTCTCACTTCCACTGTATAATCATAAGGGATTTGATTTCGGTCATACCTGAATGGTCTAGCGGTTTCCCTACTTTCTTCAATTTGAGTCTGAATTTGGTAATAACGAGTCCATGATCTGAGCCACAGTCAGCTCCAGGTCTTGTTTTTGTTGACTGTATAGAGCTTCTCCATCTTTGGCTGCAAAGAATATAATCAATCTGATTTTGGTGTTGACCATCTGGTGATGTCCATGTGTAGAATCTTCTCTTGTGTTGTTGGAAGAGGGTGTTTGCTGACCAGTGCATTTTCTTGGCAAAACTCTATTAGTCTTTGCCCTGCTTCATTCCACATTCCAAGGCCAAATTTGCCTGTTACTCCAAGGGTTTCTTGATTTGCTACTTTTGCATTCCAGTCCCCTATAATGAAAAGGACATCTTTTTTGGGTGTTAGTTTTAAAAGGTCTTGTAGGTCTTCATAGAACCGTTCAGCTTCAGCTTCTTCAGCATTACTGGTTGGGGCATAAACTTGGATTACCGTGATATTGAATGGTTTGCCTTGGAAACGAACAGAGATCATTCTGTCGTTTTTGAGATTGCATCCAAGTACTGCATTTCAGACTCTTTTGTTGACGATGATGGCTACTCCATTTCTGCTGAGGGATTCCTGCCCGCAGTAGTAGATATAATGGTCATCTGAGTTAAATTCACCCATTCCAGTCCATTTTAGGTCACTGATTCCTAGAATGTCGACATTCAATATTGCCATCTCTTGTTTGACCACTTCCATTTTGCCTTGATTCATGGACCTGACATTCCAGGTTCCTATGCAATATTGCTCTTTACAGCATCAGATCTTGCTTCTATCACCAGTCACATCCACAGCTGGGTATTGCTTTTGCTTTGGCTCCATCCCTTCATTCTTTTTGGAGTTATTTCTCCACTGATCTCCAGTAGCATATTGGGCACCTACTGACCTGGGTAGTTCCTCTTTCAGTATCCTATCATTTTACCTTTTCATACTGTTGATGGGGTTCTCAAGGCAAGAATACTGAAATGGTTTGCCATTCCCTTCTCCAGTGGACCACATTCTGTCAGACCTCTCCACCATGACCCACCCGTCTTGGGTTACCCCACGGGTATGGCTTAGTTTCCTTGAGTTAGACAAGGCTGTGGTCCTAGTGTGATTAGATTGACTAGTTTTCTGTGAGTATGGTTTCAGTGTGTCTGCCCTCTGATGCCCTCTTGCAACACCTACCATCTTACTTGGGTGCTCCAGCAAAGCGCAGCCACTGCTCCTTACCTTGGATGAGGGGTGTCTCCTCACTGCCACCCTTCCTGACCTTCAACGTAGGATGGCTCCTCTAGGCCCTCCTGCGCCCAGGCAGCTACCGTTCCTTGGACGTGGGGTTGATCCTCTCGGCCGCCGCCCCAGCCTGGGGTGTGGGGTTGCTCCTCCCAGCCGCCGCCCTTGGCCTCGGGTGCAGGGTGGCTCCTCCTGGCCACCCCTGGCCTTGGGTGCCCAGTGGCTCCTCTCGGCCTCCGCCCCTGACCTCGGACTCGGGGTGGCTCCTTTTGGGTGCCGCCTCTGGCCTCGGACACGGGGTAGCTCCTCTTGGCCATGCACTCACCCATAAAAAAGAACACCTTTGAGTCAGTTATAATAAGGTGGATGAACCTAGAACCTATGATACAGACTGAAGTAAGCCAGAAAGAGAAAGATAGGTATCATATTCTAACACTATATACAGAATCTAGAAAAATGGTACTGAATTATTTATTTACAGAGCAGCAAGGGAGAAACAGACATAGAGAATAGACTTATGGACATGGGGAGAGGGGAGGAGAGGGTGAGATGTATGGAAAGAGTAACATGGAAACTTACATTAGCATGTGTAAAATAGATAGCCAAACTGGAATTTGCTGTATGGCTCAGGAAACTCAAACAGGGGCTCTGTATCAACCTGGAGGGGTGGGATGGGGAGGGAGATGGGAGGGAGTTTCAAAAGGGAGGGGATCTATGTATATCTATGGCTGATTCATGTTGAGGTTTGACAGAAGACAACAAAATTCTGTAAAGCAATTATCCTTCAATTAAAAAATAAAGAAATTTAAAAAGAAAAGAGAGAAAAAAAAAGAATTTTTCTGTATACTGATGTGGAGTATTCAGCAAGATAATTTCAGTAAATTAAAGTAAAATAAAAAATTAATGGGTCCAAAACTGTGTTACAGTATACTGCTTTTTGAGTACGTGTTGGGCTATATCCTTCTGGCCTACAAGGCCTGCACTTCCTCAGCTTCAAGACCAAAGAAAGAGCCCAGAATCGGCAGCAGAGATATCAGTACTCTAATGGATGGGGGAACTTACATATCTGAGGCAAGGTCTTGGAGCAACATCCCACGGTGTGCTGCAGATGGTGGGCAGGATATGGTGGCAGCCTTCATTCCCAAGGGAAGGGAAGATTGCCAGTTTTGGGGGGAATTGATGTCAGTCGGCTCATTCAGTTCAGTTGCTCAGTCATGTCTGACTCTGAGACACCACAGACTGCAGCACGCCAGGCTTCCCTGTCCATCATCAACTCCCAGAGCTTGCTCAAATCCATTGAGTCAGTAATGGCATCCAACCAACTCATCCTCTATTGTCCCCTTCTCCTCCTGCCTTCAGTCTCTGCCAGCATCAGGGTCTTTTCCAAGGAGTCAGTTCTTCGCATCAGGCGGCCAAAGTATTAGAGTTTCAGCTTCAGCATCAGTCCTTCCAATGAATATTCAGGACTGATTTCCTTTAGTTACCAGAGAAACCAGCACCGGTGCCTGCTCATAATTACCCTTTGATAAGAACAATCTCTTGATGAAAGTAAAAAAGGAGAGTGAAAAGGTTGACTTAAAGCTCAACATTCAGAAAACGAAGATCATGGCATCTGGTCCCATCACTCCATGGGAAATAGATGGAGAAACAGTGGAAACAGTGGAAACAGTGGAAACAGTCAGACTTTATTTTGGGGGGCTCCAAAATCACTGCAGATGGTGATTGCAGCCATGAAATTAAAAGACGCTCACTCCTTGGAAGAAAAGTTATGAACAACCTAGACAGCATATTCAAAAGCAGAGACATTACTTTGCCGACTAAGGTCCATCTAGTCAAGGCTATGGTTTTTCCAGTAGTCATGTATGGATGTGAGAGTTGGACTGTGAAGAAGGCTGAGCGCCGAAGAATCGATGGTTTTGAACTGTGGTGTTGGAGAAGACTCTTTTTTTTTAAAAAAAATATGGAACGCTTCACGAATTTGCGTGTCATCCTTGCGCAGGGGCCATGCTAATCTTCTCTGTATCGTTCCGATTTTAGTATATGTGCTGCCGAAGTGAGCACTGGAGAAGACTCTTGAGAGTCCCTTGCACTGCAAGGAGATCCAACCAGTCCATTGTGAAGGAGATCAGCCCTGGGATTTCTTTGGAAGGAATGATGCTAAAGCTGAAGCTCCAGTCCTTTGGCCACCTCATGCGAAGAGTTGACTCACTGGAAAAGACTCTGATGCTGGGAGGGATTGGGGGCAGGAGGAGAAGGGGACGACAGAGGATGAGATGGCTGGATGGCATCACGGACTCGATGGACATGAGTCTGAGTGAACTCCGGGAGTTGGTGATGGACAGGGAGGCGTGGCGTGCTGCGATTCATGGGGTCGCATAGAGTCGGACACGACTGAGCGACTGAACTGAACTGAACTGAAGAACAATCTCTAACTGGGGCCTGGGGCAAGTAGGTAGGAAGATCAGTCATGTGAGTCGTAGATGAAGCAGGCACCGGTCAGGCAGAGGATGTACAGAGAGCAGAGAACAGCCATCTTGAACGGTCTGACCATACAGTAAACTAGGGCATGTGTGTATGTCTGTGCCTGTATGTGTGTAGGTATCTATATATTGACAAAGACGCCTCACTCGACCACACTTTATTCCATTTCACCTGAACCCTCTCTTTAACAAGAATTTGTTTTGCAAAATCTTGTTTTAGCAAGAATCTGCCAGTTTAAGAGAACTCCTCACAGTGCTGTTCTTGATACATATGCTAAATTAGTAGCCTCTTTCTTAACCACTCCCCAAATTTAAATAGTTTCCAAGCTTTTGGAATATACCCCTAGGTCTCATTTCAAGGCCCTAGATTCATGGCGGGATTTTTCACCCTCCCTTGAGAAAGAAAACGTCTTTCACATCTTTTTTTTTTTTTTTTTTTAATTGAGATTTAGCTGACTGTGTTAATCTCTGCCACTCAGAAAAGTGCCCAACCCCTACAGTTGCTCAGTCGTGTCTGACTCTGTGACACCATGGACTGCAGCATGCCAGGCCTCCCTGTCCATCACCAACTCCTGGAGTTCACCCAAACCCATGTCCACTGAGTCGGTGATGCCATCCAACCATCTCATCCTCTGTCCTTGTCCCCTTCTCCTCCTGCCTTCAATCCTTTCCAGCATCAGGGTCTTTTTAAATGAGTCAGCTCTTCGCATCAGGTGGCCAAAGTATTGGAGTTTCAGCTTCAACATCAGTCCTTCCAATGAATATTCAGGACTGACTTCCTTTAGGAGGGACTGGTTGGATTTCCTTGCAGTCCAAGGGACTAGCAAGAGTCTTCTCCAACACCACAGTTCAAAAACATCAATTCTTCGTTGCTCAGCTTTCTTTATAGTCCAGACACTTCAAATTTTAGTTAAGTGTATAGAGCAGCAATCCCCAAGTTTTTTGGCACCTGAGACCAGTTTCACGGAAGACAATTTTTCCATAGACCAGGGTAGGGGTGGAGGGGTTTCAGAATGGTTCAAGAGCATTACATTTATTATCCACTTTATTTCTATTATTATTACATTGTTATATATAATGAAATAATCAAACAACTCACCATCACTTGCCACTCACTAGGGTTTTGACAACCCAGAAACTAATCCCATCACCATAAAACCCAAGACTTTGAACCACGTAGCAGAGCAGTCCTGCTGGGTCCCTTACCTTGCTGTTCTCCACCTGTGTGTCCCTTCCTAATAAAGTCTCTTGCTTTGTTAGCACATGTCTCCTTGCACAATTCACTTCTGAGTATTAGACATGAGCCCACTCTCAGGCCCTGGAAGGGGACACCTTTCCTGCAACACTCAGTTCTTTGATTGAAAAGTATCAAAGAATTGGGGGAATGGAAACCAAGCAGAATGCTGTGGGGCCTTCTAAGGTACAAAAACCCTTCCGAGCCTCCCATTTCTTATTTGTAAAAAAAAAAGGCATTAGTCCCTTAGGCCTTTCCCTGGTTCCAAAAAGCACTCAAGCAGTTACTAATTAGAGAAATGAGGGAAAGCAGAAACAAAGGAAAAGCAATTAAATAGGAAAAGTAATTATACGCTAAACAATGTTCATTGATAAAGTAGAGTGCTGGTTCCTCTTAAATAAATTTACATAGCAATTGGATGCATATCTTTCAATTGTTAAGTTGGAAATGGTGACTACTGCTGACTAGAGTGTGTAGAGCCCAGACTGGTTGGAATCTGAAGGTTGGTGATTAAAATTCCCTAAACGTCACGCTGTTGCCTCACCACCAACCAATCAGAAGAAAGTCCCCAAGCTTCAACCCTTGCCCCAAATGTTGCCCCCAAAGCTACTTAGGAACTTGGGTCTTTTGAGAAAGAGCTACTCTTCTCCCTGTTTGACTTTGCAATCAAGGCTATATTTTCCTTCACCATAGTCTGGTGCCGGTTAAGTTGGCTTTGCTGTGCGGCATGAGAATTCAAGTTTAGTTCCACAAAAATTGTGGTGATTACTGAGGGAGAGCAAACCTGAGTGAGTATCTTACCTTGGCACATGGACTCCTCACTAGTTACGTCACTTGGATCCTCTCCAGCCAAGCCTGGACACATTTGCCTCACAGACTGTCCTGAGCACTTGCCGCGAACCCGCATCTGCCTCCGTGCTTTCCATTTCCATATTTCCTGATGAAGGAAACAAAAGATCCTGCTGTGTAAGATACCTCTGGTAAGAGGTGGGGTGACATCAATGTATTTTTTGCTACTGGGGTTCCTTGATTGGAATTTTCCTCTTTGGGGGGTTGGTTGTGAGAAGAAAGACATTTAAAAAAATATATTTTTTATTCATTTATTTTTTGGCTGTTCTGGGTCTTCACTGCTGCATGGGCTTCTTTTCTCTAGTTGCAGTAAGCGGGGGATGCTCTTTGTTGTGGTGGGTGGGCGTCTCATTGCAGTGGATTCCTTGTTGTGGAGCCCAGGTTCTAAGTGTGTGGGCTTCAGTAGTTGTGGAGCTCAGACTCATTAGTTGTGGGTCATGAGTCATGTCTGAATCATCCTGGATCAGGGATTGAACCCACATCCCCTGCATTGGCAGGCGGTTCCTATCCAGTTTACCACCAGGGAAGTCTGGTCATCTGATTTTGAGCAGAGGGCTGCTATCACAGGAAGGGGGCATGGGCGCATGCTCAGTTGTGTTCAACTCTTTTGTTACTCCATGAACTGTAGGCTGCCAGGCTCCTCTGTCCATGGGGTTTTTCAGGCAAGAATACTGGAGTGAGTTGCCGTTTCCTCCTCCAGGGGATCTTCCAGACCCAGGGATCCAACCCATGTCTCCTGCACTGTATCAACTAAAAAGATGCACAGTGTGAGAGTTGTAACTTAAGTTCTGTTTGGGGCAAAGATGAGGACTTCAGCCCAAGAGATAGGACCTCAGATAGCTCTGAGAGACTGCTCCAAAGAGGCAGTGAGGATCAGTATATAACATTTTGGTGAAGAGGGAGTTCAATGCAATTAAGTACTTCCTTTACAAAAGGTTTTCTACTAGTCATGAGGAGCTAATGTCACCCTGAAAGGATTTAGTGCTTTTCTAGATATGGGGAGATGCAAGGACTGAGATCACGAAATCAGTCCCTGAAAATATCTAACTATCTAAAGACCTGTTGCACCAGTTTCCCTGGAGCACAGAGTGCCTTACTCTCCACGCTGAATTCCCCTTAGGGGTTGTGACAGCAGCAGAAGCCCAGGGTTCAACCTCCACAGATTTTGCAGATGGTAAATGTCCTTTTTTGTCATTTTCCAGTTGTTGGCAAATGCTCTTGGCAAATGCTCATTTGTAGTTGACAACAGGCAGGTAGACTGTTTACTACTGAACCACCTGGGAAGCCCCACAGGAAGGGGGGACCCTTTCTGAAACAGGTAGGAAGGGGGCAGGGCACAAACTTTATTTATTTTTTATTTTGGCTGCACTGGGTCTGTATTGCAGTGCATGGGCTTTCTCTAGCTGTTGCACTTGGGCTCAGTAGTTGCAGCAGAGGACAACCATCACAGATCAAAAAGTGGGTGCTGGCCCAATTTCTGTAAATTCCTGCCCCTTTCTTAAAATAGTTTGAATAATCCTCCCGCTAATTAGTCTATGAAATTACCAACCAGTAAAAACTAACCATGCCATATTTCGGGGCCGCTCTCACTTTCTGAGATGGCCCACACACTGTAGAGTGTGCTTCTCTCTAAATAATTCTACTTCTTACCTATCACTTTACCTCTCACTGAATTCTTTCTGCAAAGAGACACCAAGAATCTGAGCTTCATTAAGTCCTGAGACCAGGTGTGTGATCTCAGTTAAAAGACTGTGGGTTCAAATCGATATCCGAGTAGCATGGTTTCATCATTTAAACTGGATTTTTACTTCTGGGTTGAGGAGTTCCTTGGCCATCTGGCACCACTTAAGTGGTAATTGGGAAACTCCCTGCTAGATTGAGGCTTGTTTGCACTTTTGCCCGGAATGGCAGGTAGGAAAGTTTCCATCCTAGCGCTAGGGAACTTGCTACCCTTAGAAGTTACCAGATATGGATCTGCCAGTCTGTCTCTAGTAATACTGGCCATGACTAGAAACAATTCCACCTTGTAGTCCCCTAGCAAGTATTTTGCAAAGCTGGGAGATCTTCAGCTATGTTCCCATGAAATAAAAAAAAAAAATTTGTATTGATCATAATACTGCTTAGCTTCAGTACTCTTTGGGATCTGGAGAACAGCAGCCCTTTATACTTCAATGGCTCTTTATAATACTATCTTCCAACTAGAAATGTCTTGTAAAAGGGAAAGAAAATGGGATGAAATTCCATATGCATAGGCTTCTTTGGCTGTTATATCAAAGTGAAACTGTAGTCGCTCATTTGTGACCCCATGGATGGTAGCCCACCGGGCTCCTCTGTCCGTGACATTCTCCAGGCAAGAATGCTGGAGTGGGTTGCCATGCCCTCCTCCAGGGGATCTTCCCAGTCCTGGGCCTGAACCCAGGTCTCCCGCATTGCAGGCAGATTTTTTACCATCTGAGCCACCAGAGAAGCCCTATATCAAAGTGAGCCTTTTGGAATTGGTTTGGCTTTCATCTTGGATGTTTGAGTATTTCTGTACTTGAGTCAGACTTATTTTTTCTTGGTTTTTACTCTCATTAGGGGGTCCTGGTCTGGGGGGAGATTCCACTGGTGAGAAAAAAAGGAACTGAGAAAATTAGGCATTCTCAGAGACACTCCTGGTACTGAGGAGGATACTCCTTAGAGGATCCTGATAACTTGTCAGGCTGTTGAATGTTCTCCTAGGCTCATCTGTGAACTTTTTTCTATAATCCAATTTGGTAATTTCACCGAAACCTCCCGCCTTCCAGATTTGATCACAGAGTCCTAACCACTGGACCAGCAAGCAACTCTCAAGAAGAATTCTTTTGCTTAAATTCTTCTTGAATATGAACAGGAATTTTATTTCACGAAGCATCATGGAATAGTCTTCTTTATGACTGCACCATAAGGGATACCGCGACACCTTGCGGCGGAACTGCAGCGCCACACTGGAGTCCAGCACATTGTTTTGGAATTCGGAGTCTGGTGAAGCTGTGGGCCGTGGTTCCCTAGTTAAGTCCCCTTCAAGTTGTGAACTCTGGATACGAATGTGCATCGGTATGTTCAGTCATGTATACTGTTGGGATGCGCACCCTCTACAGCTGGTTTTGCTTTTGTGCACTTGTACAGTACAGTAATGTATAGGATATAGTAGTGCAGTATCTTTATTACAAGCCCAGAAAATCCAGAAGCAAGATGGTAGAGAAAATTGAATCCAGCAATGAATCACTTATGGTGTCAACATCAGGCATGAGTAAAATTATAGCATGGCTCAGACGGGGAAAAAAAATCTGCCTGCAGTGCGGGAGGCCCGGCTTTGATGCCTGGGTTGGGAAGATCCCCCGGAGAAGGGAATGGCAATCCACTCCAGTATTCTTACCTGGAGAATCCTATGGACAGAGGAGCCTGGCAGACTACAGTCCATGGCGTTGCGAAGAGTCAGTGATATATCAGCTCTACCATCCCCCAGGATAGGGGTTCGGGGCATTTCTCTTTTTAATATTTATGTATTGATTTATTTTGGGCAGCATCAGGTCTTAGCCGCGGCACCGGGAAACTTGTTGCCGCATTCTTTTTTTTAATATGTATTTCTTGGCTACCTTGGGTCTAGTTGCTGCACCCGGTGTCTTTAAGTTGCAGCTCATGGGCTCCTCGTTTGGGGCCCTGACTCTAGAATGTGCAGGTTCAGTAGTTGTGGCTCAGGCTTAGTTGCCGTTCAGCAGGTGGAATCTTAATTTCCCAACTGAACTTGTGTCTTCTGTATTGGAAGGTGGCTTCTTAACTATTGCGCCAACAAGGAATCTCCTCTGGGTACTTCGTATGCGGTTCCCGCATGTGGCTCAGAACTGGTCTACACAGTCTGACGCTTTGACACATTCCATGCCAGAGATCCCCAACCTTTTTGGCATCATGGACCGGTTTCATGGAAGACAGTTTGTCCATGAACGACAGAGTGGGCATGACGGTTCAGAGACTGATGAGAGGGAGGGAGCAGCCACTGAAGTTTCCCTTGTTTGCCGGCAGCTCACCTCTTGCTGTGAGGCCCGGTTCCTAACTGGCTGCGGACCAGCAAAAGGAAGGGAGATTTCCTACTGAACTCTCCTTTGGCAGCGTCAGTCCGTGCTCTTTCTTTGGATCCTTGGGTTCATCAGCCACCAGCTCTGCATTTCTTGCAGAAACCTACAGTTGCAGTACTTTTTGATGGAGTGTGTGTGTGTGTGCGTGTCCGTGGGTGCTCAGTTGTGTCTGACTCTTTGCAACGCCATGGACTGCAGCCCACCAGGCTCCTCTGTCCGTGGGATTTCTGTAGTAAAATAAGTGCCAAACTTTCACTGAAGCCAGGAGTTCACAGAGGGGCTGGGCAGGGTCTCCCCACCAAGTGCCAAATATGCCTCCACAGCAGCCAAAAACCCACAGACGGGCCCTGTGGGGTGCCCCAAGTAGTAAGTGCTGCGTGCTACTCTCCAACAGCCAGGGGGCCAAATAGGGGCTCTGCAGACTCCCCTCAAAGTGCCAGGGAGGTAGGTTGCTCCACAGTGCCAGAAGCCTGCAGTGGGGCTCGGGGGCTCCCTCCCTGAGTGAGCTCCCTCCCAGCACTTCCTGGTGCTCCATGGCAGTAATTAGTCTGCAGACAGCTCCGCAGGCCCCGCGGAAACCTGACCAATTACACACTGTCCTCCTCAGGCACCAGGAGCCCACAGAGGGACTCGGCAGGATCCCCCTCCACGTGCCTAGTACTCCATGGTCTCCTTCGCCAGCCAGTTTATGGAGAAGGGCTCAGCCAGGTCCCACTCCCAAATGGCCTGTGCCCCAGGGTTATCCACAGCCACAGGGAACACACAAAGGGGTTCAGAGGGGTTCACAGGGCTCCGCCCACGACCACCCAGTGTCCCACCATTTTACACAGTGGCCAGGAGTGCACAGAGGGGTTCAAGGGTTCTGCCCACAACTGCCCAATGCCGCAGGACTTTTCAGAGTGGCCAGGGGCAGGCAGAGGGGCTCAGTGGGCTCCCCCTAAACCTGGCCAGTGCTGGAGGTTTTTCCAAAAGCAGCCAGGAGCACAGCTGCCGAGTGCTACAGAGTTTTCTCCAGAGGCTAGGGGCAAACAGAGCGGTTCAGAGGGCTCCCACTACACCAGCCCGGGGCAGGAGCATTTTCCACAGTGTTCAGGGGCATGTAGGGAAGTTCAAGAGCTCCCCCCAACACCTGCCCAGTGCACCAGCATTTTCCACAGCATTCATGGGTACACACGGGTTCAAGAGCTGCCACTAACCTGACCGATGACACAGGCTTTCTACAGTGGCCAGGAGCGCCCAGAGGGCTTCAAGGGGCACCTCCCCCCCCGCCCCCCCCCCCCCACAGCTGCCCAATGCTGCAGAATCTCCCACAGTGGCCAAGGTAGAGCAGAAGGCTTCAGCAGGTTCCTCCCACCCCTGCCCAGGGTCATAGGTTTCCCCACAGTGGCCAGGGGCGCACACAGGCATTCAGCGGGCTCCCTCTGTACCTTTCCAGTGACACAGTGCTTTCCACAGTGTTCAGGTGTGTGCGGAGAGGTTCAGCGGGCTCCCCTACGTCTGTCCAGTTCCCCTGGGTTTTCCACAGTGGCCAGGAGCCAGCACGGGGGTTCGGAGGGCTCTACCAACGTCTGCTAATTGCCGCAGGATATTCCTTACGGCTGCTACAGCGAAGCGCAGCTGCCGCTCCTTGCCGCCGCGCAGCTGCCCCACTGGTCATAGCAAATAACTCTTCCAACAACACAGGAGAAGACTCTACACATGGACACCACCAGATCGTCAAAACCGAAATATTCTTTGCAACCAAAGGTGGGGAAGCTCTACACAGTCCGCAAAACAAGACTGGGAGCGAACTGTGTCTCAGATTAGGAACTCCTTATTGCCAAATTCAGACTTAAATTGAAGAAAGTGGGGGAAACCACTAGACTATTCAGGTATGACATAAATCAAATCCCTTATGATTATACAGTGGAACTGAGAAATAAGTTTAAGGGACTAGATCTGATAGATAGAGTGCCTGATGAACTACAGATGGAGGTTCCTCACATTGTGCAGGACAGGGACCAAGACCACCCCCAAGAAAAAGAAATGCAATGAAGCAAAATGGCTGTCTGAGGAGGCCTTACAAAAAGCTGTGTAAAGAAGAGAAGCGAAAAGCAAAGGAGAATAGGGAAGATAAACCCATTCGAATACAGAGTTTGAAAGAATAGCAAGGAGAGATAAGAAAGCCTTCCTCAGTGATCAGGGCAAAGAAAGAGGAAAACAATAGAATGGGAAAGACTAGAGATCTCTTCAAGAAATTAGAGATACCAAGGGAATATTTCATGGGCACAAGATGGGCACAATAAAGGACAGAAATCGTATGGACCTAACAGAAGCAGAAGATATTAAGAAGAGGTGGCAAGAATACACAGAAGAACTGTACAAAAAAGATCTTCATGACCCAGATAATCAGGATGGTATGATCACTTACCTAGAGCCAGACATCTTGGAATGTGAAGTCAAGTGGGCCTTAAGAAGCATCACTACCAACAAAGCTAGTGGAGGTAATGGAAATCCAGTTGAGCTATTTCAAATCTTAAAAGATGATGCTGTGAAAGTGCTGCACTCAATATGCCAGCAAATTTGGAAAACTCAGCAGTGGCCACAGGACTGGAAAAGGTTAGTTTTCATTCCAATCCCAAAGAAAGGCAATGCCAAAGAATGCTCAAACTACCGCACAGTTGCACTCATCTCACACACTAGCAAAGTAATGCTCAAAATTCTCCAAGCCAGGCTTCAGCAATACGTGAACTGTGAACTTCCAGATGTTCAAGCTGGTTTTAGAAAAGGCAGAGGAACCAGAGATCAAATTGCCAACATCCGTTGGATCATCGAAAAAGCAAGAGAGTTCCAGAAAAACATCTATTTCTGCTTTATTGACTATGCCAAAGCCTTTGACTGTGAGGAACACCACAAACTGGAAAATTCTTCAAGAGGTGGGAATACCAGACCACCTGACCTTCCTCTTGAGAAATCTGTGTGCAAGTCAGGAAGCAACAGTTAGAACTGGACATGGAACAACAGACTGGTTCCAAATCGGGAAAGGAGTACATCAAGGCTGTATATTGTCACTCTGCTTATTTAACTTCTATGCAGAGTAAAATGCTGAGCTGGATGAAGCACAAGCTGGAATCAAGATTGTTGGGAGAAATATCAATAACCTTAGATATGCAGATGACACCACCCTTCTGGCAGAAAGCAAAGAAGAACTAAAGAGCCTCTTGATGAAAGTGAAAGTGGAGAGTAAAAAAGTTGGCTTAAAGCTCAACATTCAGAAAACTAAGATCACGGCATCTTGTCCCATCACTTTACGGCAATAGATGGGGAAACAGTGGTAACGGTGACAGACTTTATTTTCTTGGACTCCAAAATCACTGCAGATAGTGACTGCAGCCATAAAATCAAAAGATGCTTGCTCCTTGGAAGAAAAGTTATGACCAGCCTAGACAGCATATTAAAAAGCAGAGACATTACTTTGCCAAAAAAGGTCCATCTAGTCAAGGCTATGGTTTTTCCAGTGGTCATGTATGGATGTGAGAGTCTGACTATAAAAAAGCTGAGCACCAAAGAAATGATGCTTTTGAACTGTGGTGTTGGAGAAGACTCTTGAGAGTCTCTTGGACTGCGAGGAGATCCAACTAGTCCGTCCTAAAGGAAATCAGTCCTGATTATTCATTGGAAGGAGTGATGTTGAAGCTGAAACTCCAATACTTTGGCCACCTGATTCGAAGAACTGACTCATTGGAAAAGACCCTGATGCTGGGAAAGATTGAAGGCAAGAGGAGAAGGGGATGCATAGGATGAGATGTTTGAATGTGATCACCAACTCGATGGACATGAGTGTGTGACGACTCTCTGTGTCTCTGGAACCAAAAGTGATAGAGATTGAGTAGGATGATCAAATAATTAGCTTAGAAACCCCATTAGGGAAGCTCCCATTGGAGATAGAGAAAGGGCTTTGTAAGGTGTAATGGGAAAATTCTGAAACAATGTGGGCTTGCTTGACTCATAAAGCAGAACAAATCGCTGAGCATCAAAGCCAGATTGGTTTGCTTAATTAATCAAGCTAACTTGCTTAGAAACTGTCGACTAAAAAATATAGTCACAACCTGAAAATAGAGAGTTATTTTATTTGGTGGTAATGTTTAGGACGGAGAAGGCAGTGGCACCCCACTCCAGTACTCTTGCCTGGAAAATCCCATGGACGGAGGAGCTTGTTGCTGAGGGTTGGACACGACTGAACGACTTCACTTTCACTTTTCACTTTCATGTGTTGGAGAAGGAAATGACAACCCACTCCAGTGTTCTTGCCTGGAGAATCCCAGGGACGGGGTAGGCTGGTGGGCTGTTGTCTATGAGATCGCACAGAGTCGGACACGACTGAAGTGACTTAGCAGCAGCAGCGATGTTTAGAACTCCAGCGCAGGAGACAGTATCTCAGTAGCTCTGAGAAAACTGCTCCAGGGAGGTAGGAGGGGAAGTCAGGCTGTATGCAACAAAGGGAGCAGGCAGTCAAAACATCAAAGGTCAGATATTAAGTTAAGGAATTTAGCATCCTGTGTATGGGAAGATTCAAGCCTCTGGGCTTACTGAATTCATTCTTTTCATATGCACCTCAGCTACCTGGTCGGGGGGCGAATCCTATTTCCTTATTCACCCTGTTTCTTGCATTCTCTCCGCTCCTCAGCAGTCACTGTGGGGAGTGGCAGCATGCACTGGATTTCTGTTTTGGGTGCCCTCATTCACTTTTGGAGGCCGGAAATCACTGATGGCTGTGACATTTCTTGTTTATTAATATGGCAGGTGCGTGCTAAGTCGCTTCAGTCATGTCTGACTCTTTTTGACCAGATGGACTATAGTGCCGGGGTCCAGCTCCCGCAGGATACAGGGAAACCCGAAGGAGAAACGGTGTCGGCGATTGCGATCGATTTAGAGAGAGAGAGATAGTTAAGAATGTGGTAAATAAGAAAATAGAGGAGAGAAGAAAAGAGGCTGATGTTCCTTGGTTTATACAGAAAATCAATAAAGTCTCAAGACAAGAGACTTGCACCGTCTACGTGAGGCCACAGGTGCCCTCCCGGTCTCCCAAGGGAGTGAAGGCACAGGGCGCCTTCCCGTTCAGGTCTTAGAAACCCAGGCAAATAAGTAGACACGGCAGATCTCTGTACTCCAGACGGGAACTAGCCTGAAAGAGAGAGTAAGAGGAGGAAAATGATTGACACAAGGAGATCAAGCTGCTTTGATGAGCGAGATCCATAGCTTTATTTTTAAACGGTACTTATATACTTTTTTTGTCCATAGAGGGAAATGAAAGATGCAAGGTCATACAGAGTCAGTCCAACATTCTAGCAGTTATGCCCTTATCGAAACCATGATTTTTTCTGCATACCTTTCCCACAAATGATGTTGTATACAGTATCTTCTGGCCTTGGAGGCCTGTGAACATTTTATGACCCTCTTTTGATAAAGGCTGCTCAACCAGAAAACTTATTTTCCCTCAAAGTGTTTTTTATTTATATTTCTAATCTATGTCAGTCTCAGAAAATGCCAAACAGAGTTACGTTTTTTACAGAGCAAAGATGCAGTGAGTTACAAGAAAGAACCAATTAGCTCAAAAGTCTGATATGGTTAAATTCAAGGCTACACGTGTTTTTCTTGCATTCTCACTATGTTAACTAATGCATTCCCAGGTGCACAGTGGATAAGAGATATAGGAACTTAGCAACAAGCATTGGCCCAATAATGAAATCCTAAACCAGCACTAGCACTACTTTAATAACTTTTAACTCTTTCAAAGGCTCTATGTTTTAGGCTTCCCGTGCTTCTCACAGTTGGGAGGCTGTAAATAATTGTATGCATAGCTGCAAGAGTCTGGATATACCTGCCAAGCAAGCTAGAATGCTAACAGAGGAGGTCTGATTTGAAATATTCCTCTCATGTCCAGGAGACTTATTAGCTATAGCCCTAAGCTGATTGTCTCCAGAGAAAGGTGGTCAGGGTTAGCCCCTTGTTAATGTCAGAGGAGTTGGTGAAAGTCATGAAACGGTAAAACAGACAGATTCTGGTTTTGGGGTAGATGCTCGAGAAAGCCTAGGGAGCCCCTTGAGTTCTGAAGCCTTGCTTAACAGTTCTCTTCCACATGACCCTGTCATGGGTGGGATCTCCCGTGGCGGCTCCCGGCACTATAGCCCTCCAGGCTCCTCTGTCCATGGGATTCTCTAAGCAAGAATACTGGAGTGGGTTTCCATGCCCTCCTCCAGGGGATCTTCCTGACCCAGGGACTGAACCTGTGTCTCTTATGTCTCCTGCATTGGCAGGCAGGTTCTTTACCACTAATATTTTCATTTCACACAAGCAAACTATGCACCAGAGTAGGAAAAGTGCCCCCAAACAATAAAAAGATGGTGGCGTGGGACCTACATCCTGTCCAGTGGCGCTGCCAAATCAATGAACCACAAAACATGCTCTGTGCACACAGAAGAAGAGTCATTTATGGAAAGGTGACTTTTAAAAATGAAAGACCCTTATTGTCCAGAGACCAGAAAATATTTTTCCAAAGTGTTATCTATGACAGTTGTGACCTGACCATATAGGGACAAGTAAACTTTCCTGCCTTACCTGAAGGAGGGACTGATAAGGAAACGTGATGTCTACTCGAGAAATACAAAAAAGATCTCTCCCTCCCCTCCCTTCCTTTGATTATAAAAACGTAACCCACTGAGAACTTGGGAAGCGCAAAGCTTGCTTGCATCCTTGTGAACCCAACAGAGGTGCTATTCTAATAAATCACTTTTTATCTACCACTTTGTCTCTTGCTGAATTCCTTTCTGCGTTGAGATATAAAGGACTGTGGTGCCATGAAAACTACACCAAATGGTTTCAGGTGGCGACCGCAGCAGGACCGTGGTAAGATAAAAAAGGTTGGAGTCAGGTCCTAGAAGGGTTGTGGGTCGCCACAGGCCAGGAATATCGAGGAAGATGCTCTGCCACAGCTGACTGCAATTTTCAGCCTCAAATGCTTTGCGGCTCTGATTGGATACAGACAGGCCAGAAGAAGGATGATACGGATATGGATATTTAAGACAGGAAATTGGAAGAATTGTGGCCATCATCATGGATTGCCATAGAATGGTGGTGTGGAGATGTGGAAGGGATATTATCGCCGGTTCAGGAGATGCGGGAGAAGGCATATGAAAAGGAAGGAATTTCACTCCCTGGGTTGCTTTGGCCAGGTTCAAGTCCTGGCGGCACACAAACATAAAAAGACTTTGCAAAAGGATGCTGTGCATATCCAACCACCAAGTCTGGAATAAAGTCAGATGCTACATGATGTTACAGGATTTAGCAATCTATACTCTTCTCTTTTACTCTGAGGTTTTCCTGCTATGCTTTATAGCTGTTTCTGTTTCATTTCTTTTAACTCCAAAAGAACTGTATGATCACTGAGATATAATAATTCATCCTTCTCTGTCAGTTTATGTGGAATGCCCAACGGAGGACCTACCAGGTCCTGATGTCAGTCTTTTTCCTCCCTCTGGCTCTTGAAAATGTTAACCCTTTTATTTCTGACTTGCCGCTAGACTGGTTCCAGGTTGTCGTCTGAGGACCACTGGGGATCTCTTCCGTACTACGCCTTTGTGGCAATTTCTTGGCCACTAACATCTGGTAGAGAGACTGCTTTGGAAGCGATACCATCTACCACTTACACACTTGTAAGTGCAAATCTTGATCATATTGCTTGAGAACAAAACTTGTGGAGACTCAGAATCAGAGACGTTTCCTCAGGTGATGGGTCAAACTCAAGTTGATACCCCTCTGGGATGCATACTCCAGGATTGGAAAAAACCTGAACAACAAGATTTGAAGGAAATAAAAAGCATATTAGGCTACATAACCAGGTTTGGCTGCAACATAAGTTAGAGAGCCAAGAAAAGTGGCCACTGAATGGGTCTCTAAGTTATAATACTGTATTGCAATTGGACTTATACCGTAGAAGGGAATCAAAATGGTGTGAAATATTCTGTGTTCAAGTTTTTATGACCTTGTATCTGTAAAATATAACTGGAAGGGAATCTAGTATATGTGTAACCCAGATGGCTAATTTAAGGAAGGAATCAGAGGACATTTTAGCTGACCCAATGTATGGGCTGTGCAAAGACCAGATCCCCAACAAGACGAAGCTGCTGCTCCTACCAAAGTTGCCTGCCCAGTGGGAGCTGTTCCCCACCCTCTTGGAGGAGATATTGTGCCAGCAGAGGCTCCTTGCTTCTGCAAGAGCTGCTGCTCCAGTTGAGGCCAAAATCCCAGGGGAAAGTGTACCCAAGGCTGAGGAGAGGTCACCACCATATTCTGGAACTCCTGAGTTACGCAAGGGACCCCAATCTTAGCCCAGCTAGCACCCATAGTGGCATAAGTCATCAGCCAACTACTTGTACACTCCGGCTTCTGAGGGGAGTTTTGATGAGAATCAAGACCAGTAAGGGTTCATGTACCCTTTCCACTATCTAAGTCTGGCAGAGGAGACATTGGGAAGTTTTTCTGAGGACCCTAAACATTTTACTAAGGAATTTACCAGGTTAAATAAGATCTTTGGATTTTACCTGGGGAGACTTGCAGATTTTTACTATCCTATTACTACATGCTAGAGGAAAAACAATGTATAATACTAGCAGCCAGAGCCTACCTGACCAAATGGCAATTGGAGCCTAAATGAGTGGGGAATGACACCATCTCTGAGGCTGATCCACAGTAGAATTACCAGAATTACTGACAGGGACAGATGGGACCATATGATTAACTGATAGAGGGCTTTCCAATAGCCCTGGTGGTAAAGAATCTGCCTGCCAACGCATGAGAGTCAAGATACTTGGTTCGACCGACCCCTGGATCGGGAAGATCCCTTAGAAGAGTAAATGGCAACCCACTCCAGTATTCTTGCCTGGAAAATTCCATGGAGAGAGGAGCCTACACTCAGAAGGCATGCAGAAGCTTATAGTCAAGCTCGTTAATTACAAGAAAGCAAAAGAAGTCCAACAGGGACAAGGTGAAAATCCTGAAGTTTTCTGAAAGAGATTAGTGGAAACTTTTTAGAAAATATACAAATGTGGATCCCTCCTCCCCTGAGGGACAGGCCCTTTAGGCTATGCATTTCATAGCCCAGTCTGCCCTGGATATCAGGAACAAATTTCAAAAGGCAGCTGCTGGTTGTCAGATCCCTACAGATGATTTAGTCTGATAGGCTTAGTCAGTTTTCAATAATTTGGATATACCTGAAAAAGCTGAATACATGCAGACGGATAAACAAAAGGCTCAAATGATTGCAATGGCTTAGTTCTCTCAGAGACCACCGAAGGAGAGGCCAGGCTTTCTGATAATGGTAGACCACAAGGCCCACGGGTACCCAGACTAAATCAGTGTGCCTAGTGTCGACAAATGGGAGCTGGAAGAAAGATGGTGATTGATGCACCCTTTGCAAACAGCCAGGGCATTGGCAGAGCAGATGCCCCAGACACCAGTGAGCTACAGGGGCCCCTTAGTCATCTTGTCATTGAAGGTTTCACAATCAGAAGACTGATAGGGCCAAGACCAGAAGAGGCTCTGCCTAGAAATGTCATCTACATAACTAGTGCCAAGTCTCAAGTGATCATTGAAGTGGCAGGTCACTTAACAGAATTTCTTATAGACACTGGTGCCACCTTCTCTGTCTTAACCCAAAGAAATGGAAATCTTAGCAGTCATAAAGACTATGTAATGACCATATCAGGAAAAAGACAGGGGCATGCTTTCCTGGAACTCCTTATACCTAACATTAATGGCCAACTACTTTTACATTCCTTTTTGTTTATGCCTGATTGCCCTATCCCTATAATGGGAAGAGATTTATTAACCAAGCTGGGGGCACTCTGTTTCTCAAGGGACAAAAGGAACAGACTGAATCTGCAGTTGAGATAGAAGCCCTAGCAAATCCTGAAGTTTGTACATTGAGGTTTGGGCTTAGCCAAAGACAGACAGCCAGTAGTTATCAGGCTAAGTGCTTGATGACAATATCTTTGTAAAAAAAACAATAGCTCTTACAACTGGAAGCCCAGAGAGGAATTTCTACTGTAGTGAAGAAATATTTTTCATATGGATTATTGGTACCTGTCAGTTACCATGTAACACTCTAATATTGTTGTTTCGTCACTTAGGTCGTGTCTGATGTTTTGTGACCCCATGAACTGCAGCACGCCAGGCTTCCATATCCTTCACTATCTCCTGGAGTTTGCTCAAACTCACATCCATTGAGTCAGTGATGCAATCCAACCATCTCATCCTCTGCCGCCATCTTATCTTTTTTTATTCAATCTTTCCCAGCATCAGGGTCTTTTCCAGTGAGTCGGCTCTTCGCATCAGGTGGCCAAAGTATTAGTGAAGGGTGTATATTGTATATTTCACCCTTCACCTTCAGCATCAGTACTTCCAATGCATATTCAGGGTTGATTTCCTTTGGGATTGACTGGTTTGGTCTTACTGTCCAAGGACTCTCAAGAGTCTTCTCCAGGACCACAATTTGAAAGTATCAATTCTTTGGCACTCAGTCTTCTTTCTGGCCCAACTCTCACATCCATCCATAACTACTGGTAAAACCACAGCTTTGAGTATATGTACCTTGGTCAGCAAAGTGATGTCTTTGCTTTTTAATATGCTATCTAGGTTTGTCATAATTTTCCTTCCAAGGAGTAAAGTCTTATAATTTTAGTTAGCATCTGCAGTGATTTTGGAGCCCAAGAAAGTAAAATCTGTCACTGCACCCCGTTTTGCCCCATCTATTTGCCACGAAGTGATGGGACCATATGCCATGATCTTAGTTTTTTGAGTGTTGAATTTAAGCCAGCTTTTTCAATCTCCTCTTTCACCCTCATTAAGAGGCTCTTTGGTTCCTCTTCGATTTCTGCCATTAGACTGATATTATATGCGTATCTGAGGTCGTTGATATTTCTCCCAACAATGTTGATTCCAGCTTGTGCTTCATCCAGCCCAGCATTAAGCATGATGTATGCTGCATGGAAGCTAAATAAACAGGGTGACAATATACACCCTTGCTGTATTCCTTTCCTAATTTTGAACCATTCAGTTGTTCCAAGTACAGTTCTAATTGTTGCTTCTTGACCTGCATACAGATTTCTCAGGGGGCAGGTAAGGTGGTTTGGTATTCCCATCTCTTTAAGAATTTTCCACAGTTTGTTGTGATGCATAGTCAAAGGCTTTAGTGTAGTCAATGAAGCTGAAGTAGATGTTTTTTCTGAAATTCCCTTGTTTTTTCTATGATCCAATAAATGTTGGCAATTTGATTTTTGGTTTCTCTGCCTTTTCTAAACAAGCTTGTACATCAGGAAGTTCTCAGTTCACATACTGTTGAAGTTTAGCTTGAAGAATTTTGAGCATAACCTTACTGGCATGTGATATAAGAGCAATTATACAGTAGTCTGAACATTTTTTGGCATTGCCTTTCTTTGGGATTGGAATGAAAACTGACCTTTTCCAGGCCTGTGGCCACCGCTAAGTTTTCCAAATTTGCTGGCATATTGAGTACAGAACTTTAACAGCATCATCTGTTAGGATTTGAAATAGCTCAACTGGAATTCCATCACCTCCACTAGCTTTGCGTGTAGAACCTCCTCACACACAAATGCCAGGAGTCTGACACCCAGTCCCACACCCAGTCCTACGGCGTTTAGGGCAGAGGATAGAGTCCTAGATGTAGAGGTCTGATAAAAGAATCCACCTGGGTAGGGGGTATGCATGGACTCTGAATTGGTTTGCTTGCATATCAAAGTTTTGCTGGCAGGCATGTTGTTAGCAACACTGATTCAAAAGACTTGACTTTGAGCAAACTGGAAGATAGAGGACAAAGGAGCCTAGCGAGCTGCAGTCCATGGGGGTCACAGAATCGACACGACTTAGCGACTGAACAACAACTAAATTTTTTTGTCTCCGATTTAGTTAACCCTGGAGAGTGGGTTCCCATTGTACACAAATGGATCAGGAGTACATTAAATAAGATAGGACTGTTAATACAACTGACTCTGTTGTACTCAAGCATTTCTTGGAATTTTGGCGGTAACGATACAAAAAATTAACAAGTTTTAGAGACCTGCTGGGCAACATTGTGCCTACAAATAAAAATGTAGTATTGTATACTGGTGAAGGGGCTTCCTTGCTGGTTCAAACTACTGCACAATTGCACTCGTCTCACACGCTAGCAAAGTAATGCTCAAAATTCTCCAAGCCAGGCTTCAACAGCACGTGAATCGTGAACTTCCAGATGTTCAAGCTGGATTTAGAGAAGACAGAGGAACCAGAGATCAAATTGCCAACATCTGTTGGATCATAGAAAAAGCAAGAGAGTTCCAGAAAAACATCTACTTCTGATTTATTGACTATGCCAAAGCCTTGGACTATGTGGATCACAATAAACTGTGGAAATTTCTGAAAGAGATGGAAATACCAGAAGACCTGACCTGCCCCCTGAGAAATCTGTATGCAGGTCAAGAGGCAACAGTTAGAACTGGGCATGGAACAACACACTGGTTCCAAACTGGGAAAGGAGTACATCAAGGCTGTATATTGTCACCCTGCTTATTTAATTTCTATGCAGAGAGTGGGCTTCCATTATAGCTCAGTCGGTAAAGAATCTGCCTGCAATGCAAGAGACCCGGGTTTGACTCCTAGGTCGGGAAGATCCCCTGGAGAAGGAAATGGCAGACTGCTCCAGTATTCTTGCCTGGAGAATCCCATGGACAGAGGAGCCTGGCAGGCTCATGGGGTCGCAAGAGTCAGACATGACTTAGCGACTTAACCACTGCTACTACTACTATGCAGAGAGTATTATGTGAAATGCCAGGCTGGATGAAGCACAAGCTGGAATCAAGATTGCCGGGAGAAATATCAATAACCTCAGATATGCAGATGACACCACCCTTCTGGTGGTGTCAAAGAAGAACTAAAGAGCCTCTTGATGAAAGTGAAAGAGGAGAGTGAAGAAGCTGGCTTACAACTCAATATTCATAAAAAGGAAGATCATGGCATCTTGTCCCATCACTTCATGGCAAATACATGGGGAAACAATGGAAACAGTGAGAGACATTATTTTCTTGGGCTCCAAAATCACTGCAGATGGTGACTGCAGCCATAAAATTAAAAGATGCTTGCTCCTTGGAAGAAAAGTTATGACCAATCTAGATAGCATATTCAAAAGCAGAGACATTACTTTGCCAACGAAGGTCATCTAGTCAAAGCTATGGTTTTTCCAGTAGTCATGAATGGATGCGAGAGTTGGACTATAAAGAAAGCTGAGCACCGAATAATTGATGCTTTTGAAATGTGGTGTTGGAGAAGACTCTTGAGAGTCCCTTGGACAGCAAGGAGATCCAACCAGTGCATTCTGAAGGAGATCAGTCCTGGGTGTTCTTTGGAAGGAATGATGCTAAAGCTGAAACTCCAGTACTTTGGCCACCTGATGTGAAGAATTGACACCTTTGAAAAGACCCTGATTCTGGGAAACATTGAAGGCAGGAGGAGAAGGGGATGACAGAGGATAAGATGGTTGGATGGCATCACCGACTCGATGGATATCAGTTTGAATAAGCTCTAGGAGTTGGTGATGGACAGGGAAGCCTGGAGTTGGACATGAATGAGCAACTGAACGGAACGGAACGGAACTGATGCTGGGAAAGACTGAAGGTGGGAGGAGAAGGTGATGACAGAGGATGGTACGGTTGGATGGCATCATAGACCTGATGGACGTGAGTTTGGGTAAACTTCGGGGGTTGGTGATGGAAAGGGAAGCCTCATGAGATCGCAAAGAGTCGGACACGACTGAGCGACTGAACTGACTGAACTGAACCGAGCGACTGAACTGACTGACTCGTACGTAGTTCAGCTGGTAAAGAATCAGCTTGAAACAGAAATAATAATTTTAAACCCCCCCTTATTTCTTCATTTTCTATTTTTATTTTTGCCGCGCTGCGCGGCAACAAGTTTAAATTTAGCTGATATGTTATTTTTATATTTATTTAAAATTTTTCTTTCTTTACTTTTGGCTGCATCGAGTCTTACGTTTCAGCATTTGGAATCTTCCTGCAGCACTAGGGGTGGTGTGCAGGCTCTGTAGCTTGTGGTAAGAAGGCTTAGTTGCCCAGAGGCCTGTGTGTGAATGCTCTGACACTACGTGTCTTAACTCTTTGTGACTCCTTGGTCTGTAACCTGCCAAACTTCTCTGTCTTTGGGATTCTCCAGGCAAGAGTACTGAAGCAGGTTGCCATCTCCCCTTCTGAGGGATCTTCCCCATAGAAGGATTAAACTCCACCTCCTGCATCTCCAGCACTGGCGGGCAGATTCTTTACCACTGTGCCACCGCGGAAGCCCCTAGCTAATATTTTAAACAGAAAAAAATTCAGATGACTCATAAACCAGAACACAATAAGCACCAGCGAAACATTTCACTCTCTAAACCTTCATTTTTCCTGTTTAAAACAACTTCAGCTCTGCCACAGAGGATTCTATTCATATCCTGAGTTTCATCTGAGTGTCATCGTGAAAATACAATTATTGTATAACTTTATATTCCTAGTTCTTCGTTTCTAATTTAGACTTATTATACGTTGCTTTTTTCTCTTACAGTATTCTGGAGCTCTTTTTCAAATAATAGTCAAAATGTCACCAAGAAAGTTTTAAAAAATAGGGCTTATGGAATTCACATTAGACTTTAAATTCTTCCTTATAGCAACTGTATTTCTTCGAGAAGGAAACGGCAACCCACTCCAGTGTTCTTGCCTGGAGAATCCCAGGGATGGGGCAGCCTGGTGGGCTGCCGTCTATGGGGCTGCACAGAGTCAGATACGACTGAAGTGACTTAGCAGCAGCAGCAGCAACTGTATTCCAATGAAATACTTCTATATTGTTACAAGTCAATCAATGAAAACACCTGGGAGCTTAAATAGAGGAAAAATCTCAAGAATATAGTTCTCATATTGATAACTTCATCAAATAAAAAGGTCATAGTAATTTTTTTTTAAAATTAAAACACCAGAGCACATGAGCTTTGCAATGACATTTGAGTTAAAGGAAGGGACAAGTGTTAAGTAATGACATTTTCAGTCCTAATCAGTACCTGAAGTTGAAAGCACTGTTTTTGAGGAGTACAACCTGTTTCTGTGCAAGAAAAAAGGAAGGAAAAGAAGAATGGGCAGGCAGAAGCAAAAGAGGGGAAGAAGAGAAAGGAAAAAAGAGAAAGGAGTAGAATATGGTAAAAATTAGGCAAGAATTATTGCGAACTATGCCAAACATGTTCCAAACTTGTCTTAGTGTGAAGGCATGTTACAGGTGTTTCCACGGGATGTAAAAGTGGAATAGAGTTGATCTGATTAGACTGAAGGAAGAAAATAGAACGGGAAGGCTATAACAGAGAAGTTAAACCTCATTGTACATAATTTTAAATTGCTTTAGGGGAAAACACTATGATGTTAAAAGTGTAGTCATTTGCCCTGCTGCTATGCCTTTGCCTGCATCCACTTCTGACGAGCAGAACAACCAGTAAAAAATATTTTTGGTCTTCAGTTCTGAAGGATAATCTGTAAGTCTACTTAGAAATAGGTTTATATTGCTATTTGGTGATATGCCAACTTTAGACAATATGCAGGGGTTAGAGGTACTGACTCCTCTCCTCCAGCAGTTCAAATCTGTGTTGTCTGAGGGTCAAATCTGAGGGTCAATTGTATATTAAATTCTTACATGATAAATGAAGATTTAACTCATCTGCATAATATCCCCCTGAGCTCTCCTCCCCAGGGTTTATACTGCAACTTTCCTAGGTCTACCATATACCTCTGCAACTTGAAGCTATATACTTTAACTTTCATTTCTTTTCGCAAATCTCTTTGTTCTTTCTTGTTCCAACAATCAGAAAGATGAAGACATCAGCACTATTCTTCTTTCCTTAGCCCTCCTTCTTTTGGATGAAACTTTTGTCAAAGATGGGAAATATAAGAGGGGATCAAGAACGAGATGAAATGGGAGGTATTTTTTGACCATTCTCATTAATTCTTAAATAACCATTTGGATGAGGCATGTGAGTGAATTCTTTTCCCTTAAAGATGACATTATACCCTTTAAAGAGGTAAAATGCTAAGCTAATGATTAAAAGCTTCAAAATGATCTGAACTAACTGTAAATAGGTAGGTAGGCACAACAACAGAACTTGGGGGAAACGTAATTCAAGCTCTAGATGGATGGAATCTAAATTCTTTTATGACTTAGGAATGAGATCTAGGTTTTCCCTGTAGCCATCTCCCTTAAGACACTAGCCTAATGTTAGCTTACACAGCTTACAAAGTACAGGTATTTGTGGACACAGAACAGCTTTTTTGCTTCCTTTGAAGAAAGAAGATAATGAAATTATGTATGTGTGTATATATATATATATATATATATAGTCATTTTCTCCCTGAGTAGGGAGTGAAATACAATTGCAACCTTGATCCTTAGCATCTTTTAAACAAGTATTTGCTGAATGTATGGGTTTATATCTATAATGGGTTAATAAAGGATTGGGAGGAAATTATTACTTCTGAGCTTAATCTTAAAAATAATTAAGTTTTATTGAAAATGCACTCACTGCCACTAGACTGAATCTTGTCTGGAAGGACTGCTAGTAAGTAAAATTGGTTATAGTGTTCCTCAATTTTCTTTACATTCCAACTTTTCTGAATCACTTTTTGAATCACTTGTTGATGGCTGCAATTTTCCACACAGTACTGTTTGTGTGTGTGTGCGTGTGTGTGTGTGTGTGTGTGCGCGTGCACAAAAGTGTTGGTGGCGTACATCCTTCCTCTTAGGGTTGTGAGTTTTATTAAACAATGCACTTAACTCAGGTGAAGTGAGGACAATGTGAACAGCTACATTCAAGTTTCTATGTATGGAAGGAATGACAACTTCGTTAATATAACCAACTGGCCAATAATATTGAGACCATTTTGTAAAATGCACCCCAATTTCAGAGATGTTAAACAATACATCATGTTATGGTGTCTGGGTTTATGTGTAAAGGGTTTTCTTTCATCATTTCCAAGGTTAGGATTTGGAAAGGGTTTGCTTCAAATGAGCACTTTTTGGTGTGTCAAAAAAATCTAAACGGGTTTTAAACGAACAGTTGCAATAATCCCAAATTTAAAGCGAGAGAAAGATGTAGTGGGGGAGGCAAGAGCTGAGAAATACAAAAAGAAAGGAAACTATGGACACCACTTCAATGGATACTTGAAAAAAACGGGGGTGGGGTGCAATGTCACAATTTGACCAAAAAAGTGTAATGATAGTTATCAGTTCAGTTCAGTCGCTCAGTCCTGTCCGACTCTTTGCGACCCCATGAATCGCAGCACGCCAGGCCTCCCTGTCCATTACCAACTCCCGGAGTTCACTCAGACTCACGTCCATCGAGTCCGTGATGCCATCCAGCCATCTCATCCTCGGTCGTCCCCTTCTTCTCCTGCCCCCAATCCCTCCCAGCATCAAAGTCTTTTCCAAAGAGTCAACTCTTCGCATGAGGTGGCCAAAGTACTGGAGTTTC
This sequence comes from Oryx dammah, assembly GCF_014754425.2. Lineage (NCBI taxonomy): Eukaryota > Metazoa > Chordata > Mammalia > Artiodactyla > Bovidae > Oryx > Oryx dammah. The sequence goes on along the minus strand of NW_024070211.1, from coordinate 41,187,865 downwards.
AGCTTTAGCATCATTCCTTCCAAAGAAATCCCAGGGTTGATCTCCTTTAGAATGGACTGGTTGGATCTCCTTGCGGTTCAATGATAGTTACAGCAGCAACTAAAGAGAAGAGTAGCTCATGATGCTAAGGTTATTTTTATATAAGACACGCTCTCCAATTGGAGGCCCTTTCCATTTTTGGAATGATGATTTTCCTCCTCACAAATTATTATGATCTATTCTATACTGTGGTTGATTTAGGCTTATATTTCTCATACACAAAACTATAGTGTTTCTTCCACCCCACTATATTCGTAGTGAGTAGCAGTACCGTATGACTAAGTGGATTCTGGTTAATTTTCATAGCCTATTCATGTGTAGTGCAGGTCTCCAAATATCTAACGTCTTTAAATCTCACTTTTCTTATTTGTCAACTGAAAGTTGCTCAGTCCTGTCGGACCCTTTGCGATCGCAGGGGCCGCAGCCCACGCTCCTTGGTCCGTGGGATTCTCCAGGCAATAATACTGGAGTGGGTTGCCATTTCCTTCTCATTTGTCAAAGGAGGTATTAATAGGATTCGTCCTAAGATCCTATAAAGGGGTGCCTTGAGTATACATTGCAAGAATACACAAATAAACCTTGAACAGCTCCATTTTCTTTTCTACAGTTGCTCTGCGGCTTTGAATAGGCAAGCAATTTCCAGGCGGGTCCTCAAAAGCTAAAACCTTTAAGTCCATCCTGCGCTGGGAGTCTAGTCGCTCGGTTTAGAACAGGTTTAACAAAGCTCCGGACTGGGGCCCTGACCCTGGAGGAAGCGTTCCTTCGGAAGATGTGAGGAGGGGACATTGGGGCGGGAGGAAAGGGCATTCCGGCGCCAGGGGCGAGGGGTGGGCAGGGGGCGGTCCTTCGGCTCCTGCGTCAGTGGGGTCCCTGTTCTCGCACCTTCCTTGACGTCAAACCTCAATGAGAGCCGCGAGGCTGTATTCCCCGGGGATGTCTACGTGATGAGGCGTGATGCGGACCGGGGGACCTGCGAGTGACGCTCCCGCTCCGCTTATCCTCCCGCAAAGGCGGGAGAGACGGCGGCTCCGATTTCTGGCTCCGCGGGCGGCGGGCAGCGGCTGCTGTCTGGCCGACCTTGGGGTCCGGACGCCGCGGTGGAACCGAAGTAAAAGGGAGCGCAGTCCCCAGGTCCTCAGCCTTCACCGCAGGCCGGGAAGAATTGGGGAATCTTCCACCGAGGTGAGAACGGCGGCGGGGCGGAGTGGGGGCGGAGCGGACGCGGGCCGGGCGGGGCCGGGCGACACCGGCGGGCTCGGGCCGGGCGCCTTCTTCCTCCCGACGGACGCGCAGACGGCTCGCCAGTCTCCGGCGCCTACCGCGCAGGTCCTCGGCTTCCCCTCGCCCCGAGTCCCCTTCGGCCCCTCGTGCGGGAGCCGGGCCGGCACCTCCGGGCCGCGATCCAGGGGGCCTGGGCGGTGGGTGGCGGTGGCGAACTGGCTGCCTTGCGCTTCTGTCGGGGGCCCTGGATCAGAGGGGCTCCGGGACGAGGCCCGAGGGTGGGGCTGGGGAGGGGGCTACCTGTGGAGGTCGGATTTAGGGCTTTGTGCCCGCGGGGACGTGCAGAGGCACCTGTGGAGCCGAGGCCCGGAGCCCCCTGTCCACAGATCCCAGGGTCCACTTTGCCTCAGTGTCCCGCCTTGTGGCCAACTGTCCCCAAATCTAGGCCTTCAGCGGCCTCTGGCGATCAGAATTTGCTTTGAAAACGTTAGATTTTTGTGTTGATCATTTTACTATTATCGTGCAACGGTTGTGTAAATCTAGTCAGATCACGCCGTCATTTTCACGTGCTCCTAAGGCCCCTTCCAGTTCCTAACATGATTCTGGCAGCGCGTGGAAGAGATACTGGCTCTCACGGAACGAAAACACTTTTTTCTGCCCCCTCAAATTGAAATTTTGTCTACTTTTTTTTTTTTTTTGCAGGAATTATATACTATCAGGGAGGGAAAAACGTTGAAAAAAGCTATAAAACCCTTATCCTCAAGAAAGAGTCACTATTAACTGTTTGAGACACAAAATATATATTCGTGTTACATAAATGGGTTGCTAATATGATCTGTTTTTTAATACAAGAAAGACTTTTCCTATATTAATGTGTAAACATCTTTCTACAGCCTTCCCAAATTGCACTGATTTGGACTCAGTTGCACTGATTTTGGAACAGCAAAAATTTTCTTCTTCAATCTTGACCAGTGACTAACCTTAGCAGAGAAACTATTAAAAAGCTTAATAAATGTCACTGCAGTGGCCAAGGCGTTGGATGAAAGTAAACTGAATTCAGAGTACCAGTCATTTTCTAGAAAATATTATTTGCTTTGTTTAATCACTTGAGACAGTGTTTTTTAAAATGGCAGCTTTCAAACCATTAGTGAATTGTGAAATTAATTTAGTGGATCATAACTACTAAATTGATTTCATAAACCAAAATAAGATAACACAGAAACACCAGAGTTCATTACATGTAATGAAGGTATTGTTTTGTGAAGCTGTTCTAACGTGTGTGTGGTGTATACATGTGGGTTATGATATAAAATGTATTGCTTCCCATGTGCCATGCTAATTAAATTTGGAAATCACTAATCCAAGGTACTGTCAGCACTCATCTCTGAATGGGAGGGGAAAAAATGAAAAAAGAAAAAAGAATGGGTGCAATGATGCAGTTAAGGTTAACAATAGTTTTACTCTTTTCTTTGGTCTATGTGACCTTGTTGTTTGTACACATTAGATTCGTAATTACGTGTTTTCACGTATTATTAAAACAATCAATCAGCATTCCTGAAAATACAGAGAGAAAGCCTTTGAAAGAAGTTCACAGATTAAGAGCATAAACTGCTCAGACTGACCAAGAGTCAATTTGGAGCTATACTGGTGATTGGTGAGTGACTGGAATAAGATAGTGCTTCTCTGTGAACTTCCTGAAATGTAATGTGGGAGTTATTGGAACACCAGCCTTTTAAGGGTGTTTGATATTCAGATGCAGTAATGCCTGTGAAACTGTTGATTTAGTGCTTGGAACATATTTGATTAAATATTCACTAAAAGTTATCTATTAAGACTGAGCGAAGGTATCCAGGATAATTCTTGTCATCAGAGGTAAACCCCTATAAGGCAGAGAATCCAAAAAAGTGGGAAATTGAAGATTAGTTAATAATGTTATAAAGAAGAGTACCCTGAATTAAGATGGTCTTTCAATATCATTTGGTCATTATTTTGTGATTGCTCCCCTATTGTTTTCCTATTGCTAGAAAAATATTTTAGATTTTCTTATTCAGTAGACCAAGTGCCCTTGATAGTTCAGTTGGTAAAGAATCCGCCCACAATGCAGGAGACCCCTGTTCAATTCCTGGGTCAGGAAGATCCCCTGGAGAAGGGATAGGCTACCCACTCCAGTATTCTTGGACTTCCCTTGTGGCTCAGCTGGTAAAGAATCCGAAAGCTTGCATGAGGACTGGGTTTGATCCCTGGGTTGGGAAGATCCCCTGGAGAAGGGAAAGGCTACCCACTCCAGTATTCTGGCCTGGAGAATTCCATGGACTCTGTGGTCCACAGGGTCGAAAAGAGTCGGTCGAGACTTTCACTTATTTATTTATTTTGGCCCCTCTGTAGGGCGTGTAGGATCTTACTTTCGTTACCAGGAATCAAACCTGTGCCTCCTGCATTGAGAACGCAGAGTCTTAACCACTGGACCATCAGAAAAAGTCCCAGTCTTTCCTTATTTGCTGTTGAGCTGATGTCTCTGTTGTCAGGCAATTGAAAAATGTTTCTCACAGGGATTCTGGGTTTAGTTCTTACTCAGTGTCACAGCTTGAGAAACTCACATGCTTCTAACTAACTCAAGGCATTTCAGCAATGTGTTTATTTATCTCTGCAGTAGGTACAGATCTCAGATATGCAAGAAATAGTTCTGGGGGAAAAAAAAAGCACAACTTTATTTCTGTTTTGAGTCAGTTCTGCTGAAGTTATCTCAAGCACTTCAGAGATCTCTATTCGCTGCCCAAGATTGGTTTTTACAGTTTTAAAAGTTACATAAACCAATGAAAAAAGAGTGTAAGCACTGTCATTTTTTTGTAGCATTGTTATTTTTATGAAAAATAAATGCTTTGGCCTCAAAAAAAGGCTGTTGCAAAAGTACTTAATTGGGTATCACAACTGTGAAAGGTTTGGGAAATTCTTAAGCATTAATCGTAATACTGCTTTCGGTTTTGAAAATGTCTTTAAGTTCTTATTCTGTTTTAGAGGAACCAAAATGGAAATGTTACCGAACCGAACTTGGGTCTGCTCGCCTGCTGCACAGCAAAGCCAGTCTACTGACACCAGGTTGTAAAGGAAAGTACAGCGTTTATTTGCAGGGTGCCAAGCAAGGAAAAAAGGCAATTCGTGTTCAAAAAAACCGAACTCCCTGATGACTTTCAGGAAGTGTCTTTTAAGGACAACATTTGGGATGAGGGTTGATGGACTTTTTTCTGATTGGTTTGTGGTGAGATAATTGGGTGATGGCTCAGAACTCTCAATCATTAACCTTCTGGTTCCAGCCAGTCTACCTACTTTCAGTCTACCTGCTTTCAGCATGTAGTCAGCTACACCCATCCCTGGCCCGGGTGTGGGAGGGGCCTTAGTTTCAGCAAAAAAAAAAAAAAAAGCTGGAAGTTATGCTTCAGATCATTATATATATATATATATATATACACACACACACACATACCCTACGATTGTTTTATTACTGAAATATTGTTTAAGCTATACTTACTTTTCTTGACTAACTGCTTTTCCTTTGTTTCTGCATTCTCACTTCCCTCTTTGCTTTTTGGAACTCAGGGAAGGTCTAGGAGACTAAAGCCTTTTTCTACAAACAAGAAATCACAGACATGGAGGGGCTTTTGCACCTGGGAGGGCCCTTCAGGGTCCTGCTGGGTCTCAGAACCCGCCTTTTCTTTGATACTTACCTCAATCCTAAAGGGAGCAGGGATGGGATAAGAAAGGGAATAAAGTTTTGGATAGAAAGGTTAATTATAAAAGTCATCTGAGGAACTCAGTTTTAGGGGGACTTGGTTTCGGAAACTCCTTGAGGGTAAATCAAATGTGTTTATGAAAATATGAAAAAAAAAAAGACTCGGAACTCAAGCTGACTTGTCCACAAAGAGACCTCAATGAAGTAAAAAAGCCCATCTTGATCTTAAGTCAAACATGTATTAATTCGTATGTTTTAAGTTTGATAAAATATCAAGGTTATATGTCTATATATTTTACAAATCATCTTACTGACTAATTTTTTAAAAGTTAACTCACCAACTGCTGGGTCTTTTCTTGTTAGGCAAGAGGACTTTTATCTTACACTGATAAAATGAAATAGTATGTAGTCTTTAAATATTCTGTTTGGGAATTATATATATTATCATATAGAGATATTCATCATATATGGTTAAGAGAGAGGAGACTATAAAATAGAATGGGTAGTATCATTCCATTTTCGTAAAAACATGTTTAGAACAAGATTATATGGCAAATGTGAATGGTGGGTAGTGGGATCATGGCTGATTCCTATTTTCTTTCTTTCTTAATTTTTATAATTGTGCTATAATTTTGTTTTAGTTTCATAATAAAATAAGTCGATAAATTTCACAATAAAATTAATAAAAGTCATTTCTTAAAAAAAGTTAATGTGTGTTTTCCTAATTTATAAACATAAATGGGACTAAGTCTTTGCTCTAGGGGATACTGACTCTTTGAACTTAAATGTTTTGGGTATTAACTAATTCTTCAATATTCTAGGAAGTGGTGCTGAATAGTTTAAAGCTATATTCCTAATCCTGTGAAAAACATCTTTGAGTAGGGAAGAACTGTTGTTCTAGAATTTTCTTAAAGCACTCTCTGAATACACTGCTTTTCAAAAAATTTATATGCTGCCTAAAGATATGGTCTAAATCAGGGGTCCCCAAACTTTTTGGCACCTGGGACAGGTTTCGTGGAAGACAGTTTTTCCACAGACAAAGAAGGGGGTGAGGGAGATGGTTTTGGGATGATTCAAGCACACTGCACTGATTGTGCACTGATTTCTTTCTTTCATTATTGCATCAATTCCACCTCAAATCATCAGGCGTTAGATCCCAGAGTTTGGGGATCCCTGGTCTAAATCTTTGGTCTGCTTTTAAATTCTATTATGTCAGACTTCAGTCTACTTTTCTTGCTCTAATGCCCCTTAAATTTTTAAGTGAAAATGTAGCTCAAGCTGAACTTGTCAGCTTACCATCTCCAAAGGTACCTCGTGCTTTCTTGGTTTTATAGTTTTACCTCTGTGATACTTGGAATATCTTTTCCTGACAATTGTGTCAGCAAATTCTGTGCAGTTCCCAATGTCCAGTTATAAAACCATATCTGCTGTGACATCCTGGTTCCTACAGCTAAAACTGAATTTTGCAACTAAACCCATTTGCACGTATTTGTGCCTAGACATTTCTCAGATACCACCTCATATTTTTGTATTTATTTCCCAGTTCCATTTAAACTTATTAAGAGCAAGAAAGCTTGTCTTATGTTTCTTTCTATCCCTTCATGCTCCTAGCATGGACCTTTGTCCAGGGTAGGAGCCTGATGTTTGTTTCTTGATCAGACAGTGGTGTCGGGTGTTGAGTCCAAGTGTTGGAATTTTTTGCTAACCAGTGATTCTGGATAAGGGGGAGGGGGAGTCAACACTTAGCTCACAACAATGTGGAGGAGTCAAAAATTGATAATTTGGCTGAATTGTCAATTGATATAGATAGCTAATAGGGAATCGACAGTATTTTTTAAAAACTAACACAAGAGCTAAGTGTTGGTGTGGTTAGTACAAGAGCCAAACCTAAATTTCACATAAATATTTCTTCTAGAAGTTTCTCATAAAGTTCATTTTGGGTTTGATGGCCTCTTTGTTCTTAACCCTACCAGAGGCACAGGTGTGCCTTGCGTTCTTACAGCTACTGTTCCCAGAACCCAGACATCTGAAGTGTTGACGGTGGGTTCAGTGAACCATCAGAGTTGCTCTGTTCCAGAACATCTTAAGAGGTCATGTGGGATTCAGTGAGTCATAGTATGTAAAGTGCTTTGTGTTCAAAAGTTAATTTTCTTCTGTTATTGAAAACATAATTGTGTCACTTTTCAAATTTAAGCTGTGACTTGAGGATGTTTATTTAGTTAATGGTAGACACTTAAGAGGGTTTATAGTTTTTTTTTTTTTTTGTTAAACAGTTTTATTTTGATTTATAGATGTTTGCCAGGACTAAATATAGCTGATGAAATATCTGATCTTTTCTGCTCAAGGTAAATGATTTGTTACTTTATAAAAATACCAGGTACCAATAGAATTCAGAGTTTGTATAAAAAGAGCCATTTGGTTATTTAATGTCATCCCAGGCCCCAAAGAAATGGTACCTTTAAGGATTTTGTTACTACATGAAAAATGACATGTTATTGGTTCAACCTGTATCAGAATAATCTTGGAATGTTTTAAATTTGTGTAATATGCATGTGCCTGCTTCCAACCAGGGGTTTTGGTTCCATGTTTTTGGGGTCCTAGCATGTGAATTTTTCAAAATGCCAATGGGTGCTTTTGGTTTATTGTAGGTCTGTTTCATTGTGGCATATATATGGCACTAGAGATGATGAAAATGGCAGGTAATAATGCCTTGGGAGTTACCATAAGGGTGAAAGATAAAAAAAAAATTTTAAATTTTGCGCGCATGTGTGTGAGATGGTAGACTCATACTTTCATTCTGCCTTTTATTCAATGAATGTTTTGATTATATTTTAAATAAAGCACTAAAAAGTTTATTTAACTATCTTCAGAGTTTAGGTTTAAACTCTAGAGTTATCTCAGCCTGAAAATTGCCATATCTGTGAATGCAACTTAAAATTTCTTTCATTTTGTTGCTTCAGGTTAATAAAGTAAATTAAAGGAGAAAAGATCAAATTTTAAGTAAATAATTTCTTTAATATTCTTTATTTCAGAGGCTGATTTAATTGATTTATTTTCCTTATAAGTGAGAAGTCAGACACTATCAAAGTTTCTCATAATAAAAAGTAATGGGTAAGTAAATGTTATGATAGAATTTTGATTTAATGAAGCTTTGTTATTCTCATTGGTTTTAAGGTTGTGATTTCAATGTTTGAACACTGATTTTAGTGAATAAACTTTTTCTGTTGCAGACAATCTTATCAGAAGTACTCAATATTACAGAATTGTTCTCTTTATATTTTTTGACGGTTAAGAGTGTTTAAAATAATTAGAATTAAAATCTTAATGAAATTATTTCTTAAAAATACTATTTTCACTTTCAAAAAACGGTAAAAAGCTACATTGTATTGAATTTATTACGTAAATTTGTCACATTTTGTATAAATGAGTATGTAAGGAAATTTTAAAAATTCTAAATTCTAGGCTCTATTCTCAGATTTACTAAATCAGAATTTTGGAGGATGATTTTTATATTCAGTCTGGCTTGGAAATCACTATATTATGAAGTGTTGAAGGATTATAGTTTTGGGCTTGAGGGTTGAAACTTGGAAACTATTCTTTATTTGTTTAATAAATAAACTGTTCCTGTTTAACAAATAAACTATTCCTTTGTCTCTTACTGTTTTTCATTAAGAGAAATTTTTGTTGGATTTCCACTAGTTGGAAAAAAAATCTTCATGTTTGGTTTATGTAATTGTCAGAAGAGAAATATCTTTTGCTTCAGAGGCTGTATTGGTTGCTATTTTGTTTTTTAGCAACTTTGTTGGATAAATTACTTTAAAATCTGCCTCTTTGTGGATTAAGCAGAAAATAAATGCAGTATCTTTACTCTCATGATAGAGAATAAGGTGTTATATATGACACCGAGTGTTCACATGATGTGGGATTTTGTGTAGAAACATGATGGAAAAATTAACGAGCTTCATTAGAGTATAGTAAGTATACTGTTAGTAACAATTTAGGAATAGTAATTTGTCTTTATAAATTGAGTACTATATTCAATACTGAACCACTTCCTGATAATTCCTAACAACTTACCAGGAAATCAGTAAAAACGTAGTCATCAAGGCTTCAAATATTGGCAACACATTATTCTTTTAGAAGATGCATAGGTCTCAGTGAAAGACAAATACTGTATGATATCATATATATCCACATATATGAGGAATCTAAAAAATAAACTAGTGAATATAGCAGAAAAGAAACAGACTGGTGGGCTGCCGTCTATGGGGTCGCACAGAGTCGGGCACGACTGAAGCGACTTGGCAGCAGCAGCAGCAGATACAGAGAAGAAACTAGTGGTTACCAGGGTGGAAAGGGAAGAAAAGAGGGGCAAGATAAATGCAGAGAATTAAGAAGTACAAAGAATTATGTATGAAATAGAGAAGCTACATGGATATGTAACAATACACAGAATATAGCCAATATTTTATAATAACTATAAGTGGAATATAGCCTTTAAAAATTGTGAATTGTGCTGTGTTGTACACCTGAAACTTATATTGTGCATCAAATATTCCTCAGTTTAAAAAAAAGATAGAAAGGTCTCAGTTCATTGCAGGCTCACTGATTGGTTCAGTAGCACATAGTAGCCTTTTCTATTCTCATAATTATTAGAAATACTAGTGAGTAGGACTCAAGAATGAATTTCTGTTCTATGGTGTTATCATGGCTATCTTCTTCATGGTAGTAAGGAATTATTGTGTTTTTGTCATTTTTCTTTTCTTCCAGTTTGAGTATTCAAGGACAATAGCCATCTGACTTTGGTTTTTCAACATGCAGAACAGATCAGGATATTGCGGTTTTTGTTGTGTATTCTATAATAACCTGGAACAGGTGAGAAGATCCTATTACTATGGTTATACCACAAAGGACCTACTCATAACTTTCCCTTCTTTTACATAATGCGATTCATTTAACAGACCATATTGAGAATCTACTAATGAGGAGATGTGGCTTGTAGGGATATGGCTATGAACAAAATCAGTTTCTTTCATTCATGAAGCTTACAGTTTGATGCACTAAGACAGAAAATAAGTAGTCACATAAATTTAGTACATAGTGTGTCAGATTGTGATAAGTGATACGAGGAAGGTAAAATAGGGAAGAAGGTGCGATTTTAGGTAGAGTGGCCAGGTGAGGTTACAGAAGTGACATTTGAGCTGAGATTTGAATGAATTGTGGGGATCAGGCTTATTTATATCTTGAGGGTGCAGAATTTCTAGGTTAGAGGGACAGGATAGCAAGGATAGAGACCCTGAGGCAGAAGGGTAGGATTACATCCTGATCATAATTTGAAAGTCTTTTAAGTTGGTAATGCGTTTAACACACCTAACCTACTGAACATCACAGCTTACCTAGCCCACCCTAAAAGTACTTGGAATACTTAACATCAGCCCACAGTTGAGCAAAATCATTTAATGCAAAGCCTATTTTATAATGACTGGGTAACATGTAATTTACTGAATACTGTACTGAAAGTGAAAAACAGAATGGTTGTATGGGTCATTTACCCTTCCGTTAGAGAGACTGGTCTCCCTTTGCCTTTGAATCCCCTCCCCTGAGCACAGGTACAAACCACTTGCTTGTTTCTCTTCCCTTCGTACCCTTCCTGCCCTTCCTGTGTATCTTTCTTACAGCCATGGTTGTGCAGGAGTCCTTTTACTCATTTCCAGTTAGTTTTCAGTGAGAACTGTTCAACATGTAGATGTATTTTTGATATGTTCATGGGGAGAAGTGAGCTCCATGTCCTCTAATATTCTGCATTGATTTGTGCAGCCCTTAAAAGGTCCTCTGGAGAAGGAAATGGCAATCCACTCCAGTACTCTTGCCTGGAAAATCCCATGGATGGAAGATCGTGGTAGGCTACAATCCATGGGGTCGCAAAGAGTCAGACATGACTGAGCGTCGTCACTAAATGGTTTTCAGATGCGTATTTTAGAATTGCTTTATATAAAGGGTATATCAATTTATACTTTTACCAGGAGTATGATGAATCTATATTGTGATGCTCTCATTACTAATGAGTATTACCCATTAGTGTGTTTACCCATTAGAATATTTAGAAACATTCATTTTCTTTTTACTTCCTAGCATCTATCCAGTGACTATCACAGATCCTTGATCACACAGAAAAGACAACGGATGGGTGCTGCTAGTTTGATGAAACGTTTCTTGCAGGATGTACTGCAGCACCACCCATGTCATTATCAAGAAAGCAGGTAGAGTAACTGAGTGAAATAATATTAGTATATTCATGTGTGCTAAGTTGCTTCACTTGTGTCCAACTCTGTGCGACCCTGTGGACTGTAGCCCCACCAGCCTCCTCTGTCTGTGGGATTCTCCAGGCAAGAATACTGGAGAGGGTTGCCATGCCCTTCTCTAGGGAATATTAGTACGTAGTTATATATTACAGTAGATGTTTGTGTTAACGTCCTAATATTTCCTAAAGTGAACCTTTGAATCAGGGAATATAAAGTGAACCTTTATCTAGTAACTTATCTTTGCAGTTTAAAATTTTTTCTTAGGTTAAGTAACAAAAATCTCACTCTAAAAGATACGGACTACACTATGCTTTTTCTAAAGAAAAGTCAGGCCAGTAAATATGTATCATCACGGATGTCACAGGATTAAGCAGGGTAAAAAGGTGGGAACAAACATAACTTTAACAAGATTAGTAACCAAAAGTTGGTGATAGTAGCTAAGTAAGGATAGTCAAGGTAAAAATTAATTGCACATTAATGGAACTATTTGCTAACTCTGTGCTACTCTGTAAAACAGAATTGATTATTTTTATAATTTGTCAGTATCTTGATAGCTTACTCTTTTATTAATATATTTTGATTGTTTTAATAAAAAGAAATGTTTTGATAACATTTTAAAAAGTTAATGTCCTATGTTGAAGAAGAACTTTGGTAGAAAATCAGATTATGTACTCTGATGAGTTTGCTGCTACAACTGTATAAGATAAAGCAACATAGATCATTAGCACACCAATACAGTATTAGTTGACTTTAGTCCTAGCAGCAGAATAAAGGATAAACTTCTTGCACACTTTGCAAGTCACCAACCAAAAACTTAGCAAATGACGAAAAAGTTATGATGGGGAAAAGTTAGGAAAATATATTTGTTTTCTTAGCTGGTGGAAAGATGGAATTAACCTATCTTGAGGTCAGTATAAATTACCAGTTTATAGTGTATATAAGCAATGCTTCAGCAAACATATTTGTACATCCAACTCTTTTTGTGGAGTAGACTTCTAGACTGTGAACTTTTGGGCTAAAGTTTATGGACATTAAAATATTTTTTATTTTTTAACTTTGCATTTTAGAATAATTTCAGACTTAAAAAATTTAGTTGCAAAATGTTTCTTGTGTAACATTCACCTAGCTTCCCCAAATGTTAAATCTAAAATAACCACAGTGGATTTCCCTAGTGATAGTGGATAGGAATCTACCTGCTAGTGCAAGGGTCACGGGTTTGATCCTTGGTCCGGGAAGATTCCACATGCCGTGGAGCAACTAATCCTGTGTGCCACAACTAGGGCCTATGAGCCGCAGCCACTGAAGCCCGCGGGTCTAGAGTCTGTGCTCTACAACAAGAGAAGCCAGCACAGTGAGTGGCCCGTGCCCCTCAAGGAGGAGTCGCCCTGTTCCCCAAAACTAGAGAAAGGCTGCACACTACCCAGGAAGACCCAGTGCAGCCAAAAATAAATAAGAAAAATAAAATAACCACCCACTTGATCATGGTGTATGACCCATTAATGAATTGTTGGATTTGATTTGCTAATATTTTGTTGAGCATTTTTGTGTCTGTGTCAATACATAAGTGATACTGACCTGTAATTTTTTCTTTGTCTGTGATATCTTTGTTTGGTACAGCATTAGGGTGATGCTGGTTTCATAGAATCCTTTGGGATTTCCAACTTGTTTGATTTTATGATTCTACCTTCCTTTCTGTCCTTAGCCAAATGTTACAAAATTAATTTATTTTGAAACTCTCTGTTCTAGGAATCTGGCCCAGGATAGAAAGAACATAGCATTTATTATGCGTTGAAAAATCTTAAACGGATGTCAAAATATTTTAATGGAATTTTCCCCCTTATTTTTTAGATCAATGCAAAATGAGAGACTTCATATGACTACTGTGTCACCTTCAGAAGTGGTTCCTAATGATGATTTTAGTCCTGAAATAAAGACTGAGGATGTTGCTGGAGTCAGAGAAGAGATACCTACCAAGGCATCTGAACCCATTGAAAAGTTGTATTCTAGGCCTCAGGGATATATGCATAGTGTTTCAGATCGACCATCAGTTATTCAAAAACTGGAGAAAGGACAGCAGCATCCCTTGGAGTTCATTCATAAAGTTGAGAGCAGTATGAAAGAGTTTAATCCAGTTGGTATTGGTCACAGTACAAATAATAGACAAAGTGTAATATGTTCATCAGTGATTTCTAATGCTCCTATTAGTTGTTTACCTGAAAGTTCTCATGAAAGACCAGTTACAACTGACACTACTACTGGTTTATCACTTGGAGTCCATTTGGATTTAGTTAAGAAATGTGACCCAAACAAAGCTGACAAATACCTTAAACAGCTAAACAAGGGCTCTAGAAACCCTATGCTACCGTCCCATCCAGAAACTTCTTCAGTTCTATATCAGAAACCTAAAGAGTTAAACAGAAAGACTTTATGTACAAATTCAGATAAGTTGACCTTACAGGAAGATGTAAATTCTCAGACTAAAGCATTGTCAACTGGCTTTAAAGTCCATGAATTTGTGGGTACTGAAAACTCTTTAAAATTGGAATCCCTTTCTAAATTTGCAGTAAATCCAGTAGTCAACCTGAGTAAAACTGACATGCCTTCTAATATAGGAATCTTTGAAGATGACATTCCAAAGCACCATGAGAAATTCTTTCCTAATATGGATCATAACCAAGAAGGAAAGCATTTGGTTTTTAACAAGTCAGTCTTTTTGGAACAGAAGATCGCAGTGAGTTCTGAAATGAAGTCTGCTGGTGGCTCTCTTCAGTCAGCATCTGATCACTGTGAAGAGGCTGAACCAGACCTTTTGAAGGGGGAGCAAACTGGCCAAGAAGATAAGAACTGTGAATCAAGAGATTTTGAAGTAAGTTTTGATGGCAGTTCCTCTTTTTATCCACTGATGGACCAATCCAAAGTGACTGTTGAAGAAATAAACCTTTCAAAGGAAGTACATACTGATTTGCAATATAAGAATAATACATCTTATATTTCTGAAATAAGATCTGATTGTGATGACTCCCTTCAGTTGACTACCAGCAGAACTCAAGTGAAAGATGAAAGTGTTCAGAAGGTAATGCATATTAGGCTGGTTGATGAAAGCTATGAATCCAGTGATTCCGAGATGAATTTTGATTGTGATGCCTCACTTCAGTCAACTGCTGACTGCTGCCAACAGCCTGGGAAAGAAGTAAACCTTCCTAAGGGGGTGCTCGTTGGCTTGGTTGATATGAACTATGGATCTAGTAGCTCTGAAATAAGTGCTGATTCTGTTTCCTCGCTTCAGTCAATGCCTGGCCAATTCCCAGTGACTGTCGCAGAAACAGAACTTCAGAAGAAGGTTCAGATCAGCTTGGTTGATAAGAACTATGGATCGAGTTGTTCTGAAACAAGTTTTGATTGTGATGTTTCTCTTCAGTCAGTCTTCGACCATCCTCACATGGCTGTCAGTGAAAGAAAAAACCTGGAGGATAGGCCCGTCTCTCTAAAAGATAGGAATTATAAACCCAGTAGTGCTAAAGCATATCTTGATTGTGATGTCTCTCTTGAGACCGTGTCTGATGGACCTCAGAAGGATGTTGAAAATATTAATCTTTGGAAAGAAAAGAATGGCCCTGTGGATATGAACTGTGAATTTCATGGTCCTGAGATAAAGTTTCATCTGATGAAAACAGATCCTCGGTTAGTGCCTGCCCAATCCCAAGTAGCAGTCAAAGAGGTAAATGCTCAGGAAGAAGCTCCTGACCTGGAGAACAAGAGTGTTAAGTCTAGCATTTCTGATCTCAGTTTTGATTCTCACCTTATAGGTGCTTGTGGTGAAATAAATCTGAAAGCATTAAATGTTGACATGGAAGTTAAGAGCTACGGATGTTCCAGTTTTGAGTCCACTTTTGACTCTGATTCTTCTTTTATGTCGGTTTCTGAGTATCCTGAGCTGGATGTTGAAGAAATAAGTAAGAAGCATGTTAACCTGGAAGATGAGAGCTTTGAATCAATTAGTTCTTTTTATTCTGATGGTCCTCTTCCCCCAGTAGTTGACCAATCTCAAGTAACTGTTTATGAGGAGGATCCTATTGATCTGGAAAATAAGGGTAGTGAACCTTGTGTTTCTGAAATAACTTTTGATTCTGATGTGCCTCTTCATTCAGGGACTTATCAACCTGAAGTAGTGGTTAAAGAAACATTCATTCAGAAAGAAGTGTGTACACACTTAGGAGAGAAAGATGATGCACCCACCGGTTCTGAAATAAGTTTGGCTTCTTACATCCCTTTTCACTCAGTGATTAAGCAGCCAGAAGAATCTGTTAAAAACCTAAATCCTCAAAAAGAAGAGTGGGTACACTTAGAAAATAAGGAAAATGAATCTAGTGATTCTGAAATTTTTGATTATGATATTTTTCGTTCAATGACTGGACATTCTGAATATCCTATTAAAGAAAGAAACCTTCAGAAAGGGGAGATTATACACTTAGAAAATAAGGATAATGTACCTGTTGTTTCTGAAAGCAGTTTGAAATCTGGTAGTACTTTTCATTTAGTGACTGGTCATCTTTCCATAGCTATTAAAGAAATAAACCAAAAAGAAGAACACGTAAATTTAACAGATAAGAGTATTGAGTTAAAAGTTTCTAAAACAAATTTGGATACTGATATCCCTGTTCAGTCAGTGACTCACAAACCGGAACTGATTGTGAAAGAACTAGGGCTTCAAAAAGTTAAGTTAAAAGGTCAAAGTGCTGAATATAGTGGTTCTGAAATAAGTTTAGATTCTGATTATTCAATGACTGAACCTCAAATAACTGTTAAAGAAATAAGTGTTCAGAAAGAAGAACATGTTGTTCTAGAGAACAAGAGTGATAAATATAGTAGTTCTGAAATAACTTTGGACTCTGATGTCCCTCTTCAGCCAATGAATGAAAAATCTCAAACAACTGTTTTGAAGGAGGACCATGTTGACCCAGAAGATGAAAGTACTGGACCCAGAGGCTTTGAAAAAATATTGAATACTAATAACCTTCTTCATTTAGTCATTGACCAACCTCAACTAGCCCTTTTGAAGGAAAAACATGTTCATTTGGAAGATAAAAACAATAAATCTAGTGATGGTAAAATAGATTTTGATTCTGCTGACCCTCTTCAGCCATTGACTGAACAATTTCAGGAAGTGGTTGAAGAAACAAATGTGCAGAAAGAAGAGGATATGAGCCTGAAGAATAAGGTTGATGAACCTAATGATTCTAAATTAATACATAATTCTGATGTTTCCCTTCCAGCTGTGTCCAGTCAACCTAAAGTGGCTGTTAAACGAATAAACCTCAAGAATGCAAATCATGTGTACTTGAAAGATAAGAACAGGCAAGATAGTGGTTTTGCGATGAGTTTGAATTCTGATCTCACGGATCAGTCAGTAGTTGATCATCCTCAGATAACTATTTTGGAGCAAAAGCATACTGAACTAGAAGATAAGCACAATCAATCTTGTGGTTCTGAAATAAACTTTAATTCTGATGACCCCCTTCAATCAGTGGCCAACCAGCTTAGACAAACTGTTAAAGAAATAAGCCCTTGGAGGGATGAAGTTGACATGGAAGATAAGAGAGACGAACCTAAGCATTTTGAAATTGAATCTGACTCTGATGTCCGTGTTCAGTCAGTGGCTGGCCAAACTGAAGTTGTTAAGGAGGCAAACCTTCTGAAGGAGCATGTTGACTTGGAAGATAAGGTTGTCAAACCTAGTAATTCAAAAATAAACTTTGTTTCTGATGAAGCTTTTCAATCTGTGGCTAATGAAGTTCAAGAGGCTGTTACAGAAATGAATCTTCTGAGGGAGGGACCTGTTTGTCTGAGTGCTAAGAGCTATGGACCTAATGATTCTGAAATCATTTTTGCTTCAAATACCCCTCTCCAATCAGTGGTTGAGCCACACCATGATTTGGAAGGGCAACAAGCCAATTTGGAAGATAAAAGCAATGATCCTTGTGGTCCTAAGATAAATTTTGTTTCTGAATATCCTCGTCAGTCAGTGACTGGCCAGCTTCAAAGAAAAGCTGTTAAAAAAATAGGTCTTTGGGAGGAAGACCATATTTACCTGGAAGATAAGAGATACAAACTAGGTGATTTTGAAGTAAGTTATGATTCTGATGTTGACTTTGTAGCTGGTCATTCTGCTGTGGCTGTCAAAGAAATAAACTTGCAAGAGGAGGATCAGAATAACCTAGAAAACAAGAACTGTGAACTTAGTATTTCTGAAATAAAATGTGATTCTGGTGTTCATCTTCAGTTAGGAGTTGCTCAACCTCAGGTGGTTTGCAAAGAAATAAACCTTCAGATGGAAAAGTACCTTGGCATGCAAGAAGAGGTTAGTGAACCTAGGGATTCTGAAATAATGTGTGATTGTGATGTTCCTCTTCAAATAGTGATAAACGAAGAGTCAGACAGAGAAACAGATAAGATGCTGTTTGTGGACCTGAGAGCAAGTGATAATGACTGTGAAGTGATTTCAGATTCTGATGTCCCTTGTCACCCAGTGATTGATTCACCTCAAAGGACTGTCAAAGAAATCAGCTGTATAAATGCACAAAGTTTTGACCTAGATGAGAAATGTGACTCTTGTGATTCTGACCTAAGATATGTTTGTGAAGCCTCTCCTCAATCAGTGACAAACCATTCCAAAAAGGTCTTCAAAGTAGTAAAGCAGAAGCAAGACTATATTATTCTGGAAGAGACAAGCTGTGAGCCTTATGTTTCTGAACTGAGTTTTCAAATTGATTCCTCTCATCAGTCCATGACTTACCAGTCGCAAAAATCTGAAAAAAAAAAGGCAAAATATAGTGACCCCAAAGATAAGAGCTGTCAATATAGTGGTCCTAAAAGAAACTTTGAACGAGAGGAGACTTCTCAGCCAGTAACTCAGCGACAGCAGAAGGTTGACAAAGGAGTCAGCCTTTGGAAAGATGTAGAAAATATTGGCCTAAAAGATAAGAACTGTGAATCTGGTGTTTCTGCAACAGATTGTAATGCATCTCCTGGATTGGTGATCCATCAAATGCCTGATCAAGAAAACCTTTTGAAGGTAAAACATACTGATCTAGAAAGTATGAGCTGTGAACCTTGTGGTTCTGGGGTGAATTTTCAACGTGATCCTTCTCTCCAGTCTGTCAATGACTGGCCTCAAGAAGCTGTTAATAAGATCAACCTATTTAAGAAGATGTCTTTTGACCAGAGAGAAATAAACCATAATAATTCCCATTCAGACTCTGTTCCCATGGTTGATTCTGTAAGGAACTTGGCAAAAGCAAAGGAGGTCATAGAAGATGATCTTCATGAACTACTTCCTGAAGACTTGCCTCCCGTGCCTCCTTCAATCGTGGGGAAAACGCGGTCTCGGGTAATGAAAGAAGATGATGTGCAAATGAGTGCTCTCATGAAGGAATTTAAGAAAGATCATTTCTACTGTTGCTTTGTTAGCGACTGTGAGATGAGAAAAATGAAAAAAAAAATCTTGAATGAAGAAAAAAAGATGACCTGGACTGACCTCAATCAGGATACCACATCAATTCAAATTCTCTCAGATTGTGATGAGAATGTAGGTGGTATTTCAGATATTGATGACTTCTCAGTGGCTTTAGATAAACCTAACCATTATCCTTCAACAGGAAGGAATCGTGAACAAACATGGCAAGCTGCCTCCCAAGGCCAGGCTATAAAAGTTAGCCATAGAACTCAAACCAATCTCACAAGTCAGCCAGGGACAAAAAGAAGAATTAGTGGACAAGAGAAAGACTCTCCAGTAAGGAAGTGTTTACTTTTACAAAACAATGGGAAAACAAGAGAGAAAGTTAAAAAAAATGAATTTCCTGAATCATGTATTAGTGTTTTGAAGCCTTTGCAAGGAAATACCTTAATTTATATTCTTTCTTCAAATATTAAGTTGAAGAAAGGTGAAGCCAACAGCTTCTCTAAGAAGAGGCCCTGTAGTAGAAATAATTGGGATATTAACATACAGTACAAATTTAACCAGAGTTCCTTTAATTGTTATGACCCATTGAATAAGAAAATTGTAATTGATCCTCCTCTGAACATAGAAGTACCAGGGTCTGACAGGAATAATTGTGTTGAAATGCATGTTAGCCCCTTAAATTCTAATGCAGAAGATAATGATCCTTATGTACAAAGCTCTGCTTCAGTACCTTTTATGACAGTGTCAGTAGGACATGAACTGAAGTCGCGTCAGGAGGCCAGTGAATCTTCTGTGTTTCCAGAAAAATCCAAGATTTTTAGTTCTAGTGAAATTTCAAAGGAAAGTAATTTCCAGTCAACTTTTTCAAGTCATGATGTTGCCAAAACTTCATCAAAATCATTTAGAAAAAAGTTTTTGAAAAGTAAAAGCAAAAATCAGAGAAAGAAGGTATCAGCAAATAATAAGCCAGATTCTCCCAAAAAAGGTTGTAGCTCAGTTATTCCCCAGCAAAATATCAGAATTGCTTCAGAAAAACGGTCGATTTGGATTCAGAGCAAACTAAGTGATATAATTAAAAAGTATATTCCAAAATACTCTGTTTTTTTGCGTCACAAATATCAGCCCAGGAGCACTTTTGTTAGGACCCATATTAAGAAGAAAAAACCTAATGTTAGTAGGTTAAAGAAGGCGAAGAAACCAGCTAATATGCTCTCAAACTCCTCAGTTCTGTCAGCAGGAGCTGAAGAGCAGTCACGAGCTATAGCAGGCTCTTCTAAGCAACGTGTGCAGACATCTTCCAGCGTTGCGCGAAGTAAGAAGAATGGCAATAGAAAACATCCTAGAAGACAGCAGAGAAAGCCGTGTAGACCTATTAGAACATATGATTTGAGAAGTTTGTTTTCTGGTGTACCGTATTCGGACAGAATGAAGACTCGATTCTCTAATAACAAATTATGAGGTAATGAAGTAAACTAGAGATGTTTCTGTTAAGGGCTGGTTGAAGATTCAGTGCTTCAGTTGAAAATACATTTGGTACCTAGTGTACTACCTAGTCTACATAGCTTTCCTAACTTTGGTGGAAAAAATGAACCTTCAAATATTTTGCTATAGCCTTATTTTTCAGGACTTTCAATATTCATTTAAAATTAGTGTTAGGGTCTTTTTTTTTTTAATGCCCTTTGTCCCTTTGTTGTGAAAGAGCTTCATCTTAATTTATATTACATAATTTAGCACAATATATATACCATTTTCTACCTTCAATCATGTCCCATTTATTTTTTATGATTGTGTCTCATGTCAGCAGCAAGAATGAATGTGGCAAACATAAAATGCTCTCTTATTATTTACTTTTTAAAAATTGGAACAGATGAATATGTAGTTATTTTCTGTGTGTTTCAAAGTAGTGTTGTCAATTCTAACTGGGTAGTTAAAAAGAAGTTCTAATAGATTATCTCAGCTTTTGAGTGGGATTAACCTAAATAATCACACACAAAATACAATTTATCTTTCTTTCAAAAGCGTTACAGAGAATGAGATTTCATTTTTAATCCAGTTTTTTAAAAAAAAAACTGCTTGGTAATTTAAAGACATAACAGACTCCTGTTTCACTTAAACTGTATCTGCAGGCCTTCAACTTTCTTCACTGAGACACATGCATATTGTATATATACAATCTGTAAGTTTTTCTTTAGCATTACTAGATCTTAAGGGGAAAATGATCTTGCCAGTGTGATTATGCTTTTCTACCAGCTTCCCTGGTGGCTCAGGCGGTAAAGAATCCACCTGCAATGCAGGAGACCCAGGCTCGGTCCCTGGGTGGGGAAGAGTCCCTGGAGAAGGAAATGACAATCCACTCCAGTATTCTTTCCTGGAGAATTCCATGGACAGAGAAGCCTGGCGGGCTGCAGTCCATGGGGTCGCAGGAGTTGAACATAACTTAGCAACTAAACCACCACCACCAATGAAACTGATAACCTAAGTGGAGCCCCATTTTGCTAATGAAAAGCTGTATTTGTACATTGGTTTGGCCTTCCTTCAACCTGCTAACTGATTTTAATAGTTCAAATGAAAGATGTCAAGATATGCAGTTCTTCAGATCTTTTATTCAGGGACACTGGTTGTGCTGGTACAGGTTCATTTGGTTATTCTGCTAAGTCAAGGAAACTGGATCCTTTTCTGTCATTGATGCTAAAAGGGAAACATGAATTTCAGCTTCTATATTGTATAAAGCATATTTAATTGAAACTTGATCAGTGTACCATGTTTTCAGAAGTTAAAATGTGTTACTTCAGAATTAGGTACAGTGTAACAGTTGGTTTCTAAATGTAGCTTTATTTCAGGTGCCATTATTTAGCCTGTGGGTATGTTATGGTGTTACGTTGTATTTTATTAATAATTTCTTTTAGTGCTGTTCAGTTGCTGAGTTGTGTCTGACTCTTCGGTGACCCCAGCACGCCAGGCTTTCCTGTCCATCACCAACATCTGGAGCTTACTCAAGCTCATGTCCATCGAGTCGATGATGCCATCCAACAATGTCATCCTTTGTCCTCCCCTTCACCTCCCGCCTTCAGTCTTTCCCAGCATTAGGATCTTTTCCATTAAGTCAGTTCTTCACATTAGGTGGTCAAAGTATTCCAGTTTCAGCTTCAGCATCAGTCCTTCCAATGAATATTCATGACTGATTTCTTTTAGGATGGACTGGTTGGATCTCCTTGCTGTCCAAGGGACTCATGAGAGTCTTGTGCAACACCACAGTTCAAAAGCATCAATTCTTCGGCGCTCATCTTTATAGTCCAGTTCTCACATCCATGCATGACTGCTGGAAAAACAATACCTTTGACTAGACGGACCTTTGTTGACAGAGTAATGTCTCTGCTTTTTAATATGCTGTCTAGGTTGGTCATAGCTTTTCTTCCAAGGAGCAACCATCTTTTAATTTCATGGCTGCAATCACCATCTGCAGTGATTTTGGAGCCCCCTAAAATAATCTCTCATTGTTTCCATTGTTTTCCTATTTGCCGTAAAGTGATGGGACAAGATGCTGTGATCTTAGTTTTCTGAATGTTGAGCTTTAAGCCAACTTTTTCAGTCTCCACTTTCACTTTCATCAAGAGGCTCTTTAGTTCTTCTTTGCTTTCTGCCAAAAGGGTGGTGTCATCTGCATATCTGAGGTTATTGATATTTCTCCCAGCAATCTTGATTCCAGCTTGTGCTTCATCCAGCCTGGCATTTCTCATGATGTACTCTGCATATTAGTTAAATAAGCAGGGTGACAATATAGAGCTTTAACATATTCTTTTCCCGATTTGGAACCCATCTGTTGTTCCATGTCCAGTTCTAACTGCTGCTTCTTGACTTGCATACAGATTTCTCAGGAGGCAGGTCAGGTGGTTTGGTATTCCCATCTCTTTGAGAATTTTCCACAGTTGTTGTGATCCATACAGTCAAAGGCTTTGGTGTAGTCAAAGTAGATGTTTTTCTGGAACTCTCTTGCTTATTCTATCAACGGATGTTGGCAATTTGATTTCTGGTTCCTCTGCCTTTTCTAAATCCAGCTTGAACATCTGGAAGTTCACGATTCATGTGCTATTGAAGCGTGGCTTGGAGAATTTTGAGCAGTACTTTGCTAGCATGTGAGATGAGTGCAATTGTGCAGTAGTTGTACATTCTGGCATTGCCTTTCTTAGGGATTGGAATGAAAACTGACCTTTTCCAGTCCTGTGGCCACTGGTGAGTTTTCCAAATAATTTCTTTACTTCTAAATTTAAAGCAGTAATCTGGTTTTAAAATGGACAAATGTTTATATTTTTAGTTGCAGAGCAACTTCAACTTACCCTATATTCAAATATTTTAATTTCTTTTCTTAAAATATCACTGTCAGCTGCTAATTTGGAATAATCCTCCAATTTTAATTTAGAAAGAAAACTGTCCTACTGATTAGGAAGTAAATAAGCAATTAATTCATAAAAATATTCTACTTGTGGTTATTGGTATCTTTTTTCCCTATGAAGTAGACATGTAATTCTCTTGAGTACTGTTAATAGACATTCTGCAAGCTTTTAGTGTCAGTTTAAAAGCAAGAGATCATATGGAAAAAAATGTACCATGTAATTGTGATGTATCATATCTACTGTGATTACATCATGCAGAGAGGAAAGTTCTTATAATTCAACTGATCAAAAACTTGAAGAAAATTTACTTACCATTTTCACATTGGAAACTCTTCTAAGTACCTTTTTTTTCTTAAGAAAAAGTTTATATCTAAAGTTTAAAGTATAAAATAGTCCTGATGATTTTAAAAAGCATTTTGAAATGTTTACTAAGTTCCTGTAGTCATTGTTATTTTAGACAGGCTTGAAATCTTGAAATCGTAAATGTTATAATTTAAACTAAGTGGTGAAAAACTTTCAGAGTTTGGTAGGATACAAGTGTGTCCCTTTGTCAAAATTTGTTTGGGCTTAATTTACATATTAGATAAAAATTGGATTTTTCTGTGTGTGTATTCAAGTATGCATTAAATTCTTTTAATAGTAAAAAATCAAGTGATAGCCATAGTGAGTGTTTTATTAATCTTGTCCTTGCTCAGTATCTTGCATAAATGTTTATTATAATTATTCCAAATTTTGTAGTATGTAGACAGTGTGTAAAGTGTGTTTTGGACTTGTGTGTTTAAATTTTTGTGTAACTCAGGCTCTGAGTGACATGATTTTGCTAAAGAGAAACTATATTTAAATACTCAAATGATTATATATTTCCATGTAAAATGAATGTGAAGAGTAATGTATTTTTTATAATGCAATTTAAAGAGTAAGTTTGTTTTCAAAGTTACCATGATAAAATTTATCAAATATTGAAATTTGCCTCTATTTTCTCTTCACGTTAGGAACTTTATCTGGTAATACTTAAGGAATGATAGAATAAGGAAAACAGAAGTTCATTTTATAAATCGTCATACAGATAATATAGGGGAATATAAATGTTGATGCCGGTGAGAAAATAATTTAACCAAAGATACGTAGGCTATATTCGATGAAGTAGTTATTTCAAAGGATTAAAATTAAACAACTTTTTCTTTGTTTGGTGGAGTGGTGAGTTAGCAGTTTTTCACTTTGTATACCTGTATGGAAAGAGTCCGTGAACAGATTGAGTTCAGGAGGCAGTACCTGTATCATTATTTGACACCTACTGGAAGAGAACTTGGTGCATCCAATACCATAGCACATGTTTTAAAGAATGAGAAAACGTGGAAGAGTGTACGTATCTATGTCAGTGCCTTTCTCACCAGTACTGGCTTCTAGAGTTTTGGTTCAGAATTATATTGGATTATATAAAGAGAAGTCTCTCTTATATATGTCTCTTAAATAAGAGACTTCTCCTTATATAAAAATGTTAATAAAGTAAAAATGTTAGTTGAAGCCAATTTTCAATAAAGGACTTTTATGTATAGAAAAAATGTGAAAAACTGTGAAAAATCATGTAATTAAAAAAATCAGGAAATTACCCATCAAAATGTCAAGAAGATGAAAGGCTGAGGAGGAGTCTTAACATTTCCTTATACTTCATTGAGACCACAAATATTAGGGAAATAACAGTATATTTAATAATTTTCATGTGTTCTTGTACTTGATTGTACATATTTTAAAAGTTCTCCTAAAGTCTTTTAAATTATTTACCTTGATTAGGATGAACTATACTTAATGCTGAATCTTTAAAGTATGAACTTGTACTTTTCTCTATGTTTACCATTTATTACATGCATATTTTTTTGCATGCATTTTATTTTCTGAAATTTTAAGCTGGATATGTGTATGTACATGTTGAGCCCTATGTACCAGACATTGTTCTAGACTTTTGACCTGTGTTGTCTCCTTTGATCTTCAAAGGGCCCTTTTGAGCTAGGAACTGTAATTGTGACTAAATAGCCAATGAGAAAATTAAGGCATTGAGCTTCAGTTTGGCGATTAAAGATGAGTTGTTTTCTATAATCAAATGAGGATTACAAATAATCCCCATTCCCTTCCTCATCCCCAATTTCAGGCCGCCCCTAATCTATTGTCTGTCTTTATAGTTTAGCTTTTTCTGGACTTTTCATATAAAGGGCACCATATAATATGTTGTGTTTTGTGTCTGACTTTTTTTCATTTCCTGTAATGTTTTTGAGGGTTATTCATATAGCATGTAACAGTATTTGTTCTTTTTTAAATTGCTGAGTAGTATTTATAATTAATTTTTGATAAAAATGGTAACAGAACACTGATCTTCTGATGACAAATATGGTAAAAGCTATCAGGTGTGAGGTTAGATGTTTATGCGTCGTATACCTGTTACCCTTGATTACTACCCTAGATCTACAACCGACTGGATGTCTGCGTTTGTGAGTGCTCTTATTCCATACTTGAATACTTTATACTTCCTCTGTTTTTGACTCTTATTTTCTTTACTGCCCTTCTTGGCATTCTTTTCATTGTGCTTTGTGAATTCTCATTTCAGTGTCAACACATTACTTTCATTATGAATTCCTTGCAAGTGACTAAACTGAGAATCATATCCAAGTTGCCCATTTTCCTAATCTTACATGTACGATAAAGCCAGGAAGTGTTGATAATGGTACCGGTCATAGTGAAAGTTCCTATTTAAAATGACTGTCCTACGGGGACTTCTCTGCCGGTCCGATGGTTAAGACTTTATCCTTCCACTAGAGGGGGTCTGGGTTTGATTCCCTAGTCAGGGAACTAAGATTCTGCATGTCGCTTGGTGCAGCCAAAAAAAAAAAATTACTCTCCTACATAACCACAGTGTACCTCATCAAAATCAGGAAACTAACATTGATATGATTATTCCCCTCTACTCGACTGGTCTCACTTGGATTTTACAGACTGCTCCAACGCATCCTCTATAGGTCCAGGATTTAATTCAGGATCACACATTGTCATGATTCTAGTTTCCTTCAATATGGAACAGTTCCTCAGCCTTTCTTTGTATTTTATAACTTGACATTTTGAAGTGTACAAACAAATTTCTTTGTGGAATGTCCCTTAGTTTGAGTTTGTGCGGTGTTTCTTTATAATGCTTTTTCTGTGGGCGGTGGGGTGGGGCAGAAAATCTGTGGACTTCTCAGTGTATTAGAACAAAAGTCATGTGATGTCAATATGAATAAATGTGATGACTGAAAATATCTAATTTTTGTTTTCATTTTAGGGTAAAAGCGTTTAATAATCTGAAATGGGGGCTCTCATATAAAGTAAATTATCAACAATGGAAATAGTGTCAGACTTTATTTTTTGGGCTCCAAAATCACTGCAGATGGTGACTGCAGCCATGAAATTAAAAGATGCTTGCTCCTTGGAAGAAAAGTTATGACCAACCTAGATAGCATATTCAAAAGCAGAGACATTACTTTGCCAACAAAGGTCCGTCTAGTCAAGGCTGTGGTTTTTCCAGTAGTCATGTATGAATTTGACAATTGGACTGTGAAGAAAGCTGAGCACTGAAGAATTGATGCTTTTGAAGTGTGGTGTTGGAGAAGACTCTTGAGAGTCCCTTGGACTGCAAGAAGATCCAACCAGTCCATTCTAAAGGAGATCAGCCGTGAGTGTTCTTTGGAAGGAATGATGCTAAAGCTGAAACTCCAGTACTTTGGCCACCTCATGTGAAGAGTTGACTCATTGGAAAAGACTCTGATGCTGGGAGGGATTGGGGGCAGGAGGAGAAGGGGACGACAGAGGATGAGATGGCTGGATGGCATCACCGACTCGATGGATGTGAGTTTGAGTGAACTCCGGGAGTTGGTGATGGACAGGGAGGCCTGGCGTGCTGCGATTCATGGGGTCGCAAAGAGTCGGACACGACTGAGCGACTGAACTGAACTGAACTGATGTGCCTAGCCCTATGGTGGGTGCCCAGGATCCAGACATCAATTAAACAGGTCTCTAGTTGATCACTTTCATTACTGATATGAATGAAAGACAATTTCTGTAGTGGTAAGTCTGTGGAATTGCAACATAATTCTTAGGCTTTCAAAAGATCATTAAAAAACGTTGTGTAAGATCAAGATAGTGCTCTTTGGCATTAAAGAATTCCTCAACTTTCTACATTGGAGCCTATTGCAAAGCATTTCTCATGATTATCTTGGAATGATTGTTTTTCTATATTTGCATTATTATGAATAGTCTCTCGTGTTGGTTTGATGCCCCAGGATGAAGTTAGTTACCCATCTTATCACAGCACAAAAATGACTTCCTAAGGAAAAGTTTATATTTTCATCAGATGTTTATTTGAAAATATTCTAATTGAGGTATAAGATGATTTACAATATTATGTTAGTTCAGTTCAGTTCAGTCGCTCAGTCGTGTCCAACTCTTTGTGACCCCATGAACCGCAGCATGCCAGGCCTCCCTGTCCATCACCAACTCCCAGAGTCCACCCAAACCCACGTCCATTGAGACGGTGATGCTATCCATCTGTCTTATCCTCTGTTGTCCCCTTCTCCTCCTTCCCTCAATCTTTCCCAGCATAAGGGTCTTTTCAAATGAGTCAGCTCTTTGCAGCAGGTGGCCAAAGTACTGGAGTTTCAGCTTCAACATCAGTCCTTCTAATGAACACTCAGGACTGATCTCCTTTAGGATGGACTGGTTGGATCTCTTGTAGTCCAAGGGACTCTCAAGAGTGTTCTCCAACACCACAGTTCAAAAGCATCAATTATTCGGTGCTCAGCTTTCTTTATAGTCCAACTCTCACATCCATACATGACCACTGGAAAAACCATAGCCTTGACTAGACGGACCTTTGTTGGCAAAGTGATGTCTCTGCTTTTTAATATGCTGTCTAGGTTGGTCATAACTTTCCTTCCAAGGAGTAAGTGTCTTTTAATTTCATGGCAAATAGATGGGAAAGTGGAAATAGTGGCTGACTTTATTTTTCTGGGCTCCAAAATCACTGCAGATGGTGATTGCAGCCATGAAATTAAAATTAAAATATTATGTTAATGTATAGCATATTGATTCAGTATTTTTACAGATTGTATTTCATTATAGGT
This sequence comes from Oryx dammah, assembly GCF_014754425.2. Taxonomy (NCBI): domain Eukaryota; kingdom Metazoa; phylum Chordata; class Mammalia; order Artiodactyla; family Bovidae; genus Oryx; species Oryx dammah. The sequence goes on along the minus strand of NW_024070211.1, from coordinate 41,159,582 downwards.
TGTTAATGAGAATAATTCCATGTGCTACATGGTATATCCCTGCAGCCTATCTATTTTATTATATAGAAATTTGTATTTGTTAATCCCATACACCTAATTTATTCCTCCCCATTTTCCTCTCCACTTTGGTAACCATAAGCTTTTTTTGAAAAAAAATCTGAGTCTGTTTCTCTTTTGATACATATATTTGTATTATTTTTTAGATTCCACATATATGATATCATATAGTATGTTGTTTCAGGCTCTGTTTCTTTCTCCTCCGATATTTATGATTTCTTTCCTTCTACTAACTTTGGGTTTTATTTGTTTTCTTTTTCCCTAGTTCTTTTAGGTTTAAGGTTAAGTTGTTTGTTTGGTGGGAGTCTTCTAAACCCAAGTAGGTGCATTTTTCTCCCTCACTTGGCTATCCCGTACCTCCTCTGCAGGACTCAGCCCATATACTTTGAATCTAGATCTTGTTTATTTCTCCCAGTAACCTTTTAATTTTCAAAACCTTGGTGTGGTATATGAATCTTTTTTTTTTTTTTTCAAGTTTTGAAATTTAAGTAGAAGATCCTGAGGATGAAAACGGTGAATTCACTGAGAGATATACACTTGAAGTGGCAGCATCCCTTTTTTTTCTTTACAATTTGTTTGAAAAAAATTATATGTTTATAACAATATATAAATTATATATTAAAATTCAAACACATAGCATTGGGATTCTGGAAGAGTTAATCTCTTGTCACTTTCCGAGCAATTTTTGACTGTTACTATGAATAAGAGGTTCTTTTCCTTTCCTTCCTTGAATTTTGTTACAAAGTCCTCTCTAATAACTTGCCATTGAAGGATCCTATGAGTTTGTGTGTGTGCGTGCATGTGTGTGTGTTCATACGTGTGTTTTTTCTTAACTAGGAGTGGTAGGAGAGAGGGCAAACCTCATATGGGAGAAGATTGTGACATAGGTTAGATCTATTATAATCAATAATCAATGAATGTTGAAGGAGCATTGTATTCCTCAGCAGCTAAGTGCCTGTTCTACATTCTGACCAGAAGCTTCTGGGGACACTGGTGTTTGGGTAGTAGTTTTCCTTTAGGCTAGTTATTTGGCGCCACAGGACACTTTCACCTCTTACAGCTAAAATGCTATGAGGGAAAGAGCTGTGGCTATCAAAATATTTATCTCTAGGATATCAACTATCTAGAAGTCATTTGTCACATTTACTTATTGATGTTCAAGTCAGAGATGTTGAGTGATTTTCTTTACAAAAAACAAAAGTGAAAGCAAAACTTTTAGAAATTTAAGATAAGAGAAAAATAAATTTCCTTGTTTGTTGTAGAAAAACTTGAAGCTATGGACAAAGTTAAAATCATCCAGAAATAACAGTTTTGGTATTTTGGTGTATATTTTTCCAGATACATTTTAATGAGATGATCCTGTAAATAGTGTATGGAGGATTGTTTTGTGACTAGTTTTCTCACCACTAAATACATTGTAATCATCTTTTCTTGCCACATTTTTGAATAAGGTACTTTTTTTTTTTTTTTAGGCCTCGCTGGGCAGCATGCAGGATCTTAGTCCCCTGATGGGGTTGAACCTGTGCCCTTTCATTAGAAGCGTGGAGTCTTAACCACTAGATCACCAGGGAAGTCCCTGAACAACATTCTTTTTAATGGTCTTGCTGTACTCCCTTGCATGCATGGTCACATGTTTATTTAAATAATTCTAGATATATTAGATGGTTTTCAGTTTATTTTTGGCAAGTATGTAAAAACTCTGCAACTACTATTCCTGTGGATAAAGCTTTTGAATATTCATGATTATTTTCTTGAGATAAATTCCTAGAAATAAAACTGTTGGAACACAATAAAACTGTTGGAATACAGCCTACGTGCATTTTTAGTAAGTGCTTTTCCTAATGTAGACAAACTGGTTTTATAATTAGTTGCTCTACCAAAAAGTGCAGCAGAGATTTAACATATGGCTTTTTCTTAAATTGTTCCATAATAAAAAGCTGAGGCTAATTTTTGTGCTATCATATTGTGAAAGGCAATTCTATTGAGGATAAGAGAGCAATATAGTACAGATAGGCTTATTTCTGGCAGCCTGTCTATTATACTGTCTCTCTAACCCCATAGAATGTAAGTTCCATGAAGAGAAGGATTTTTTTTCTGGTTTCTTTAATACTGTATTTTCAATATCTGTATCTAACACAGAGTAGGCATTCAATAAATAATTGTTGAAAAAATAAATAACTCTGGACTTTTGGGGCTTCCCTGATGAAAATGAAAGTAAAAGAGGAGAGTGAAAAAGTTGGCTTAAAGCTCAACATTCAGAAAACGAAGATCATGGCATCCGGTCCCATCACTTCATGGGAAATAGATGGGGAAACAGTGGAAACAGTGTCAGACTTTATTTTTTTGGGCTCCAAAATCACTGCAGATGGTGACTGCAGCCATGAAATTAAAAGACGCTTACTCCTTGGAAGGAAAGTTATGACCAACCTAGATGGCATATTCAAAAGCAGAGACATTGCTTTGCCAACAAAGGTCTGTCTAGTCAAGGCTATGGTTTTTCCAGTAGTCATGTATGGATGTGAGAGTTGGACTGTGAAGAAGGCTGAGCGCTGAAGAATTAATGCTTTTGAACTGTGGTGTTGGAGAAGACTCTTGAGAGTCCCTTGGACTGCAAGGAGATCCAACCAGTCCATTCTAAAGGAGATCAACCCTGGGATTTCTTTGGAAGGAATGATGCTAAAGCTGAAACTCCAGTCCTTTGGCTACCTCATGCGAAGAGTGGACTCATTGGAAAAGACTTTGATGCTGGGAGGGATTAGGGGCAGGAGAAGAAGGGGACGACAGAGGATGAGATGGCTGGATGGCATCACTGACTTGATGGACGTGAGTCTGAGTGAACTCCGGGAGTTGGTGATGGACAGAGAGGCCTGGCATGCTGTAATTCATGGGGTCTCAAAGAGTCGGACACGACTGAGTGACTGAACTGAACTGATAGCTCAGTTGGTAAAGAATCTGCCTGCAATGCAGGAGACCCTGGTTTAGTTCCTGGATTGAGAAGATCCACTGTAGAAGGGATAGGCTACCCACACCAGTATTCTTGGGCTTCCCTTGTAGCTCAGCTGGTAAAGAATCTGCCTGCAATGTGGGAGACGTGGGTTCGATCCCTGGGTTGGGAAGATTCCCTGGAGAAGGGAAAGGCTACCCACTCCAGTATTCTGGCCTGGAGAATTCCATGGACTGTATAGTCCATGAGGTCATAAAAAGTCAGACACAACTGACTTTACTCACTGGACTTTTTATAGGTACATATTGAAGTCATTAACAAGTGCTTAAACTGCATGGTGTTAAGTAGAGGCCCGTTGGCAGGGTAATAGGTAGGAAATGTAAGTTATCTTTATTTAATTGATAAGAAAAATTTAATTATTGCATATATTCCAAGAAAAAACATAAATAGAGTTAGAAATGAAACTAGAGACTTATTGTGAAACATTCCTGTCAAATAAAAATGCCTGTGAAATATAAAAAGGGAGGGAGCAAGAGTAGGCAGAAAAGTTCTTCAGATGTAGTACATGTCTGATAGCTATGAAAGGAGAAGGGGGAAAGAAAGAGGGTTGAGTGGGGAGAGACACAGACTTGTACAGTCTGATAAAGTCTTGGCCAGCCAGAAGGGAGCTCCAGTGACCCGTGGAAGAGTTCCACATTGGGTAGCAGTGGCTCGGTGGTAGGCTGAGGGTTGTCCGAGAGACTCATGGGCTCAGCTCAAATACTTAGTGGATCCTGAAGATTCTGCAGCTAGAGATGATAAGTTAACTGCACTCCCGGTTGCTGACCAGTGAATTCCTCTTAGACCAGGAGGTGTATCTTCTTGGTTACCATAGTCCTTATCTTGAGCTGTGCAAATCCTCCTCTTCATGCACATTTTTGAGGACACCTTCATCAAGGTTTGTTATGGACTATTGCCTTTAAGCTTACACCTTAATAAGCCATGTCACTGCTGCTTCAGACTCACTGCTGTTTGGTGGTACTGTGTGCATTATGACCAGTGATTCCCATGGTCATGAGCTCATTACTGTGCTTCCTTTGCTGTGAGGTAGGTTGGATGCTATGCTCTGTGTGGTTTCATGGTTGCAGATTAGTCCCTCTAAGCCCTCAGATCAGGGATGTTGGCAGGAAAAGTGGAGGCAGAAAAGAAGTTGCCTTTACTTTAAACAAGTATCTGTTCTTGAGAGAACGAATCACTGGCTTTTTGAGGACATAGGGGGCCCAGAGTAGTCAACTGGCCACCAAGTGGTTGTTAATAGTTGGTTTCATTAAGAAATAGTGCCCAATCATGGGTTCAACATTGGTCTCTATTGTTGGCAGCTTAGACATTCAGAGATAGCACTACCTCAATTGGCCTTGGTAAGTAAAAGTTCTTGCTCTTGGGACCACGTGCAGCCTCTATCCCTGACGTGGTGGGTACTCTATTTGTATGTCTATCTTTCCTGTTCTCAAGTGATTAATGATGAAAGCTATCTAATGTCACCATTCTATCTGTGCTGTTGTTTATTGCCTCCATGCTTTCTGGTGGACGTTAACATTTACCATAAAAGTTTTTACACTTTGTACCCATCACCATCTGTCCATCCACTTGCCTCTTCTCCAGAACTCTTTTCTCCAGTCACTCAGAATTTTCCTCTTAACCCCTTGACCAGTCTATCAGGCCATTCTTTTTTTTTTTTTTTTAATTATTTATATGGCTGTGCCAGACTGTCACTGTGACATGCAAATGCTTATTTTTGGCATGTGAGATCTATTTCCTTGACTAGGGATGGAACCTAAGCCCCCTGCACTGGGAGCTTGGAGTCTTAGCTATTGGACTACCAGGGAAGTCCCTATCAGGCCTTTCTTTACTGCTTATGATTTTGTATGTATTCTCACCTTGGACCATTTCTCCTTCCACACAAGTGAGTGATCAGGTGTGCCAGGTGAGGCTCCTGTCATTGTAAAGATCTTTTTTCTCACCACTGTCTTTCAAAGTCACCCCTGGATGGGACGTAATGCAGCTTCCATTTATGTTCAGCCTTTGCCAATATTTAGAGCCAATCCATCTGTGAACCTAGGTCAGGTTTTCTCCTCTTGATTCAGCTGTTTATGTGGGACCCTCCATATCACCATGAAGTGTAAGCTAAAGGAGGAACATTGGTGCAACCAAGGAAGGCAAATCGGAGTCTGGACTACTTCCCCGTGCAGCTCACATATACTTTTTTGTCTTGCATAAGCTTGATCTCTGGCCTATCTTTTCAATCTTCTGCTCTTGCTGGGCAGTTATGTGCCTGGTCTTTACCATTTCAGGGACCCATTATCGCCACTGCCATCTCTGAGCCTCTCTGACTGGCTCTCCTGTGGTCAGCCCTAAGCTGCAGAGATGGACCACACTGAGCTTCCTAGTGACACTGGAGCATTTCCTCTCCCTACTGCACTTCCTTTTGTGGAATTTCTTTTTCTTAGGTCTTATGGCTTAATTTCAACATTATTATGCAAGTCCAAACTAAATCAATTTTTTACATACATTAAAAACTCTACCTTTATGTACCCCACCAAGAGATATGTAACAAAATCACAGACATGGGGCTCAGATTCAAGACAGATGAAGCTAAGTCACAATACTAAAGAGAAACAGAGGGTCAGAGGAATCTAGGAAAGGTCAGAATCCAAAGGCAAGCACTTGACTATAAGTCAGGGAGCACTATTACCTCTGTAAGCGCCCCAGCACTCAGAGAGCAGAAATAGGTCAGGGGGCTCCTGTGGAGGGTCAGAAGCTTTACTTAAAATCCTGGCTCAGTTAGGAATACCTACATAGCTAGGGGCAAGTAATTAAATCTTTCTCAGGTTCATATTTCTCATATTAAGTGGGATAATAGCACACCTTTGCAGGTGTTTGTGAAGATTAAGTGAGTAAATGAGTTCTAAGTGCTCCCTACTGCATTTCTGATAGCCTTTGTGAACAGTGTGTCCTCCCGGTTCTCCTGTGGAATATTACTCTCTGGTTGTCTTCTGCTGCTGCTGCGGCTAAGTCGCTTCAGTCATGTCCGACTCTGTGGGACCCCATGGATGGCAGCCCACCAGGCTCCCCCGTCCCTGGGATTCTCCAGGCAAGAACACTGGAGTGGGTTGCCATGTCCTTCTCCAATGCATGAAAGTGAAAAGTGAAAGTGAAGTCACTTAGTTGTGTCTGACTAGTAGCAACCCCATGGACTGCAGCCTACCAGGCTCCTCCGTCCATGGGATTTTCCAGGCAAGAGTACTGGAGTGGGGTGCCATTGCCTTCTCCGGGTTGTCTTCTGGCCCCACATATATATGCATTCCAGCATGTTCAATTCCTTGAGGCTTTAAATGATTTTGCCACTGCTTTTCAGGGCAACTCATGCATTTAAACTTACTTAGCATGGCTCATTGCTTTCTCCAGGTGTTTAAAGTCACCCTACCAGTGAGTTTCCATCATCTCTTTGGGTCCTTGCCAGGGTGCTAAATCTTGTGTTCTGAGACAGTGTCTCTTAAGTCAGTAAACTCTTGCTTGTATGGGAATTGATCAAGCACACTCAAAAATCCAGTCCTTTGTCTTCTACCTGTATGTCTTAGCTAATCCTTGCTGGTCCTTTAGGGTATAATCTCTTCTTCACTTATTATTTCCAACATGTTTCCAGGGATTTCACCCTAGTTATTGATCAGACAGCTGAGGAGGTGGAAACAGCTTGTGAGATGGGGTGCTGGTTGATACGCAAAGGGAGACATCTCCATAGTGTCTTTCTCGTAGGGGAGGTGCTCACTCAGAAGGGAGCCTCATGGAGGAAATGCTGTCTTCATAGGGAGGGATAGGTAGTCTGTGAGGGCTTGGTCTACAGAGCCAAAGTCTTATGGGAGACTTCATTCTTATCCCATATTTTAAAGTCCTATGTTTTCTAGCCAGAGCCCTGATCTTAGTAAAACAGACTTGCCTTGGCTAAGTATACAATAGTCTTTGAAGACTGGCTATCCTAAATTGGCTCCACAGCTGTCTGTTCTCTGTGGGAGATATATCTCTTTGGAAGCTGTTTTTTTGTCTCACATGCTTAGTTTTAAAATAAGTGGCTTCAGTTTCTCATTGCCCCTTTATATCCTACAATAACCAGCCAGTTCCATTGTCCTTGTGTGTATAGTTCACCCGCAAATGCCTGAATTAATGCACTGGCCAGAGAAGTCTCCTGCATCAGAACATGCTCCTGGGTCACCACTGGTAAAAGTTTAATGAATAGCGCCATTTTTTGCTGGGAACTATCCATGCCACTGGGGCACAGGGTCCTCATTTGCAGCTGGGCAGTGAGTAACCTAATCCTGAAAGTCCCTTTTGCTATCCATTGTTTTGGACCACTCTCAGGATCAACTGACTGAGTTTGAATCCTCTGGGAAAAAGAGGTCAAGTCCAAGTTGGTAGTGAAAGTGATGGGAGTGACTCTGTGAGATGTAAACAGAAATAGGAACAGGCAGGTAAAAAAAGGGGGATAAATTAAGTAGGAAAGGGCTAACCCTCACTCAGTTCAGTGGAGGGCTCTGGCATAAGGACCGTGGGTAGAGGGGTCCCATGTTGGGAGATGACCAGTCCCTTGCATACCTGCCATGCGCGGTCATTGGCTTGGGGTTGCCAGGCAGAGTGTGGCAAATCCTGAAGGTGTTGTAGTTGGAGGCTGTCAGCTAACTTGAGTTAGCTTGAGCTGACTGACAAATCCGTATGGCACATATCTACAGCTGCCATATTACATCAGTTATTTATACATAAACCCAGGTGTGGTAGATTGATAATAACTCACAAGTGTCCTTATTAGGAAAGAGGAAGGTCACACACACACATACGGTAAAGTGATGTGAAGATAGAAGCAGAGTTGGGAGTAATATGGCCAAGGAACATCAGCAGCCATCAAGGCTAGAAGAGACAAAGGGGAATTCTCCCCAGAAATCCCAGAGGGACCACAGCCCTACTGACACCTTGATGTCAGACTTTGGGCCCCTAGAATTGTGAGAATAAATTTCTGATGCTTTAAGTTACAATTCTGTGGTTGTTACAGAAGCCCTAGGAAACTCATGCAGCAGGTGCATAATTTCTTTTTTAATGTAATTTTTAGTTGAGATTTAATTCACATACTATAAAATTTCCCTTTTAGAAATATATAATTGAGTGATTTTCTAGTATAATCACAAAGTTCTACAACCTTTACCACTCCACATTTTCACCATCCCCAAAAGAAACCCATACTTGTTAGCAGCAACTTCCCAATTTCCTTCACCCCATTCCTTAGCAGTCACTCATCTGTTTCATGGACCTAATAGATTTGCTTGTCCTGAACCTTTCGTATAAATGGAATCTTGCCATGTGTGGCCTCTGATCTGGCTTCTTTTGTTTGGCATAATGTTTTCAAGGTTCATCCTTATTGTAGCAGTCATCAGTACTTCATTCCTTTTTATGGCCAAATAACATATCTCTTTCAGGACTCAATCTGTGGCTTTGGTTGAACTATGAAAAAAAAAAATGGCCTTAAATAGATGTCAAGTGGAACAAACAAGAAGTATTTTAAAAGTCTTGTCAGGTAATTGTGGACGTTTGTCTTTGAAATTACATTGAAACTTGACAAGTGGTAGTTTCTTAAAGGATAGTTGCAATGTGAAATCTAAAATCATACCAGTGATCATTTTATACTTTGTTACTTTAAGGTCCATTGGTTTATTTTGCATTTTGAATGAATCTTTAACCCTTGCATGATTTTGTAACTTAATATGCATTGATCATTTGGGAAAATGCCATTTCACCGAGATATGCAGATCTTCCAAATGTTGACGCCTATTATACAATATCAAAAAATTATTTATATTACTGCTAATTGTATCAGAAAGTTCTTAAAGTATTGGCCAACTGTTAAGTTCACAGTGTTGGATACAGTTTTCTAAAATTCTAATTTTCAAGTGAAAAAGCTTGCACTTTATCATTGGTAACAATACTGTCAGTTGTTTTCCTTGAAGTTAAAGGTTCATTTTGTTTATTTTCAATAAAGTGTCTGCCAAATATATAAATCTGAATAAGCATACCTTGCTTTTTTTTGTTTTTTTGTTTTTTCAAGAAAAATGAGGTTACAGGAAAAAGTCTAGTTCACAAATCAACTGTGCAAATTCTCTTCCAGGAGACTATTTTAGTTTAGCACACAATAGTTCTTTTTAATTTGATTTGATTTATTTTTTTATTGAGTTATATTTGGTTTACAATATTACATAAGTTTCAGGTGTAATACTCAGGAGATTTTTGTGTACTTGCCATTTCATTTTATGGAATATTTAAAAGACATGTACCTAACCACCCAGATAGACTATAACTAATAATTTTTACTGATTCATCAAAGGCATTCTTAAATGAACCTGTTTTTCCCCTCAATAAGCACATTTTGGTAAAGACTATAATAACCATTGGTACAGCACCACTATTTTATTATGTACTTACGTTCCAGCACTTTCAATCACTATCGTTTTGTGCTATCAATAGAAATGTTAACTTGGTGATGCAAGCCCTTCAAATGATGTCTTAGTAATATTATAAAATTAATTTTTTATCTTATGACCCCCTGAAAGGGTGGGCTTCCCTGGTGGCTCAGATGGTAAAGAATCTGCCTGCAATATGGGAGACCTGGGTTCAGTCCTTGAGTTGGAAAGATCTCCTGGAAAAGGGAATGGCTACCTACCCCAGTATTCTGGCCTGGAGAATTCCATGGACAGAGGAGCCTGGCAGGCTACAGTCCATGGGATTGCAAAGAGTTGGACATGACTGAGTGACTTTCACTTTCCAGGAAGAGTATCCCTGATCCCCAGTGGTCCATGGGTCATGCTGTGAGAACAGCTGCCTTAGATCATCTTGTGTTCCAAGTGCAATGCTGCTAGGAGCTTTAAGCACCCCATTATCTCAGCTAAGAAGCCTTGACAGTGGAGGTAGAGGGCTGCAAACTTCATAATTTAGCAGTGAAGATAGGTGTGAAACAAAGAAGCTTTGACTTGTTTAATTTACCAACTGTTTATCATCTGGCTTGTTTGCTTATTTATTTGTACCACTTTGTTCATATGGTTTTTATTATAAGCTACAGCAGTGAACTCATCAATGCAATTTTATAAATATTTATATGGTATTAAATAGGTTGATGAGATAAAATAAACTCTCAGCTTGACAAATGAAGCTGTTCAGTTTCCATAGAGCTCTAAGTCATCCAAAGATAAAAGTCACTTATAAGAGCAAAGAACAGGGACAGAAATCGATTCTGGTATCTCAAGTGGGCAAAATCCATTTTCATGTTCCAAAATGATCGTTACACCAGAATCTAAAAGGTGTCATTTTCAATATGAATTCTGCTTCTGTGAGTTGTTCAAAATGGATACCATTTACTGGTTAGTAATTTCACAGAACAAGGAACTTTCTGTATTTTTATTTTTATTTTATTTTTTAGCATATGTTTCAATTCAGGTCAGTTTCAGGGTAAAGCATCAACAAGATCAAAAAGCAGTTATGTGGGCAGCAGTTATAGTATAAACATTTTTATTATGGTCGTGGAGATATACAAAAGGAGAATTTCAGGGTGTCTTCAAGTGCTATGAAAGGGCTTGCTTTATTTTAGTAGTAGCCAGTTAGAAAAAACTAGAAATCTATAGATAATGATTCTTTAAGGGAACTAAGATGTGATATGCAGTTGCCTTGAGAGAGAAATCAGAAGGTTTGACCAAATATCTGCTAGGATTTCTTCTAGATAAAGTGCTCCTTGTCAGGGAACTTGCTTGAAATAGTGACCCTCAGTGATACAGCTCATTCATTCAGACAACACTTATTTATTATGTTTTTTTAAATGGGCTGACTATATTCCAGGCACAATGTATTTGATCTGATAGACAATTATGAATGTGTGTCAAATCTGAGTGTTGGAGTAAGCCATAAGTTTGACAGTAGTTCAGTAATATAGTGATATGATACAGGAAAGTGGAAGCATGCTGCAAGCTCGAATGCCCACTTAGTCTTCCACTCCCTATTTATCTACTTTCACTCTGAGTAACTTGCACTTATACTCTTTTAGTAGGTCCCAGGTGTTACACATCTCCTTCCATCCCACTTCACTCATTTATCCAACAAATATTCATTAGTCACTGCTTGTGTGCCCGGCACTCTGCTAACCACTAAGGATGCAGCCATGAACAGGGCCCATGGGCCCATGTGGCACTTGCAGTCTATTTGAGGAGACAAAATTAGACACACAGTTGGATAACTAACAAGTACAGGTGTGATAAGCACGAGAACTGACGAAGACATGTGATTTGGGACTTACTTACCCTCTGTCTTGTGTACAGTCAGGCAGCCAGAATCACCAGGATGATGATCAATTGTGCAAATCCAAGGACCAAGGGGTATATGGACTCATGTTATGGTGACCAGATTTGCCTGGGACTTGACATTTCTGGCACATGAGTCTGTTAGTGTAAACCCAGGTAATAAACCACGATCATCCCAAGCTACCCATATCCTAGGACATTTTCTATCAAGTGGAAGGTCAGAGGCTCCTTTGGAATTGATGGACCTTAAAGACAGTGCCTGGTAGTGACACAGAATTTCCCTGTCTTGCCATCTAAAGGGGGGTGGGGTGGGTGGGATGCAAAGGGTTAGACTGGAAAATGTATAAGCTTGGTCACAGCAGGTGAGTCCCGAGGGCAGGTCTCCTCTGCCAGTGCAGAGCATTGTTTAGTGTGACTGGAAATTTCCAGTGGTTCCAAGCTCAGTAAATACTCTTCAGTTACAGAGGGAAGTGTGATTAAGTGATTTTACTATGGTTACAGAGCTAGTTGAGAGAATAGGTGATGCAAGTCTGGTTTCCATGGAAACAGACTCGCAATGATGATTCTGTTGCCAATGATTTATTAGAGCTTGCTCTTGGGAGCAAGGAAAGCAGGAAGAGAGATAGGGGAGAGATAGGTTGAATTGTGATGTGTTTAGCCAGGAAACTCTGAAGTGGGGATGGGCCTTCAGAGATGTGTGGATTGAGGCAAGAGACCTGGGTCCATGAGTCATTCTATGTAGACTGACCCTGGGAAGAAGCATAACCTTTTGACTGAGAGTACTCTCTTTCATTCAGCTGGGGCAGTGAGTACTTAGCTCTAAACACTAGACTGAGTGGCACATATTCTAGATACCAGGTCTTTGAGTTTCTAGTCAATGTTCCCATGATACCATGTGTCAGCACTTAATCAAGAATCACCTGTTTCTTTCGACTGTTGACTTCGTGTGTAATAAAAAAAATTTCCTGTCTTCAGAAAGATGCTGATTGATATGTAAAATCATAAAGTTGTTAATAATGAATGAATCTGTAGATGCAAATGGGATACAATTACTGTGTTGTGCTTTCACTGAAAAGACAGTGATTATTTCAGGTGGAAGCTGACTTTTAAAATATAAACTGTGATATACTCATGAACAAATAATCAGGTTTTTTTTTTTTTTTTTTTTTTTACAATTTCAGCATCTACCAAAACAACATGTGAGGTGACATTTTCCTACCAGCTTAGAAAGTATTCTGTGGACATCTAAGAAATTTCAACAGTAAGTTAACAGAAGAAATTGGGGAAATGTGTCTGAAAACTTAATTTTTCTTAAAGATTTTTTTTTGATGTGAGCAAAAAAAAAGTTTTTTAAAGTCTATTGAATTTGTCACAATACTGCTTCTGTTTTATGTTTTGGACTTATTTTTTGGTTGCAAGGCATGTGCGATCTTAGCTCCCTGGCCAAGGTTGGAATCCATGTCCTTACACTGGAAGGCAAAGTATTAACCACTGGACCACCAAGGAAGTCCCTAAAAACTTAACTTTAAAAGACTCCATCAATTCTTTTTTAAAGTAATGTCTCTAAATCAAGTTTAAAGACTTTATTCAATTTCTTGCTATATGTCAATATAGCATAATGTAAAAAAAAGATAACCATGTTTCATTAGATAAAATCAATCCATTTAGAGTTGAGTTAATCATGAACAAAAAAGATAGATAATTGTTTTCTTGCCTCTAAATCTGCTATGGTGAAATTGTAGAATGGCAGCCTTTAAACACAGCTACATATTAGAACCACCAGGGGAATATTAAAAAATGCTCAGACTCCACCCCAGATGTAATGCATTTGAATCTTGATGTGGCCCTATATATAGCTTGTATTTTGGCCAAGCTCTGAAAGTAATTCAAAATTTACAGTTAACTGGGCACTAGGCCAATGCCCTGATTTACTTTGGGGAAGTTCTGCATGAGAGTACAGCTTCAGTTGTGGGTTGTGTTTTGTTGTAACTGACTTTTTTTTTTCATTGTGGTAAAACATATATAACATAAAATTTACCACTTGAACCAATTTTAAGTGTCCAGTTCAGGAGCATTAAGTAAATTCACATGGTTGTGGAGGTACCACCACAATCCATCTGCAGAAAATAATCAACTTCCCCGACTAAACATGATATCCATTAAACAATAACTTCCAGTTCTCTTCTATCCCCAGCCTCCTAGCAACCACAGTTCTATTTTCTGTCTCTGTGGATTTGACTGTTCTAGGAACCTCATACCACTGGAATCATACAGTACCCTTTTGTGACTGGCTTAGTGTCTTCAAGGTTCATCCATCTTATAGCATGTGTCAGAATTTCCCTTCTTTTAAAGGCTAAGTAATATTCTATTGGATGTATATACAGCATCGTAGATGGATACTTGGATTGCTTCCACCTTTTGCTATTGTTAATCATGCTGCTTGAAAATGGGGCAATCTCATCATTTTAGCCAGAAAAGGGCCAATTTTTCCTTATTATCACTAAAACTTGTTATTTTCTTTAAAAATAACCATCCTAATGGGTGTATAGTGGTATCTCAATTTGATTTACTTTTCCCTACATGGCATCTGGTCCCATCACTACATGGGAAATAGATGGAGAAACAGTGGAAACAGTGTCAGACTTTATTTTGGGGGGCTCCAGATGGTGATTGCAGCCATGAAATTAAAAGACGCTTACTCCTTGGAAGAAAAGTTATGACCAACCTAGATAGCATATTCAAAAGCAGAGACATTACTTTGCTGACTAAGGTCCATTAGTCAAGGCTATGGTTTTTCCTGTGGTCATGTATGGATGTGAGAGTTGGACTGTGAAGAAGGCTGAGCACCGAAGAATTGATGCTTTTGAACTGTGGTGTTGGAGAAGACTCTTGAGAGTTCCTTGGACTGCAAGGAGATCCAACCAGTCCATCCTAAAGGAGATCAGCCCTGGGATTTCTTTGGAAGGAATGATGCTGAGGCTGAAACTCCAGTACTTTGGCCACCTCATGCGAAGAGTGGACTCATTGGAAAAGACTCTGATGCTGGGAGGGATTGGGGGCAGGAGGAGAAGGGGACGACAGAGGATGAGATGGCTGGATGGCATCACTGACTCAATGGACGTGAGTCTGAGTGAACTCCGGGAGTTGGTGATGAACAGGGAGGCCTGGTGTGCTGCGATTCATGGGGTCGCACAGAGTCGGACACGACTGAGCAACTGAACTGAACTGAACTGAATATGATTTCTATATGATTTGTGATGTAGAGCATTTTTAAAGTGCTTATTAGTCATTTCTCTTTGGAGAAATGTCTATCCAATCAGTTTATATTTCAATAAATCCTCTAGATTTATTGAAATATGATTGACATATAAAAATGTACATATAGCACAATGTTTTAAAACATGTACACATTGTGAAATGATTACCATAATCAACCTAATTGACATATCCATCATTTCTCATAGTTCTCATTGTATGTATGTTGGTGAGAACACTGGAAGTTTATTCTCAGCAAATTTCAAGTAGAGATCTTCCTTGACTTACAATGAAGTTAAGTCCTGATGGTGAGTAGAATATTAGTATATGCAGTATTTACAGTATATGTCAGTATCTCTTAAAGAGCCATATATACAACAATACACATATTCTCTTGGTTTACTCATTTGTCATAATCCACAGGCTTAGTCACAGAATTAGCCCAAGCAATTTTGGAAAACTCCAGTCATGATTGATAAAAGTTATCTAGGCAGGAAGGTGACAAGATGGCTTGGCAGTAGGTACCAGACATAGGGGCTTCCTGTAAAGAATGACTCAACAGGCAAAGAATCTGCTTCCAATGCAGGAGACACAGGAGATGTTAGTTCGATCCCTGGGTCAGGAAGATTTCCTGGAGAAGAAAATGGCAACCCACTCCAGGATTCCTGCCTGAAAAGTCCCATGGACATAGGAGCTTGGCCTGGTGGGCTACAGCCCAAAGGGTCACAAAGAGTCAGAGATGAGCAACTAAGCATGCACCAGACATTAAGCACAAATACTTACATTTTCCCAGGGACCTTCCAGAGAATGATCTCATTTAATGGAAGGTTATAATAGTGAGGATTTCAGGTCCTATGTCAAGCCAGAAGTGCAAAAATTTAGGGGCAAATGGACTTGTCTCTCAAATCACACTATCTAGTAGGTGATTGCTAGTTTTGATTTTATGAATAATTAGTCCCAAATCTGAACAACCAATGTCTTCCAGGAAGTTAGACTACTTATTTCTTTATGAGGTACTTTGAATTGAAGAGTTCATTGGGCTGATGTAAAGCCAGTGAATTGGCAGGTGAGTAGAATTCTGCTTTCCATTCAAGCCCCATTTTCTCTGACTAATCTCCCCACCCTCCCTGTTCTCTCCACCCCATTTCTCACTTGTTCTCACATCTGCTGGAACTGTTTTCAGAATTTATTTTTCTGGCAACTTATTTTGACATAACTGGCAGGTTGACTCATGTGAACAGTTAAATTAATCATGGGTTAAAAGTTTGTCATTTTGGTAGCACATTAGAGCTATCATAACTCCAGTGTTGTCTTTGCATGAATTTTCCTTCCTTGTCCTCAGCTGAACATCTCATTTTCAATTTAAATGAGAGGTTCCTGAATCTGTCTTTTCTGTCTTGTTCACTGTTCTGGTTTAATTCACTATCTTCATTGCTAAGCTAATTGGAGTTGGAATGTTATTTCCTCTGTTTTAGAAGAGATAGAAAGTGGCTAGACTATGATTCAGAACTAAATAAGATAGTTTCTGTATCTATTTTACAGTAAACACAATTATAATCTTTTGGGCATATTAAGTGTTCTGTTTCTGGGGGTGTTAGGTTCAGAGCTTAAAGGAGCTCAGTTGTGATTTGTTGAGACCAACCTATAATAATTTGTCACACTGAAGAGCTTCTTAGTAGTGAATTGGAAGCTATCCTCTTTGGGAATAAAACAAATTGAGAGGACTTCCCTGGTGGTCCACTGGTTAAGAATCTAGTTTTCAATACAAGGCATGCAGGTTCGATCCTCGGTTGGGGAACTAAGATCCCACATGCTGCAGGGCAACTAAAGCCCTTCAACTGGAGAGCTAGTGCACCACAATGAAGATCCAGCACAGCCAAAAAACCTGAACAACCCCCACCCCACAAAACAAACAGACAAAAGCAAACTGAAAATCTGATGGATATATGAGATGAAATATATAAAATGGACATATAAGTGGGACTTAACGTTTATTCATCTTTGAATGCCTAGTATGTAAGTACTCATGAAATATTTGGCTGATTTAAAGGTGTTTCCCTTGTTTACCTCCCTTTATTTATCAGTCACCTACATAAATGGCATGATTTACGAGATACTGAAAGGTCCGCTTGCTTTCCAGTTTTTGCCATGCTAGTTTGACATGGTATCTGAAATCTTTATTGTAATAATCACTCCCTGGAAGGCTTTTGAGAATATGCAAATATTAGCGTTTTCTCTTAGTACTTTCTGCCATTTACCTCCCTAGTAAAATTGCTCACTATCATTGATGCTACTCTCACTTTGCCTATTCAGACCATTCATATCTCCTTCCAAAGAACTTTCTATAGCACAATATTTAACCAGATGGTGATTGTCTCTACTTTTGGTATGGTCCCATTTAACCTTGAAGTAAGATTTAGTTATTTTTCACATTTCCTCAAAGATAAAGCTAATCAGGGGCATATTTTAAGGAGTCTTCCAAGATTGTTTCTTTTCAGGTTCTTTTCTAATAGACCCACTTGATACTTCGGCTTGTACCTCATTGATTGGAACTTAGCTATAGGCCGTACCTATCTACGAGGAAGTCTGGGAAATGCAGTCTGTATTTCAGGCAGCAATGTACTTGACTATAGATTGGGATCTCTACCAAAGAAGAAGGTGTGAATAACTATTTGCAGGTAGCCAACTGTCCTTGGCCTGTGACTCCATACTGTCTTTTGGGTATTCCTTCTCACGTGGCCTGTCTGGGAGGTGTAATGCTTGGGATGGCCGGATGAGCAGAAAAGCATATGACACGTGTAACTCTTCAGATGCCACATGGAAACCACAAGTCAGCTGACGTCTCAGCCTTTCAATGTGCTCTGCTTCCGTCATGGGGAATTTTCCTGTCCTGTTCCTTTCTGCTTGCCGTATCGAGGGCCCTGCCATCGCTCCAGATACCCTTGATGCTTGTTTCCTCCCTGTTTCCCAGCCTTACATCCTGCTTCTTCCTCTTCAAGGGTATGTTTTGTTTTGCCACCATTGGCTTGTCCTCAGCTCTCTCTTTTATACTTTCCACAGTTACTTTGAAATTCAGTTCAGTTCAGTTCAGTCGCTCAGTCGTGTCCGACTCTTTGCGACCCCATGAATCGCAGCACGCCACGCCTCCCTGTCCATCACCAACTCCTGGAGTTCACTCAGATTCACGTCCATCAAGTCAGTGATGCCATCCATCCGTCTCATCCTCTGTCGTCCCCTTCTCCTCCTGCCCCCAATCCCTCCCAGCATCAGTCTTTTCCAATGAGTCCACTCTTCGCATGAGGTGGCCAAAGTACTGGAGCTTCAGCTTTAGCATCATTCTTTCCAAAGAAATCCCAGGGCTGATCTCTTTCAGAATGGACTGGTTGGATCTCCTTGCAGTCCAAGGAACTCTCAAGAGTCTTCTCCAACACCACAGTTTAAAAGCATCAATTCTTTGGTGCTCAGCCTTCTTCACAGTCCAACTCTCACATCCATACATGACCACAGGAAAAACCATAGCCTTGACTAGATGAACCTTAGTCAGCAAAGTAATGTCTCTGCTTTTGAATATGCTATCTAGGGTTGTCATAACTTTTCTTCCAAAGAGTTAATTTCATGGCTGCAGTCACCATCTGCTGGAAAAACCATAGCCTTGACTAGATGGACCTTAGTCAGCAAAGTAATGTCTCTGCTTTTGAATATGCTATCTAGGGTCGTCATAACTTTTCTTCCAAGGAGTTAATTTCATGGCTGCAATCACCATCTGCAGTGATTTTGGAGCCCAGAAAAATAAAGTCTGACACTGTTTCCACTGTTTCCCCATCTATTTCCCATGAAGTGATGGGACTGGATGCCATGATCTTCATTTTTTGAATGTTAAGCTTTGAAATTAGCAACTCCAAAATAATTTTAGTCTTAGTGGTGGGGGTTGGTGATGAGAGAGAGTAGGCAGGCGTGTATGTGGGGATGTTATTAGGTCTTCTTCCAGACTTACCTCCTCCGCCATACCTGTCATGATTGTTGTTCTTCTGTAAGAGACTCTCTTTAGTCACAGAACTTGGCTTGAATTCTGCCTAACAGCAATGCCAAGCATTACCTTAATTATTGTTAGTTACAATTGAATGAATGAATATTCCCCCTTTTACTTTCTAGCATAAATTCTTTATTTCAGATGGTTGGGGTTTTTAACTTTCCCTTCCCTTTCACTTCCCAAGCTCAAAATCAGTAGTTTGTGGAATCTTTTCTACTTTTGTCATTTTGTTCTCTTCCTACTTCCCCACTTATCTGTGTCCATACTTTCAATCAATATTTTACCTGATTCTCAAATAGTAGCTCAGTAACAACCAAGCACTTTATGCTGTCTTCCCTAACTCTTCAGTTCAGTCACTCGGTTGTGTCCAACTCTTTACGACCCCATGGACTGCAGCATGCGAGGTTTCCCTGTCCTTCACCATCTCGTGGAGCTTGCTCAAATTCATGTCCATCGGTGATATCACCCAACCATCTAATCCTCTGTCGTCCCCTTCTCCTCCAGCCTTCAATCTTTCCCAGCATCAGGGCCTTTTCCAATGTGTCAGTTCTTCCCATCAAATCGCCAAAGTCTTGGAGTTTTAGCTTCAGCATCAATCCTTCCAATGAATATTCAGGACTGATTTCCTTTAGGATTGGTGGTTGGATCTACTTGCAGTCCAAGGGATTCTCAAGAGTCTTCTCCAACACCACACTTCAAAAGCATCAATTCTTCAGTGCTCAGCTTTCTTTATAGTCCAACTCTCACATCCATACATGACCACTAGAAAAACCATAGCTTTGACTAGACAGAACTTTGCTGGCAAAGTAATGTCTCTGCTGCTTAATATGCTGCTTAATACAGCTTCTCTTCCAAGGAGCAAGCGTCTTTTAATTTCATGGCTGCAGTCACCATCTTCAATGATTTTGGACCCCACCCCAAATGATCTCTTTCATATTAGAATACTTTGAACATTGGTAGTTTGTATTACACACTCAAACAGTTGACTGTTTTGTGTCATTTATCTAGTTATTTCATGAGAATAATAGCTCCTCAATAGTACTGTAAGATTTTAGAGAGGAGGAACTATGTGACTGATCAACCTCCTACCCACCCTGCTACCTTTCTTTATCTATCATCTATCTGTCTATCTATCTTCTATCTGTCTGTCTATATTCTACTCAATATTTAGGGTAGTATAGGAAAGATCAGTTCAGTTTAGTCGCTCAGTCATGTCCGACTCTTTGCGACCCCATGAATCGCAGCATGCCAGGCCTCCCTGTCCATCACCATCTCCCGGAGTTCACTCAGACTCACATCCATCGAGTCTGTGATGCCATCCAGCCATCTCATCCTCTGTCGTCCCCTTCTCCTCCTGCCCCCAATCCCTCCCAGCATCAGAGTCTTTTCCAATGAGTCAACTCTTCACATGAGGTGGCCAAAGTACTGGAGTTTCAGCTTTAGCATCATTCCTTCCAAAGAAATCCCAGGGCTGATCTCCTTTAGGATGGACTGGGTGGATCTCCTTGCAGTCCAAGGCACTCTCAAGAGTCTTCTCCAACACCACAGTTCAAAAGCATCAATTCTTCGGTGCTTAGCTTTCTTTATAGTCCAACTCTCACATCCATACATGACCACAGGAAAAACCATAGCCTTGACTAATGGACCTTAGTCAGCAAAGTAATGTCTCTGCTTTTGAATATGCTATCTAGGTTGGTCATAACTTTTCTTCCAAGGAGTAAGTGTCTTTTAATATAGGAAAGATAGTTGTCATTATATAAACATCACCCTGACAAATAAAGCAGAGTGAAGATAACCTATAAAAGAAGAGATACTGCACTTTAATGAATTATCGTGCTCATGCTCAGTTGCTCAGTCGTGTCTGACTCTTTGTGACCCCATGGACTATGGACTTCCAGGCTCCCTTGTCCGTGGGATTCTCCAGGCAAGCATGCTGGAGTGGGCTGCCATTTCCTACTCCGGGGACCCCTCCTGACCCTAGGGGGTCAGACCCACCTCTCCGGCGTCTCCAGCATTGGCAAGTGGGTCCTGTACCGTTGAGCCACCGGAGAAGCCCAGTGAGCATATAGAAGGACTCTAGTCCTGGTGATGAGATCACCTTCAGTCATCGTGGTGACACAGCAAGGGCGGTATGAGCAGCAGTGGATGGTCATGGCAGCTGCTGTGAAAGCTGCATCTGCTCTTCGTCACGTCGCTGTGGGATAGTGGGGAGGCCATGGTGCTGGTGCTACAGAAGCAGCAAGAGAGCCATCATGGCCTCTCACGAGAAAACACAAGCCGCTAGAGGCTCTGCCTGGCCAGTGAAGGAGATCAGGGGCACTTAAGGACCCTGTACCTTTATCTGTGAAGAGACACTCTGGAGTCTTCTTCATTGGCTCAGAATTTCCAGAATGTTCCAGAGTAATTGAGAAGGAAAAAGACTGATTCACCATTGCTTAATAACAATAATAATCCTGATGATGAGAATAGCTAGCACACTCTGCTAATGGTGTGCTAGGTGCTGTTTGAAGGGCTTCACATACACATTAACTCAGGCCTACTGCCATCCACTACCGAAACCCCCAAAGCACCTATTGGCCATTGCTGGCCTCTCGAGACTGGGAGGGTGCTGAAGAGTGTGTGGGGAGCAGAGATGAGCTGAGAACTGTCTTGGAGAGCAAGCCTGTAGATTAGGTCTTTTTTCTTCTGAATCTACTCTTTCTGCTAAATTTTGAAAATTGCTAAGCAAACCAGTTTTTTTTTTTTTTTTTGTTGTTGTTGTTCAATAGTTTTCTCTCTCTTTATTCTAAATTAGGAATTTTCATTTGGAAATGCATTTTGGGGTTGCTCTGGAGAGCAAAGGATAACAGAGTAGTGATGGGCAGTTATGACTCACAGGATGCATGATTTGTGCATCAGTGATTTCCAGAAGAGCCACAGGGTTAGACGAACATAACAGGGAGCTGACAGATTGCACTTCTAGGACTATAGGTAGAGTCTTCAATAGTAGCTGACCATTTCTGCTTCTATTCCTATCTTAGAAAAAACTGTTTATTAAGGGAAGGTTTCTCCACAGGCCACTGGGCAATTATCCATTGCTATCCGGTAAAGCGTGACACTTAGTGTACTTTGGGGAGCAAAGTAGTTTTTGTATTTCACTATTTTGACACAATATAAAGCATTATCTTCCTGGTATTTGAAAAAGAAATAGTCAAAAACCTTATTCTTCATCCAAGTAATTAAAACCAGAGTTGATAGTAAAGGAAAGCCAATTATATTCTGCAGAAAATTAGTTAAAGAAATTGAATGTATTCTTATTTCTACTATTTTAAGTACTTATTGATCTTTCCTGGTAGCTCAGTGGTAAAGAACTTGCCTGCCAATGTAGGAGATGCAAGGGAGGTGGGTTTGATTGCTTGGTTGGAAGATCTCCTGGAGAAGGAAATAGCAACCCACTCCAATATTCTTTCCTGGAAATCCCACGTACAGAGAAACCTGGCAGGCTATAGTTCACACGGCTGCAAAAGACTTAAACACGACTTAGCAACTAAACAGCAACAACAACAAAGTATTTATTATTGTAATCACTTTTTTATTGGAAGATAATTGCTTTACAACATTTCATGCAGAGATGGGCACAATAAAGGACAGAAATTGTATGGATCTAACAGAAGCAGAAGATATTAAGAAGAGGTGGCAAGAATACACAGAAGAACCGTACAAAAAAGATCTTCATGACCCAGATAATCACGATGGTGTGATCACCCACCTAGAGCCAGACATCCTGGAATGTGAAGTCAAGTGGGCCTTAGGAAACATCACTACGAACAAAGCTAGTAGAGGTGATGAAATTCCAGCTGAGCTATTTCAAATCCTAAAAGATGATGCTGTGAAAGTGCTGCATTCAATATGCCATCAAATTTGGAAAACTCAGCAGTGGCCACAGGACTGAAAAATGTCAGTTTTCATTCCAATCCCTAAGAAAGGCAATGCCAAAGAATGCCCAAACTCCTGCACAATTGCAGTCATCTCCCACGCTAGTAAAGTAATGCTCAGAATTCTCCAAGCCAGGCTTCAACAGTACGTGAACTTCCAGATGTTCAAGCTGGTTTTAGAAAAGGCAGATGAATTGCCAACATCTGCTGGATCATCGAAAAAGCAAGAGAGTTCCAGAAAAACATCTATTTCTGCTTTATTGACTATGCCAAAGCCTTTGACTGTGTGGATCACCACAAACTGTGGAAAATTCTTCAAGAAATGGGAACACCAGACCACTTGACCTGCCTCTTGAGAAACCTATATGCAGGTCAGGAAGTAACAGTTAGATCTGGACATGGAACAACTGACGGGTTCCAAATAGGAAAAAGAGTACATCAAGGCTGTATATTGTCACCCTGCTTATTTAACTTCTGTGCAGAGTACATCATGAGAAAGGCTGGGCTAGAAGAAGCCCAAGCTGGAATCAAGATTGCTGGGAGAAATATCAATAACCTCAGATATGCAGATGACACCAACCTTATGGCAGAAAGTGAAGAACTAAAGAGCCTCTTGATGAAAGTGAAAGAGGAGAGTGAAAAAATTGGCTTAAAACTCAACATTCAGAAAACTCAGATCATGGCATCTGATCCCATCCCTTCATGGCAAACAAATGAGGAAACAGTGGAAACAGTGGCAGAATTTATTTTTTTGGAGCTGCAAAATCACTGCAGATGGTGGCTGCAGCCATGAAATTAAAAGATGGTTGTACCTTGGAAGAAAAGCTGTGACCAACCTAAACAGCATATTAAAAAGCAGAGAGATTACTTGGTGGACAAAGATCTCTCTAGTCAAAGCTATGGTTTTTCCAGTAGTCATGTATGAATGTGAGAGTTGGACTATAAAGAAAGCTGAGTGCCAAAGAATGGATGCTTTTGAACTGTGGTGTTGGAGAAGACTCTTGAGAGTCCCTTGGACTGCAAGGAGATTCAGCTGTCAATCCTAAAGGAAATCAGTCCTGAATATTCATTGGAAGGACTGATGCTGAAGCTGAAGCTCCAATACTTTGGCCACCTGATGCAAAGAACTGACACATTGGAAAAGGCCCTGATGCTGGGAAAGATTGAAGGCAGGAGGAGAAGGGGATGACAGAAGATGAGATGGTTGGATGGCATCACCGACTCAATGGACATGAGTTTGAACCTGCTCCGTGAGTTGGTGATGGACAGGGAAGCCTGGTGTGCTGCAGTCCATGCGGTCGCAAAGTCAGACACGACTGAGCCCCTGAACTGAACTGAACTGAACTGAATTGCTTTACAATGTTGTGTTGGTTTCTGCTATACAACATTGCTAGTCAGTCATGACTATATATATATCTCCCCCCTCTTGGACTTCCCTCCCACCTGATTATATTCTTGAAAGTGCCCAACACTCCATGACTTTTGGTGTATTCTTAAATCAAACTGAAAATTTTAAGGGAATGGACCAGAATTTTTTATAAAAGTAATCATTTACATTTTTTTATGAAAAGCATCTGTTACACAAGAACCAATTTAGACAGATGCATAATAAATGGGTAGATGGAGTAACATCTAAGATTTACCCTGAAAAAAAAGTTGTGTCATGTTGTCCCCATAGACTGCTTTGGAAATTTTAATTTTTAGGAAAATTCCAAGAGATGTAAAGGAAAGCAAAATTAGGCTACATGAAATAAGCATCTTTTCCTTTTTGATGATTATTATAATTTTGATGATTTTTTTTGATGATAATTATTTTTGGTTAAAATTGTTGCTGTAGTGGTTAGAGTTAATATATCTGAGACCTGAGCTTAAGATCAATATACTTTGTGTAATGGAATTTAAAATGCAAGTTTTACTGTCTTTAAAAAAGAGATTTAAGTTCTTGTTAGTTGCAAGTGGACAATTTAAAATGATTTATAAAAATTATCTCTCTTAGTGACGTAAGAGGGAACTCTGGTGCTATAGCTACTATTTTCAGGTTCTAAAGTTCTCTTTGAGAAAGGTTTATTCTGAAGACATTAAATTTCTCTAGAACATGGGAAAATCGGCCTGAAAATCAGAAGTATGAGAGTGAGCATGGCATATTTTAGGAATAAGAAATAAAGGAAAGTATTTCAACTTTATTAAAAAAATAAAAGCTTGATTAAAAAAATAAATGCTTGATCGTGTGCTTCTTGCTACTCTGATATCCATGTAGATGGCATTTGTGCACAATATAACTTTATGTGGACAGAAAACATCCTCAAGGGTCCTCAGTTGTGTGCGTGCTGCTAAGCTGCTCGGTCGTGTCAGACTCTTAGTGACCCCATGGATCGCAGCCCTCCAGGTTCCTCTGTCCATGGAGTTCTCTAGGCAAGAATACAGGAATGGGTTGCTGGGACTTCCTCCAGGGGATCTTTCTGATCCAGGGATCAAATCTCTTACGTCTCCTGCACTGGCAGTCTTGTTCTTTACCACTAGCACCACCTAGGAAGCCCAGGGATCCTCAGATGCTGCAGTAATTTCCAACCAAATCTAGCAGACACAGCATCATGTCACAGTTGTGAGTAAGATACTGCTTCAGGCTCTTTTCAGTTTTGTGTTATATTCATGGTGGTTCTAAGGCCAATATGGACCTGACTTTTATCCTGGTTGTCTGGTGGCTAACTTAATGAAGCCTTCCCTCTAGCCTTTACTAGGCCCTTACCATCTACACCTGGATCACCAAAACCCCACCTAACCTGGCCTAGACATGAAGCCAGACATGTTTCTAAAGTGCAGTTCTGATCACGCCATTTATCGTTTAAAAATCATTCCCATCCAGTTTCCTGGCAGAGATGCAAGCTTGTACACATCTGTTGGATGAGTGTTGCCAATATTTATCAAGAATTTAACAAATACATCTCTCTTATGATTCAGCAGTTCTATGTCTCAGCATCCGTCTTCAGCAGATAGTCCTAAGCAAGGTGTTTTGAATACAGAGATGTTTAATGCAGCATTATTTAAGATAACAAAAATTGGAAACAAACTTAATATACATTTACATAGTTAAGTAGGCCATGGTCAATAAGATATTTTTCAGCAATTAAAAATACTTAACTACACTATTTTATAGCATAGAAAGATCTCCTGTAGAAGGGAATGGCAACCCACTCCAGTATTATTGCCTGGAGAATTCTGTGGACAGAGGAACCTGGTGGGCTACCATCTATAGGATTGCAAAAAGCTGGACACGACTGATTAACACTTTCACTTTTATAGCCTGGGACAGTGCTTATGCAATAATGTTTAGTAAACATCTTAAAATACAAAACTATCAAAATCCAAAGCCATAAAATATAGAAAAAGAGTTGAAACCTTCTCTTTCCTCTTCTCATTTCTGCGTGCCCTGCCCCCACCCCAACCACCCAGGGTGGAGTAGGGAAGGATAATAAACTTCATGTTGCCTTTTACTACTGACAAACCTAGTCTTGGAGATAGATGCCCTACCTAAGACAACGATTTGATATAATAGAAAAGCAAGTGATTTCAACGCCTTGCTATTTCTTTGTGGAGCCAGATGTGGCCACCTCAGATGCTTGGAAAAGATGCAGAAATTACAAACCTGGGAAGGATTTGTGAGCAGGAAGACAGGAAGCAGTTGTGGGGTGGTGAGGTTGTTTTGTATGATAAGGTAAACAGTATCTTCGGTATATGTGAGGCCCATGTTAACTCACATCTAGGAAACTGTTTCTCTAACTCCTTGGTATGAGCTGAGACTGAACTCAGAATTTTCTTTGTCTCTGTGTGTGTATACATTTGATTCAAGGATTACTTGCTGAATCTGTCAGGAAGAAAGCTGCCTGTTTTTACCTTACAATGGTAGAGACACCTTTCCTGGAATATTATTCTGACTTTGGGAGATGTTCTCCTGAGAGTGTTCCACGGACTGCTTATGAGAGAAAGGAGCTGAAGGCAGGGGTCTGGGTCTGCTGCAGACTGCTTTGGTAGTGATGGCTGTTTTTCCTTGAACTGTGGAGCCTCACCTCTGGTGTCTGGTTTGCATTTTTCTTTGCTGTGTTTCACTTTCATTACGTCCGACCTTCCAGAAAGTCTGTTCTCTATTTTAGGCTTGTGCAGTACTGTTGAAGGGAGATTAAGGAGCACGTCAGTAAAAGGGGTTTGCCTGGTAGCTCAGCTGGTAAAGAATCCACCTGCAATGCAGGAGACCTCGGTTCGATTCCTGGGTCAGGAAGATACACTGGAGAAGGGATAGGCTACCCACTCCAGTATTCTTGGGCTTCCCTGGTGGCTCAGCTGGTAAGGAATCCTGGGTTTGATCACTGGGTTGGTAAGATCCCCTGGAGAAGGGAAAGGCTACCCACTCCAGTATTCTGGCCTGGAGAATTCCATGAACTATATAGTCCATGGGATGGCAAAGAGTCGGACACAACTGAGTGACTTTCATTTTCCCAGGAAAAGCATCATGTAGCTCACTACTGTAGCAGCTCACTGACTTACTATGCATGAACTCAGCAGCACAAATAGCAACTGTCCCAGCAAAGACACTAGGTATGATTCCAGGCACTGGTGGGCGGAGGAATGGGCCACGGCCAGAGCAGGGCTGGGCATAGGGGAGTAATACTCCTTAGGAACAGGGGGCTGCCAAATGGGTGGCTCCATGGTGTACTGAGACCATTTGCTTCTTCACCAAAGAAATGAAACAGAGGTTCTGCTCCAGGTTGCTCTGGAACAACCTGGGAGTTTTCAAAGCTACTGATACCCGGGACCCAATTCGTAACAACTGAATCTGAACCTCTGGAGATGAGGTCTGGGAATCAAGATTTTGTAAGAGGTCCCCAGGTGATTCTGATGTGCAGCCAGGTGGAAACCACTGCCATAGAGATGGTGATGAGGAATGGGAGAGGCTGACCTGGGTAAGAAATATATATCATACAGATCTCAACAGCAATAGTGCAAAAAACTGAAGCATCTTAAAAAGTCTGGGAGAAAATGCAGTCCATTTTCAAACTGGTAGTTATATTCCCTAAGGTCTGGAAACGCTGAATTAGTGAATACTGAAGCACTGTTGCTAGGAGAAATACGTTCTTGCATATACATCTCTCAAATACATCATAATCTTAAATACTAAAAACAAATCGTCCTCGTAGAAAACCATGAGGTTCAGAGGTGTTAAGTGAC
Source organism: Oryx dammah (assembly GCF_014754425.2). Classification (NCBI taxonomy): domain Eukaryota; kingdom Metazoa; phylum Chordata; class Mammalia; order Artiodactyla; family Bovidae; genus Oryx; species Oryx dammah. Next base: position 41,131,802 of record NW_024070211.1, on the reverse strand, counting down.
TTGCCTGAGACCCTCCCATCACAGGTACCAGAGTTTAGATTCAAACCGTGTCCAGGTGATCGCAGAACCACAGCTTCTTTCGCTACACCACACTGCCCCCTACTGGCTCCATCCTCTGGTCTTCTTTGCAGGAGAGCTGAAATAGAAGGCAAAGAGTGACCTTCCTAATCTGGAAACCAGTGCAGCTCCAGTAGACTGCTCAACATTTTTCACTCTATATCATGCCCACAAATATTGATTTTGGAGTTCCAAATAAATTTTAGAGAGTAGGTGCATTTGCAAATTTAGAATCCACTAATAATGAACATCAATTGTAAATAATCATATTACTGGCAATTGTGTTTGGACATAATTAATTGACTTTTTCTTTCTCATTTTTCTATTTTTCTAATATCCCTTTACTGTGTACATATAAATTTTGTAAGGAGAAAAATGTGAAAAAGACAAACTAAACAGGTTCCCCACTGCGTTTGCCTATAGCTCTTTTTCTTCCTAAAGTGTGGCTTTGACATAGTTACATCAGAATCAGTTTAATTGGTAGCTGAAAAAGTTTAATACTGTCCCATCCCTTCCAAAACTGCTAACCTAGAATCTCAAATGAACCCAAGAAAATCTGCATTTGGCAAATTCCCCCAGGTTATCCTTATGCATGCTGTGTGAAAAACATTTGCTATTGCAGTCTCTAAAGAGTGAGGATGAAATAATGGTATTTCAGATAAAGTGACTGAAAAAATTTACCTGTCACAAACTTTTGCTAAAAGAACTATTTAGGGATATACTTTAAGAAAAGAAAACTAAAAGGAAGCATTGGGATGCAAGAGGTAATGGTGAGCAAAATGATTGGTAAACATATGGTAAACCTGAACAATTACTTATAGCAAACAACAACAAAAAAACTAATAAAAGGGGAGGAAAATGAAAACGAGGTGAAATTAAATTAAAAGGCAACTGTAACAAGGAAAAAGAGATGGTATAAGTGGTGCTAAAGCATGCTGAAATCTTTGCAGACTTTGGAAGAAGAAAGGAGACACTGTTCAAACCTTTTTTTTTGGAGGCACATGAGCATAATATAAGGATAATAAAAAAATAAAAACATAAAGTATAATTTTGAAGTTAGTAGGGAAAAAGGAATTTAAAAACTATGATAACCAAATAAAGAGAAAAAGAAGAAACAAAGAAGCAAAAGTAGGAAGACAGAGTGTTTCAAAAGAATGTGTGGGCAATGGAATAGAAGTGGAGAAGAGGCTCCACCATCAGGTACATTTGATTTTACTCTACTTACATGCTAATAACTTAGCCTATTATAGCTCCCTGGATGTTGGCAGAAGACACAAGATTGTTGGGTAAGATACAAAGGGCAATGTTACTCACAGCCTGGTCAATAATGTAAGCGTCAGTCAGCATATCTGTTTCAGTCCCTGTGTTTCCTAAGTCCCATAGCAGTGATACACAGGGTTCAGAGGGATGTTTGCACATGTAGGGGGTTGTGTTACAGGAGAGAAACACTGAATCCACTGATGATGAACATCAACTGTCAGTTGTATTATAAGCAATTGTATTTGGTTTTATAGCAAGCCGTAAGGAAGTCTGTTCTTTGTCCCAGAGGAAAACGTTGCCTCATCTCCACAGGTTATAGATAACCCTGAGAAATTGTCCTGGTAAACATCAGCTAGGGCTTTGCATTCTTGGCACAGTAGACATGTAAGAGCATGAGAACCTCAGTGGAAGCGAAAGAGTAGAAAAGAAGTTGTATGTTGTTGTTCAGACACTCGGTCATCTCTGATTCTTTGGGGCCCCATGGACTGCAGTCCATGCCAGGCTTCCCTGTCCTTTGCAAAGTCATTGAAATCTTCAGTGCGAAGGGACTTGTGTGGCTACTTGGGCTGCTATAGCAAAATACCATACACTAGGTGGCTAAAACCACAAACATTTATTTCTCACAGTCCTGCAAGCTGGGATGTCCAAGATCAAGGTGTCAGTCAGATTTTTATAGCATCTTAATAAAGAACAATGAACAGAAGAGCCTGGTGGGCTAGAGTTCACGGGGTTGCAAAGAATCAGACATGACTGAGCACAATAAAGAATAATAAACTTGTAATGACAAAACAAAGGAAAAGCACTGTGAGCTTCTAGGGGATGGCAAATTATGGAAAGATAAATATATAAAGGAAACTAACAAATCTAGACAGAGTATTAAAAAGCAGAGACATTCCTTTGCCAACAAAGGTCCGTCTAGTCAAGGCTATGGTTTTTCCTGTGGTCATGTGTGGATGTGAGAGTTGGACTGTGAAGAAAACTGAGCACCGAAGAACTGATGCTTTTGAACTGTGGTGTTGGAGAAGACTCTTGAGAGTCCCTTGGACTGCAAGGAGATCCAACCAGTCCATTCTGAAGGAGATCAATCCTGGGATTTCTTTGGAGGGAATGATGCTGAAGCTGAAACTCCAGTCCTTTGGCCACCTCATGCAAAGAGTGGACTCATTGGAAAAGACTGATGCTGGGAGGGATTGGGGGCAGGAGGAGAAGGAGACGACAGAGGATGAGATGGCTGGATGGCATCACCGACTCAATGAACGTGAGTTTGGGTAAACTTCAGGAGTTGGTGATGGACAGGGAGGCCTGGTGTGCTGCGATTCATGGGGTCGCAAAGAGTAGGACGCAACTGAGCGACTGAACTCAGGGTTGATGGTATAAGTGGTGCTAAAGTATGTTGAAATCTTTGTAGACTTTGGAAGAAGAAAGGAGACACTGGTCAAGCCTTTTTTTTGGATGGCATCACTGACTCAGTGGACAAGAGTTTGAGTAAACTCTGGGTGATAGTAAAGGACAGGGAAGCCTGGCATGCTGCAGTCCATGGGGTCACAGAAGAGTTGGACAACATTGAGCAACTGAACAACTACAGAAATGGACAAGTGTTTTTAGCAGTTTGTTATGTAGTATTCTCTGGCGCCATCTCTGGGCTGATAAGAGTCTAGTGTTGTCTCTAATGATTGAGAGTCTATCTGCCCTTTCTGGTAGAGAGGGGAAGACAGGAAGTTTTTCTTGCGTCTGATTGTGGTTCGTTTTTTATATCTTTAGTTATAGAAAACTTTTCTGGTAGGTTATGGCCTTTTCCACTGACGGTTGTTCTGAAAATAGTTGCAATTTTGGTGTACTCCGCTATCTTATCTCTAAGTGCAGACCTTTCATTGGGTTGGTGAAAAAGTTTGTTTGGGTTTCCCCATAAGATAGTACAGAAAACCCAGAATGAATTTTTTGGCCAGCTCAATAAAATAGACTTAGTCTGTTTATATCCCATGCCAATATTTCCTTTTGGAGGAGAGATACCTCTAAGAGCTCTTTGTGAATGAAGAAAATTAGCCCTTTGTTACATGTGCTGTAAATATTTTCCTGAATTGTTCCTCCTCCTTTTTTATTGAGTTATAGTTGATATACAATATTATATAAGTTGCAGATGTACAAAATAGTGATTCAGAATTTCTTTTTTTGGCTGTGCTTTGCAGCATATGGAACTTCCCCAACTAGGGATCGAACCCGCAACAGAAGCACAGAGTCTTAACCATTGGACCACCAGGGAAGTCCCAGTGATCCACATTTTTTAAAGGTTGTATTTCATTATAAAATATTGGTTGTATTCTCTGTGTTTTGCTATATGTCCTTGTGAAGGTGAAAAGTGAAAATGAAAGTGACTCAGTAATGTGTGACTTTGCAATCCTGTGGACTATACAGTCCATTTAATTCTCCAAGCCGGAATACTGGAGTGGGGTAGCTGTTCCCTTCGCCAGGTTGATCTTCCCAACCCAAGGATCAAACCCAGGTCTCCTGCATTGCAGGCGGATTTATTTTTTTACCAGCTGAGCTATCAGGGAAGCCTATATGTCCTCGTAGCTTATTTATTTTGTACATAGTAGCTTGTACCTCTTAATCCCAAACCTATATCTTGTCCCTCCACCCTTCCCTTTCCCCATTGAGTTGCCCTTTGTTTGTTGAATTGTTTGTGGCCTTGGAGAAATGTTTAATTTCTTCTTCTTTTTTTTTAATGTCAAATGTTCCATCAGATATTCAGTTCAGTTCAGTTCAGTTGCTCAGTTGTGTCCAACTCTTTGTGACCCCATGAATCACAGCACGCCAGGCCTCCCTGTCCATCACCAACTCCCGGAGTTCATTCAGATTCATGTCCATCGAGTCAGTGATGCCATCCAGCCATTTCATCCTCTGTTGTCCCCTTCTCCTCCTGCCCCCAATCCCTCCCAGCATCAGAGTCTTTTCCAATGAGTCAACTCTTCGCATGAGGTGGCCAAAGTACTGGAGTTTCAGCTTTAGCATCATTCCTTCCAAAGGAATCCCAGGGCTGATCTCCTTCAGAATGCACTGGTTGGATCTCCTTGCAGTCCAAGGGACTCTCAAGAGTCTTCTCCAACACCACACTTCAAAAGCATCAATTCTTCAGCGCTCAGCTTTCTTCACAGTCCAACTCTCACATCCATACATGACTACTGGAAAAACCATAGCCTTGATTAGACGAACCTCAGTCAGCAAAGTAATGCCTCTGCTTTTGAATATGCTATCTAGGTTGGTCATAACTTTTCTTCCAAGGAGTAAGCGTCTTTTAATTTCATGGCTGCAGTCACCATCTGCAGTGATTTTGGAGCCCCCCAAAATAAAGTCTGCCACTGTTTCCACTGTTTCCCCATCTATTTCCCATGAAGTGATGGGACCAGATGCCATGATCTTCGTTTTCTGAATGTTGAGCTTTAAGCCAACTTTTTCACTCTCCTCTTTCACTTTCATCAAGAGGCTTTTTAACTCCTCTTCACTTTCTGCCATAAGGGTGGTGTCATCTGCATATACGAGGTTATTGATATTTCTCCTGGCAGTCTTGATTCCAGCTTGTGTTTCTTCCAGTCCAGCATTTCTCATGATGTACTCTGCATAGAAGTTAAATAATCAGGGTGACAATATACAGCCTTGACGTACTCCTTTTCCTATTTGGAACCAGTCTGTTGTTCCATGTCCAGTTCTAACTGTTGCTTCCTGAGCCATTTCCTTCTCCATTAGCATTACTGTACCTTAATTTTTTCATGTAGAAATCATTAATATATTATCTGAGGCTTAAATGAGATGCAATATTGGAATAGTGCTTGGCAGAGAGTGAGTGCTTCCTAAAAGAGAAAGAGAACTTGGGTTAGGTTTCAGGTGGACTGGAAAAAAATAGACATAGAGAGACTTGTAGATTGTAGGTGAGTGAGTTCAAGAGGAATGAATGATCAACTGTCTTTCTGTGATTAAAATCATGACCATATTATGAAAACAACAATCAAATGCTGTGGCTTGGAGGTTCAACATAGAGACTCTAGAACCAGACAGCTTATTCTAGCGCTAGCCCGTTACTGGTTTCATGACATTGGGTAAATCACTTAATGTTTCTCTCTCTTGGTTTCTTCAACTAAAGATGTGGAATAATAATTATACCTATCTTATAGATGAAGAAATGAAAAGTGAGCTAAAATGTATAAAACACCTAGAAAGCCACCTGACACAGAGTCTGTGCCCGAAAAATAGTTATTATATGACTACTAATCATTTGTACATTTTGTATCATGCATTTTTACTATTACCTCATTTGAGTTTTCTGAGATACTTGTTCTTTTCAATATATATCCACCTATTGCCAAGATACTGTTCCTGATCTCACCAGGTCCTAAATTTGGGGACTGACTTAAGCCTGCTTTTCCATGCTTTGGATCTTTCATATGCTCTGCTAAGCTAATCATATTCTATGTTATTAATAGGTATTGATAACTTCATGTTATCCTTCTCAGATGACATTTGCATTTTAACAAGAATTTTCAAGGCCTTGACTCAAAGGAGTGAGTAATGTGGTTATTTTAGGGATCTTGGCAGAGGGAACCAGTCCTTGGGTTGGGAGAGCTTTCCTAAACTCTAAATTTATATCAATCTGGCAGCTGTCTGCTCTTCTCACTCAGAATATGGTGTGGGGTTGCATTGGTGACCTGGGAGTGATTTAAATCAATTAATCAATATTTTCATCACTAGTTATATGCCAGGAGCTGTATTAGATAATATGGAGAAGAATATAAAAATGAATAACCCTTGTTTCAAGGAATCTATGATCTAACTGAAGAGCTTAAGATGTGGAAAAATAAAAAACATAGTTATTGCCAAGGTCAGAACAGACCTGAGAATCTTGCCTTCCATGCATGAATGCTAAGTTGCTTCAGTCATGTCTGACTCTGTGTGACCCTACGGACTGTAGCTCACCAGGCTCCTCTGTCCATGGGATTCTCCAGGCAAGAATACTGGTCCATATGCTGGTGTGAGGTCTTGAGGGCCAGGTCAAACCAGGAAGATGATTACCTAGAAGCTACTTATAGGATTGTTTTATTGCAGGGCCATAGTGAGAGCAACTGCTTAGAAATGGATCTGGCTCTGCAGTCAGAACCTCTGAAGGGGGAGATACCGCACTCAGTTATGCAGTGGATAGAGAGTCTGGATGAAGCATTATTAGAGAGGGAGAGCCTGAAACAGGATGGGAGTGCAGGGTAAGTGAAGGTGGAGGATCCATGTGACTTAGCAGGGACCTCTATATGAATTCTGGCCAGACTTTTGAGGTAAGGATAGCATCTTAAAGAAACAAAACTGGGATGAACAAATAATATCCCTTTTCTCATTTGTGGGGTTTCCCTGATAGCTCAGTTGGTAAAGAATCCACCTACAACACAGGAGACCCTGGTTCGATTCCTGGGTCAGGAAGATCTGCTGGAGAAGGGATAGGCTACCCACTCCAGTATACTTGGGCTTCCCTTGTGGCTCAGCTGGTAAGGAATCCTGGGTTTGATCACTGGGTTGGTAAGATCCCCTGGAGAAGGGAAAGGCTACCTACTCCAGTATTCTGGCCTGGAGAATTCTACAACTGTATAGTCCCTGGGGTCGCAAAGAGTCGGACACGACTGAGTGACTTTCACTTTCACTTCTCATTTGTAAAATAAGGAAGGTTGAAGCACATGACTACAAAGAAATTGCCCAGCTCTAGAAGTTTATAAGTCACGCATTCTAGAACCAGACAAAAAGCATTAATAGGTAGTATTCAGATCAGCTATATAGACTGATGTTTCCAAATCATAGCCCATCAGAGTTCTTTTATTCATTTGCTGTGAAATCTTTTAATTTTCTTACACTATCACTTGAATGTGTTGAGGAAAGGTAGATTCATAATTCTCCAAAATTGAAGTGATCTTCTTTTCAGAAGAAAAATAAACTTAATCCAATTCAGTGATTTAAACTTAAAGTTAAGCATGTTGAGTCAAAATGATAGTAGCCCTTCTCCATTTTTTTCCACTGAACATCAGATCAGCTCTGATAATAGCATTTTTTTTATTATCCTTCTCTGTTTTTAATGTATTAACAGCTCATCACTTGTTTATTGTATAATTCTTCAAAAAGGCCTCCCAAAAAGTATTGCTGAAAGGAAAAACAAAAAGTATTACTGAAAAGAAAAACAAAAAGGAATCTATGAATATGAAAAAAAACAATTTAACTAATCTTATTGGTCTTTGGACTTTCTTCGTCCTTCTTGTTTCACTGCAAGATGGTGTCTTGGTGTATTTGCTCAGATAATCTTATGGTATTGAGAGGAGGATGTCCTTGTGTTCATAAACCATGTCCTCTGGCTCTTTAGTGCTATCAGTTCTCTACCCGATTAGTGCCAGACCTGAATGCACTCCACGGTGAAGCCTAGGGTAATTTGCATTCTGGCCTCTCTAGTTTGATCAGGGCCAGTGTTTTCCCTGGTTGACAGGATCTATGGAAACTCCTTATAGTCTGGTTTTGACTCCCATTTGGCCCTGGCCCACAACACTCTTCCCTCTCATTACACATTCAACTTCTACCCTGACTTGTACTTTTTCTTTCAACCCCCCTTGCCAGTTTTCAATGATAAATGAATCCCATCTATACTACGTCTCCCAAACCATGCTTACCACCTGATTCACTTTCAGGAGTTCACGTGTCTCTGGTGGGTGCTGGGGCAGCTGGAAAGGTGATTGCATTCCAGATGTTCAACAGGAAGCAGAATGAAAGTCTTCTGCCCGTGGAGGTCCCCAGCTTATATGAGTGTTTCCAAGTCTCCCTTAGTTTCTTCACTCATTCAATCAATATATATTGAGAACAAGATAAGGTCCCTATCCTCTGGGACTTTATAGAGTAATGGGGGCTGGGGAGTACACATGATAAAGAGCTCAGGAAATAAGTGAATAAATGCAATTTTAAAAAGTGCTATGAAACAAACAGGATTTTGTGTCCCAAATAATAAGTGAGAGTTACTAAAAAATCAATTTTAGAAGTAGTTTGGTGAAGATTTCTCTGATAAGATGATCTGTTAAGGATGAGAGGCAGCCAACCATGTGAAGATGGGAAGAGTAATGCAGGGTAAGGAACAGCAAATGCAAAGGGCCTCGATCATAAAGAGCCTCCAGATGGGTTGGGAAGTGATCTGCAGACGTAAGATTCTCCTTACATGCTTATAGAGAAGTCACGTGATTTTTCAGGTATGATTAAAACTAGAAACTAGAAAATTGCTGAGTTTTAAACAAGGCCCAGGCTAGAGTAAGACAAGTGAGGCACTCACCTCAGGTACAAAATTTAAGGAAGCACCAAAAAAAACTGAAGTTTGGAAGAAATGATCCTTATGAGTGCATTACTAGTTTTGACTTGATTTGGTAATGGAGTTCTATTGTTATACATATATTCATTCACTTAACAAACATTTATTAACATATGAAAAATTATCACTAGCTTTTCCCTTTGTTAGATTTTTTCCTTGTATCATCTTGATGATTCTCAAATTCTTTTTCCATTGAAAATTAAGAATGAATGAAGGTTGAGCTTCCCATGTGACACAGTGGTAAAGAATCTGCCTACCAATGCAGGAAATGCAAGTTTGATCCCTGGTTTGGGAAGATCCCCTGGAGAAGGAAATGGCAACCCACTCCAGTATTCTTGCTGGAAAATGCTATGGGCAGAGGGTCCATGGTGTCATTAAGAGTCAGATACTGCTAAGTAGGCTGCATAAAAAATGTTTGAACAGTGCCAATATAGCCCCCAAATCAATGTTTGAATTATTTTAGAAAGGCTTTATGGTAAGAAAGAAAGATGGCATTAAGATTTAAGCTGCCATTTGAGTCACTTGCCACTTCAACGAAGAATGAACAGGGCTGTGGCAATAGAACTGAGATGTGGAATAGGGGCTCCAACCGTATTCTATGATGAAGCTAGAAACGTAAATAAAGCTGAAAACTGTTGTGCAGGAGTTCTGAGATTTAAGGGCTCGTAAGGCAAGCTCTGGGGGTAGTCACAACTGAAGGCAGCTAGGACAGCCATGTTTGAAGCGAGTCACGACTTCTGTAATCTCACATCCTCTGGGTAGCAGCTGGGAGCTTTACTAGACTGGGAGCCGTGAGGATATTAAGGGTAGAACCAGACAGTATCACCCACTTAGTTATTCTCCTTCAAAGCCATCTGAACTGTCACCTTCCCTTGCTCTGTCTTCATGCATGTATGTATGTACTAGTCACTCAGTTGTGTTCAACTCTTTGGGACCCCATGGACTGTAGCTTGCCAAGCTCCTCTCTCTATGGAATTCTCCAGGCAAGAATACTGGGTAGCCATTTGCTTCTCCAGGGGGTCTTCCCCACCCAGGGATCCAACCTGGGTCTCTCACATTGTGGGAAGATTCTTTACTGTCTGACCCACCAGGGAATCCCTTGTCTTCATGCCTTTGCTCAACTGTACTTAGAAAGCCAAATTATTGTAATTAGGCTAGCTGCAGAAAGGGCAGGGTAGATCTCCTGGCATATTTTTTTCTACTTTTCTTTCTTCTTTTTAATCCACCTTCCATTTTTGTCTTATCATACAAACTATACACCTTCACATGCATACACAGACCACACACATTGTGAGTCCCAGGACATCTGAAAACTCATGTGGACATAACTTCAGAACATACCCAACTCTCAGCACCGGTCTTCTCGGGTAGGAAGATAATATTTCCCTGCTGTTAATTTCTAAACTGAAAAAAGGAACCCGGTTTGCTTTGAGTTCAGCGTCCTTTCCACTGGCTTTACGGATGAAGACACTTGAGCAGGTAGGATCCAGTGTACCCGATACATTGTGTACATGGGTACATATCCCGTGTACCGTAGAGAGGAAAGAGATGACTGAGGGCTGCCACAAAGAGAGAACTAGGACTGGATCAGGTCTGGGACCAGGTCCTGGTATATTCTTTACCAACCTCACCACTAGAAGTCAGTGTGCTGCTCACTCCTCATTTTCTGGATTGCTGAACTATCTCCTTTGGATAATCAGAAATCCTGAGGTATTCCCATAGACAAAGGCTTTGGATATTGGTTGGCCAAATTCAAGACACATTACTCTCTTGATCTTGCGTGTCCATATAATAACTATAATTAGCTCAGAAAGCCAGGAACTTTGCTGTTTTTCCCCTAAAACACAGCTGCAGTCCCTATACCCTTCATTCTGAATGTTGTGCTGGGACTGAGGCCACCTGTCTCTGTATCTGTAATTTTTTTCTCAAAGAGCTGAGTGATTGCCTTGAACAGCTGTGGGTATTTGTGTTTTATTTTTATAAGCCCTAAGCAACTGAGTGAAAAGCAAAGCCAATTATGTCATTGAGTCTTTTAATATGTATGAACAGAAGAGCAGAAAACTGAGTTAGCCATGGCAAATCCAAGGTTTACATAGAAGCAGTAGCACTGAGTTTTACTGGGGAATCAGTGAACAAAGAGGCAAAATGTTTGCTTTTGGGGGGAAAGACTATTTTTATTTTGTTTATGTTCGTTTAGATAAACTATCTTTACACAAAGTCTCTTTAAATCCTACAAACACTGAATTCATCGATACAAAATGGTAGAGGAAACGTGTTTGGAGGACATGCAAAATCTAAGTCCAGCAAAGAGAATTAGGCCTCTAAAGGCAGTAATCCCTACAGACTTATTTGTTCTTGGGGATGTTTAAAATAGTGTTCCCTTTTTCTTTGATTTTTTGTGGAATTTAAATGTTACAGTCAAGTTCAGTATCCCCTCTGAAAACCTGCTTGTAGCATCATCTCTTACTGTCAAGAATTTGGAGAGCTGGAGCCTGATTTCTGGCATTCATTTCAGATGCCATTGGGTCTTTGATCACTATCACTGGAGAATCTTCAGGTCAGTGTTTAAGGCAGAAGGCAGTTTAACCTAGTATTGTGTAGCATCTTGTTTGAAATTACAGGTCATATCTTCGATGGCTACATTTTTAGTGATGACGATGATGGTGAGTGGTGATGTTTTGGGAAGTTAAATACGTGGACCTTCCAATCTCCATGTGAAAACTTGTAGAAGCATTCTACTTAAAAAATTATGACAAAATCTGAGTCGTTTTGATCTCTTTTTCTTATTATTTTCCTTCTTATTTTAAGGTGAATGCAGTTTATCTCAGTTGTATTTTTTCTTCTTTATTATGAAAATGCCACTTAATTATTGCCTTTTAAAATGACAGAAAATATAGGAAAACTAAAGATAAGAAAAATTCTATCCCAAAAGGCAGTGTTTTAAGAACCTTATTCTTGGCCCAGATTTTTGTATGTGTGTGTATGTGTGTTTGAAATCGCTCAGTCGTATCCGACTCTTTGCGACCCCATGGACTGCAGCCCGCCAGGCTCCTGTGTCCATGGGATTTTCCAGGCAAGAATACTGGAGTGGGTTGCCATTTCCTTCTCCAGGGGATCTTCCTGACCCAGGGATTGAACCTGGGCCTCCTGCATTGCAGGTAGATTCTTTACCATCTGAGCCACTGTGTGTGTTTCTGTATTTGTAATTGAGTCTGTATTGTATGTACACTTCTGAGTTCTTTAAAAAGTTAAGCATCATAAGCCTTCTGCAATGTTATTAAAAATTCCATAAGCAATTTTGCCACTTCTTCTTTTACTTCTCCTTCCCTACCTTTCCATTCACTTTCTTTTCATTTAAAAATTCATTTATCTATTTATTTTGGCAGCCCCGGGTCTTCATTGCTGTGGGTGGGCTTTCTTTAGTTGCTGCTAGGACAAGTGGGGGCTACTGTCTCGTTGTGGTGCAGACGTTCTCATTGCAGTGGCTTCTCTTGCTGCAGAGCACAGGCTCTAGGTGTGTAGACCTCAGTAGCTGCAGCACACAGGCCCTATAGCACAGACTCAGTAGTTGTGGTGTGTGGGGTTAGCTGCCCTGTAGCACGTGGGATCTGCCCAGACCAGGGATCTCCTATGTCCCCGATGTTGGGAGGTGAATGCTTATCCACTGTATCACCAGGGAAATCCCCATTCTCTTTCTTAAACAGTATTTATTTTCTTATTTTTCTTTCTTTCTTCCTTTTTGCTTCATCAAAATGCCATTAAGAAAATGTTTGCTTTTGGACAAGACAGACTAGGAACTGGGTTTTCCTTGGAGCCTATGAGGAGGAGGCAGTGTGAGTCCAGTGGGGCCACAGCAGTTGAGACTCATGGGGTATAGTAGCAAAGCGATAACTGCACAGAAATAGAGCTCTAAAGATCTGAAGAGCATCAGAGTTTTCACCTGAGTACTGAACGGCATATTAGTGTGAGGAAATTATGACGTTTGGGGAAAGAACCAAATAAAAGGACTAGAAGGAAAAATCACTGGGATTCACATAGGGTTTAGAAGAGCCTGTAATCCCACTGGCCAGGGTGGATAGAGGGCGTGAGTTATGGATGTCAGAGTTATATACCAGAAGGATAAGGCTGTGCATCAGTGGGACAAAATTGTCCTTAGATTAAAAGCTGTTCTGGTCTCACATAAAAAAGTATAAAAGCAAGCCTCAAAAAACTTGAAATCTTTCTAAGTATTTTTACTCCAAGAACAAAGCTCAAGAATATTTGTATAAATATGAAAAAATAAAAGCCAGTACCCAACAGGTAAAATTAACAGTGTTTGATAGCCTATAAAAAGTTAGCATTTATACAAAGAAGTAGGAAAATATGAACCATACTGGAAAAAAAGTGGTCAATAGAAATAGATTCCGAAATAACATAGGTTATAGAAGTGGTAGACAAGGACATCAAAACTGGATATTGTAATTATATTTTATATATCTGAGACAGTAAGTTAAAGTATGAATAATTAAGGAGAGTCATGAAAAAGTTTTAAAAACTCAAACAAACTTCTCAAGATTAAAAATATATCTGGAAGTGACTTCCCCAGTGGTCCAGAGGTTAAGACTCTATGCTTCCAATGCAGGGGTATGGGTTGTATCTGTGGTCAGGGAACTAAGATCCCACATGCTGCGGGGTGCAACTGCCCACAAAAAAGTCTGAAATAAAATATGCATTGGATGGAATTAACAGTGGATTGGTCACTGCAGAAGGGAAGATTAGTAAATTTTAAAGCATAACAATAAAACCATAAAAAATGAAACACAGAGAAAAAGAAAAAAACTGAAAAAAGTGAACTCAGCTTCAGTGAACTTGGGACAAGTTCAAACAGCTTAATACACATATAAGGGGAGATCCTAAAGGAGGTAAGTGAAGATAGAAAAAGATGCAAATAAATAGTGGGTAAAAAGTTGCTAAATATGATAAAACTCTAAATCCACATCCGAGAAGCTCAATGAACTCCAAGTATAATGTTTTCCTTCAGTTCAGTCGCTCAGTCCTGTCCGACTCTTTGCGACCCCATGGACTGCAGCACGCCAGGCTTCCCTGTCCATCACCAACTCCCAGAGTTTACTCAAACTCATGTCCATTGAGTCGGTGATGCCAGCCAACCATTTCATCCTCTGTCATCCCTTCTCCCGCTTTCAATCTTTCCAGCATCAAGGTCTTTTCCAATGAGTCAGTTCTTTGCATCAGGTGGCCAAAGTATTGGAGTTTCAGTTTCAGCATCAGTTCTTCCAAAGAATATTCAGGACTGATTTCCTCTAGGATGGACTAGTTGGATCTCCTTGTTGTCCAAGGGACTCTCAAGAATCTTCTCCAACATCACATTTCAAAAGCATCAGTTCTTTGGTGATCAGTTTTCTTTATAGTCCAACTCTCACAGTGATAGAAAAATCTTAAAAGTAGGAAGAGAAAAAATTTATATGTAAAGGAGAAGAAAGAAGAAAGATAAGGGTAACCACAGACTTCTCACTGGAAACAATGCAATTAAAAGAGACAACTAAATGGAGGAATCTACTGTTTTCATGAATTAAAATAGTAGATATTATTGGAGGGAGCTGAGGCCGGACTGGGAAAGGCTGTTTGTCTTCTGAGCCTGGGCACAGTCCACGACTGCAACGATCTTCAGGGGAGAGGAAATAATGTAAAGAAGTGTCTTCTTTAAAGAAGAAAAACTTGAGAACCAATAAGTTTACTACAAAATTGGAACCTTCCCTTGGGGAGGGGTCTTTCCTGGTGGCTCAGACAGTAAAGAATCTGCCTGCAATGCAGGAGACCAAGGTTCACTCCCTGCATTGGGAAGATCCCCTGGAGAAGGGAATGGCTACCCACTTCTGTATTCTTGCCTGGAGAATTCCATGGACAGAGGAGCCTGGCGGGCTGCAGTTCATGGGGCCTCAAAAGAGTCAGACACAACTGAGTGACTTTTCTCTCTAGACAACAACCACAAAGGCTCTCACCTTAGATTAGATTAAAGACACCATCAAGGCAGGGTGAAACATTAAATAAGATTTTACTATCTGTGGAAGGAAAATGTACAGAAAAACTTTACCTGGAGAAATGTGTCTTGAATCTGGACAAGATATGACTTCTCCTTGGGGACCAAAGGGATGGCAACCACTCCAGTATTCTTGCCTGGAGAATTCCATGGACAGAGGAGCCTGGCAGGCTACAGTCCATGGGGTCGAAAAGAGCTGGACACGACTGAGTGGCTATCACTCACTGAGGACCACAGAACTGATCCATTTAAACTGGGCATCCAGGGAGAGATGCCAGCTAGGGACTTCCTCCCTCCAGGCCTCAACGTCCTTTGCTCAGGAGTACAGTCAGACCTCCATATGTGATTCTGCATCTGCAGGCAGATTCAATCAACTGAGGACTGAAAATATTAGGGAAAAAAATTCAAAAAGTACAACAATTTACATATCATTTACATTATATTAAGTATTATAAGTAGTCTAAAGATGGTTTCAAACTACGGTGCTGGAGAAGACTTTCAAGTCCCTTGGACAGCAAGGAGATCAAACCAGTCAATTCTAAAGGAAAGCAACCCTGAATATTCATTAGAAGGACATGCTGAAGCTGAAGCTTCAATACTTTGGCCACCTGGTGTGAAGAGCCAGCTTGCTGGAAAAGACCCTGATGCTGGGAAAGGAGTGAGGGCAGGAGGAGAAAGGGGCATCAGAGGGTAAGATGGTTGGAAAGCATCACTGACTCCGTGGACATGAATTGGAGCAAAATCCAGGAGATAGTGAAGGACAGGGGAGCCTAGCATGCTGGAGTCCCTGGGGTCAAAAGGAGTTGGACAAAAATTAGTGACTGAACAATGACCAACAAGGAACAGGCTGACTTCTGCCCTACTTAACACATTCTTTAATTTCCGACTTAGTGACTAAAACAACAAAGATGGTTTAAATGGGAGGATGTGCTGTAGATTATATACAAATACTATCATCATTTTATATAAGGGACTTGAGGACCTTCAGATTTTGGTATGTGGAGGTGGGGAGGTGGAACCAGTTACCCATAGACCCTAAGGGATGGCTGTACATCCCTGCATCTCCCAAAAGCCATTCCGAGAGGAAAGAACAGCAGCAGACCTTATGTTTTAAGTCATGGTCGGTGGATGGGGGTGAGTGTTTAAAGATTTTGGGGAAGGAAAAAAAGCTTTGTTACTCTTATTTCCTAAGTTCCTCTGCTTTCCCTGTACTTCGCCTACTCATCTATTTGGTTGATAAAAAGCCAGTCTTGTTACTCTAATAAAATATAACCCAAAGATCCCCCCTCCCCCAAATAGTAGATATTATTAAGATGCCAATTCTCCCTAAACTACAATCCAGTATGAATTGCAACAGTTTTTTGTTTGTTTGTTTGTTTACAAATGACAGTCTGATTTTCCAGTTTATATGGAAATTCAAAGGGGTTGGAATAACCAAAAACTTTGAAAAAGAAAAAGAAAGTTTGGGGGCTTATAATGCTTGATTTCAAAACTTATAAAGATACTAAAATCAAGGCAGTGTGGCTTCAGCATAACATTGGAAAAATGGTGAAAAACTATAAATAAAACTGCTTCCATAAGAGTCTTGGGTACCAGGTAGGAGATCATGAAAACCTGGTACAGGTAAGGAGAGCTGTTTTGGCAAGACAAGCTCATAGTCAGGTGACTGACTAGCTGTGGTCCCAACTTCAGAAATACAAAGCAATAGTATTTAAAACAGCATGATACTGGCATAAAAATAGACACACAGAACCATAGAATAGGACAGAGAGCTCAGAAAAAAACCTACACATTTACCATCAACTAATATTTGACAAAGCAGCCAAGAAAATTCAAAGGGGAAAGGATAAGTGTTGGGAAAACTAGAAATTCACAAGCAAAAGAATGAAAATTGATTTCTGTCTTATACCACTCACAAAATCACAATATTTAACTTGAAATGGGTTAAACACTTAAATGTAAGGCCTGAAACTGTAAAACTCCTGGGAGAAAATATAGGGTAAAAACTTCTTGACACTGGTTTTGATAACAACTTTTTGGATATGATACTAAAAACACAAGCAACAAAACCAAAAATAAACAAGTGGGTCTATATCAAACTAAAAAACTTCTGCACAGCAAGTGTCAACAAAATGAAAAGGTTATGTACAAGATGGGATAAAGTGTTTGCAAATCATATATCTGATAAAGTGTTCCTATCTAAAACATGTAAGAAACTCATATAACTCAATAGGGAAAATAATAAAATAGTTTGATTTTAAAAATGGGTAGACATTTTCCCAAAGATATGCAAAACAGGTTCATGAAAAGATACTCAACATCACTAATCAACAGGGAAATGTAAATCAATACCATAATCAGATATCACCTCATGCCTGATAGAATAGCTATTACCCAAAACAAGAGATAACAAGTACTGATGAGGTTTTTGGAGAAATTAGAACTCTTGTACATTGTTGGTAAGAGAGTAAATTAACAACAGTATGGAGTTTCCTGAAATTTAAAATTAGAATCTCCATATGGTCCAACAATCTCACTTCTGGGTATAGATCTGAAGGAAATGAAATCAGAATCTTGAAGAGATACCTGCACCCCCATGTTCGCTGCAGCATTATTCACAATTGCTAAGACTTAGAACCAGCCTGAGTACTCATCTACATATGAATGGATAAAGAAAATCTGGAATACATACACATAGTAGAGTATGATTCAGTTACAGAAAAAGGAAATCCTGCCCTTCACAACAATACGGATGAACTTGAGGACATTATGCTAAGTGAAACAAGTCAGAGAAAGATAAATACTGTATGATCTCACTTACATGTGGAATTTACAAAAGTCAAACTCATAGAAGCAGAGATCAGTATGGTAGTTGGCAAGGGCTAGGAGGTAGAGGAAATGGAAATAATTGGTCAAAGGGTAAAAACTTCTCATATAATTGAGATGTATCAATTATATCTCAATAAAGTTGGATAAATAAATAAATAAACAAGAAGGCTAGAGAAAGTCCTTTGAATAGAAAGCTAATTACTACATGCGGAAGAATTGATGATATTAGAAAATCTCCATTTGGCAAAAATTAGAGTAATGATTAATATTAATGGGTGTCAAAACTAGTAAGTGAAAGTGACATAAAGAATCAGATTTTATATAGTTATCTCTCTAGGAAATATTTACTGATGACAAAAGGGGAAAAACACAGCTTTACACTCTTAAGGATCTGGCAAATACTGTCTTGACCATGCGAAGTTAACACCTCAAGTAGCAGGGTTTTTGTAGAGATGAGATGGACCACCTACCCACAGTTGGTTCAGGTGTTAAGACTGGTGATCACACACACACACACACACACACACACCCCAAGAGGACAAAAAGAGGTTTATCACTCACATTTTGAGACATTTTGAAAAAAGTAGCAAGCATGTCTCAAAATGGCTTGAGAGAACAAGAAATGTGACTGCGTTTGGCTTTTATTGGGTTAACGGGTGGGGCTACAGATGTGGCTTCCAAGGCATGGGCCAGGGCTTGGAAGTTGGAACTTTGCTGCATGAAAGAAGGGAGCATCTGTGCTTTCTCACCAGCTTGCCCAGATGTGGGGCAGCAGAGGGAGAGGAATAAGACTTAAAAACCTTCAGCTTGTATTCAAAAAGAAGTTGTCCAAAGTCTATTTTACTGCACGTGAATCCATCATTTTAGCATTTCAAACATCTTTGTTAACATGTAGACAAAATGTTGTCTTGTTTTAATTTTTATTTCTTTGATCTCTTTAGCGGGTGAAGTATTTGCAAATTTTGTTGCTCATTAGTGTTTCCTCTTTTGGAAATAACATTTATGCCTTTTTTTGATCGAGGGTATAATCTTTCTCCCAGAGTTTTATATAAGTGCTTTATCATAGTTATTGCAGTATTGCCCCAATTTGTGGTTTGCCTTTTAACTTCGATTATCTTACTCTTTAAGAGAAAGAACTTTTTTCTTTTTGAAATGAGAAAATATGCTGCTGCAGCAAGACAAATTGCCAAATTCAAGGCTAGCTCTATATCTGGAAGGAGTTCCTAAGTCAGAGGAGGAAGGAAACACTGCCAGCTTTGGCTAAGGGGCTCTGTGTTTTGTGCTCTTGAGTTATACGGGAGTGAGGAATGTAGGTGGTGCTAGTGGTAAAGACTCTACCTGCCAGTGCAGGAAACATAAGAGATGCGGGTTCAATCCCTGGGTAGGAAAGATCCCCTGGAGAAGGGCATGACAACCCACTCCAGTATTCTTGCGTGGAGAATCTCATGGACAGAGGAGTCTGATGGACCATGGTCCATGGGGTTGAAGAGAGTTGGACACAACTGAAGTGCCTTAGCATGCTTGCAATATGCATCAAACTCAATAAGTTTTGTTGTTTTTTTTCTTTTTTTAAAAAAGATTTTACTTTATTTATTTTTGGCTGTGCTGGGTCTTCGCTGTTATGTGCTGGCTTTTTCTAGTTGCAGTGACTGGGGGCTGCTCTTTGCTGTAATTCAAGGGCTTCTCATTGCAGTGTCTTCTCTTGTCGCAGAGCATGGACTCTTGAATGTGGGGTCAGTAACTGTGGTATTTGGGATTAGTTGCTCCATGGCATGTGGGATCTTTCTGGACCAGGGTTTCAACCAGTGTCCCCTGCATTGGCAGGTGGATTCCTAACCAGTAGGCCACCAGGGAAGCCCTTATTTTGTTCTTAATCATAGGTCTAGATGACTTGTTTTGAGAACTACTTTAGAGTAAATTACACACACACACAAGTCATTTTTCTCCTCTGTCAAAGAATATTTGGAAAGTCTGGTACTAAGTTAATTGTATCACAGCCCTAAAAATTAAAAAAAAAGCTCAAAAAATGAGTTTACATAAATAGTGCCATGTGGGTTGACAAAAACAGACAGAAAAGAATAAGCAGATTGTACAATCTATTATTGAGAAAAATTCTGTGCTAACCCCAGTCATAAATACTGTGATATTCAATGTTTCAGGATAAGAACTCACCACAAAATAATATTATTTCAGAAAACACTATTTAAAAAACACATCAAAAGAAGATAAATGGATTGCACACAGAGTTGAGATGTTCAGAATAGCTAGGAAAAAACCCAGCCTACCCATCCAGGTGAGCAGAAGGTTTCAGCCACTTTGTTGTTCAGTTGCTCAGTTGTGTCCAAAGTCGCTCTTTGCACCCCCATGGACTGCAGCATGCCAGGCTTCCCTGTCATTTACTATCTCCCTGAGCTTGCTCAAACTCATGTCCATTGTGTTGGTGAGGCTAACCATCCATCTTGTACTCTGTCGTCTGTCCTGCCTTGAATCTTCCCAGCATCAGGGTCTTTTCCAGTGAGTCAGCTCTTTGCTTCAGGTGGCCAAAGTATTGGAGCTTTAGCTTCAGCATCAGTCCTTCCGATGAATATTCAGGGTTGATTTCCTTTAGGACTGATGGGCTTGATTTCCTTGCAGTACAACAGACTCTCAAGAGTCTTCTCCAATACCACAGTTCAAAAGCATCAATTCCTCGGTGCTCACCTTTATAGTACAACTCTCACATCCATACATGACTCCTGGAAAAACCACAGCTTTGACTAGATGGACCTTTGTTGGCAAAGTAATGTCTCTGCTTTTGAATATGCTGTGTAGGTTTGCCATAACTTTTCTTCCAAGGAGCAAGCGTCTTCTACTTCATGGCTGCAGTCACCATCCACAGTGATTTTGGAGCTCAAGAAAATGTCTGTCAGTGTTTCCATTGTTTCCTCATCTATTTGCCATGAAGTGATGCGATGGGCCACTTCAGTTCAGTCCAATTCAGTTGCTCAGTCGTGTCCGACTCTTTGCGACCCCATGAATCGCAGCACGCCAGGCCTCCCTGTCCATCACCAACTCCCGGAGTTCACTCAAACTCACATCCATCGAGTCAATGATGCCATCCAGCCATCTCATCCTCTGTCATCCCCTTCTCCTCCTGCCCTCAATCCCTCTCAGCATCAGAGTCTTTTCTAATGAGTCAACTCTTCACATGAGGTGGCCAAGGTACGGAGTTTCAGCCTCAGCATCATTCCTTCCAAAGAACACCCAGGACTGATCTCCTTCAGAATGCACTGGTTGGATCTCCTTGCAGTCCAAGGGACTCTCAAGAGTTTTCTCCAACACCACAGTTCAAAAGCATTAGTTCTTTGGCACTCAGCTTTCTTCACAGTCCAACTCTCACATCCATACATGACAACTGGAAAAACCATAGCTTTGACTAGATGGACCTTTGTTGGCAAAGTAATGTCTCTGCTTTTAAATATGCTATCTAGGTTGGTCATAACTTTTCTTCCAAGGAGTAAGTGTCTTTTAATTTCATGGCTGCAATCACCATCTGCAGTGATTTTGGAGCCCCCAAAATAAAGTCTGACACTG
Source organism: Oryx dammah (assembly GCF_014754425.2). Taxonomy (NCBI): domain Eukaryota; kingdom Metazoa; phylum Chordata; class Mammalia; order Artiodactyla; family Bovidae; genus Oryx; species Oryx dammah. The sequence continues at coordinate 41,110,680 of NW_024070211.1, read as the reverse complement.
TTTCCATTGTTTCCCCGTGTATTTGCCATGAACTGATGGGATTAGATGCCATGATCTTAGTTTTCTGAATGTTGAGCTTTAAGCCAACTTTTTCACTCTCCTCTTTGACTCTCATCAAGAGGCTTTTTAGTTACTCTTCACTTTCTGCGATAAGGGTGGTATCATCTGCATATCTGAGGTTATTGAGATTTCTCCCAGCAATCTTGATTCCAGCTTGTGCTTCTTCCAGCCCAGCGTTTTTCATGATGTACTCTGCATATAAGTTAAATAAGCATTTGGAACCAGTCTGATGTTCCATGTCCAGTTCTAACTGTTGCTTCCTGACCTGCATATAGGTTTCTCAAGAGGCCGGTCAGGTGGTCAGGTATTCCCATCTCTTGAAGAATTTTCCACAGTTTTTGTGATCCACACAGTCAAAGGCTTTGGCATAGTCAACAAAGCAGAAATAGATGTTTTTCTGGAACTCTCTTGCTTTTTCCATGATCCAACAGATGTAGGCAATTTGATCTCTGGTTCCTCTGCCTTTTCTAAAACCAGCTTGGACATCTGGAAGTTCATGGTTTACGTATTGCTGAAGCCTGGCTTGGAGAATTTTGAGCATTACTTTACTAGCATGTGAGATGAGTGCAGTTGTGCAGTAGTTTGAGCATTCTTTGGCATTGCCTTTCTTTGGGACTGGAATGAAAACTGACCTTTTCCAGTCCTGTGGTCACTGCTGAGTTTTCCAAATTTCCTGGCATATTGACTGCAGCACTTTCACAGCATCATCTTTCAGGATTTGAAATAGCTCCACTGGAATTCCATCACCTCCATGAGCTTTGTTTGTAGTGATGCTTTCTAAGGCCCACCTGACTTCACATTCCAGGATGTCTGGCTCTAGATGAGTGATCACACCATCGTGATTATCTTGGTCATGAAGATCTTTTTTGTATAGTTCTTCTGTGTATTCTTGCCACCTTTTCTTAATATCTTCTGCTTCCATTAGGTCCATACCATTTCTATCCTTTATTGAGCCCATCTTTGTATGAAATGTTCCCTTGATATCTCCAATTTTCTTGAAGAGATCTCTAGTCTTTCCCATTCTGTTGTTTTCCTCTATTTTTTTTTGCATTGATCGCTGAGGAAGGCTTTCTTATCTCTTCTAATCTCTTTCTTATCTCTTCTTGGTATTCCTTGGAACTCTGCATTCAGATGCTTATATCTTTCCTTTTCTCCTTTGCTTTTTGCTTCTCTTCTTTTCACAGCTATTTGTAAGGCCTCCTCAGACAGCCATTTTGCTTTTTTGCATTTCTTTTCCATGGGGATGGTCTTGATCCCTGTCTCCTGTACAATGTCACTAACCTCCATCCATAGTTCATCAGGCACTCTATCAGATCTAGTCCCTTAAATCTATTTCTCACTTCCACTGTATAATCATTAAGGATTTGATTTAGGTCATATCTGAATGGTCTAATGGTTTTCCCTACTTTCTTCAATTTCAGTCTGAATTTGGTAATAAGGAGTTCATGATCTGAGCCACAGTCTGCTCCACGTCTTGTTTTTGCTGACTGTGTAGAGCTTCTCCATCTTTGGCTGCAAAGAATATAATCAATCTGATTTTGGTGTTGACCATCTGGTGATGTCCATGTGTAGAGTCTTCTCTTGTGTTGTTGGAAGAGGGTGTTTGCTATGACCAGTGCATTCTCTTGGCAAAACTCTATTAGCCTTTGCCCTGCTTCATTCTGTATTCCAAGGCCAAATTTGCCTGTTACCTCAGGTGTTTCTTGACTTCCTACTTTTGTATTCCAGTCCCTATAATGAAAAGAACATCTTTTTTGGGTGTTAGTTCTAAAAGGTCTTGTAGGTCTTCATAGAACCATTCAACTTCAGCTGCTTCAGCATTCGTAGTTGGGGCATAAACTTGGATTACCGTGATATTGAATGGTTTGCCTTGGAAACGAACAGAGATCATTCTGTCATTTTTGAGATTGCATCCAAGTACTGCATTTCAGACTCTTTTGTTGACCATGATGGCTACTCCATTTCTTCTAAGGGATTCTTGCCCACAGTAGTAGATATAATGGTCATCTGAGTTAAATTCACCCATTCCAGTCCATTTTAGGTCACTGATTCCTAGAATGTCGACGTTCACTCTTGCCATCTCTTGTTTGACCACTTCCAATTTGCCTTGATTCATGGACCTAACATTCCAGATTCCTATGCAATATTGCTCTTTACAGCATCGGATCTTGCTTCTATCACCAGTCACATCCACAGCTGGGTGTTGTTTTTGCTTTGGCTCCATCCCTTCATTCTTTTTGGAGTTATTTCTCCACTGATCTCCAGTAGCATGTTGGGCACCTACCCACCTGGGGAGTTCCTCTTTCAGTATCCTATCATTTTGCCTTTTCATACCGTTCATGGCGTTCTCAAGGCAAGAATACTGAAGTGGTTTGCCATTCCCTTCTCCAGTGGACCACATTGTGTCAGACCAGCCCCTTGGGGGAGCTCAGATCTCTCGTCCCTCAGTTACTACGCCACTTGCAAAGAGGTTGCCAGCAAGACACTGGATGATGAGTCAAGTCCAAGAACACAGTTAGGGCATTGTGCGAGGGCCTGGAACTTTATGCTGAAAGGAAGGGGAAACACAATTCCTTTTCAGGGTCTCATATTGCAGGGTTTTCTTTGATTGAGTTTTTAAGAAAACAGGTTTCCTATGGAGTTGGGGTGATCAAAGAGAGCTCTTCCTGGACAGAGATGCTCTACTGTCCCCTGGATGGTCTTGGGGGACAATGAATGACTTTCGGTATTAAGAAGAACTTTTCTTTCTCTCCTTGATTCAATTGAAATTTCATTGGAATCGTCTTTTCTCTCCATCAGAGGCAAACAATGAGGATGACTGCACGCCAGTTAACCTATCTGGATAATGGAAAAGAAGTGGTCATAGTGCACCAAGAATTAGTTTCAGGGGCAAAGGAGGGCTCAGCTCACAGAAGAAAGAGCTCTGTAGAGAATTTTGGACTGGCGGTGCTCGCATTTGTGGACAGGAGAGTGCATGCACTATCCAAGGGTTTTATTTCCCTTTAATCTCCTTTTTCTCAATATGGACTGAGATAAATTCTAATAATGGCATAGATATTAGATCACTAGAAGTGTCTGATAAGACAGCACAATGAAATTCATCACTAAACAGATAAAGAGTCCTTTTCTCTCCTTTTCAGTTACCACTCTCCTTCCCTTCATTCATTCCTTCAAGCTAGAAGACATATGGGAGAAAACTTCCTCTCTCCCTCCCTCCTTTTCTCTCTCTCTCTCATCCTTCTTTCCTTCTTCTCTTTGTTCACTCATTCATCTTTTCCTTTTTGATGTGGTTCCATCTAAGATGTATCAGTAATTGCTTTTCCTATTTGGAATTGACTTTTAACAATATAAGTGATTCCTGAATACACTCTCCTTTCAACAGACCAGAAACCTACAGTTAAAGCTGCTGTGAGGTCCTCTTGGAGCACTATCTTATTGCCCCCAGTGTGCATCCAAGCATCATTATTAAAGGAGGCCTATAGCCAGATTATCTTGGCTTAAGTTGTACTCTACCAATTAACTAACTGTGCAACTTTAGGCAAGTTACTTAACCTGTCTGTGCCTGTTTCCTTATCTGGAGAATGGAAATGTTGTTAATACATACCTTATAGGGTGGTTTTAAGGATAAAATGCAATAATTTATGTAAAACACTTCAATACTATATCATATTTAATAAGCTCTTTAAAATATTGGCTGTTACTCTGGTTCCCATTTGTGATATATTCTTTTCTTCCATTCCTGGAGGTTATTACTATTATGAGTTTTCAGAATATTGTTTTAATATCATGTGTGTGTGTGTATTTGACAAATGGTGACCTATTAGTTCACCAGGCTCCTCTGTCCATGGAATTTTCCAGGCAAGAATACTGGAGAGGGTTGCCATTTCCTACTCCAGGAGATTTTCCTGACCCAGGGACTGAACTGATGGGAGGTGAATTCTTTACCACTGCACCACCTGGGAAGCCCCCAACATATTACACATATTATTCTGTAATTTGCCTTTTTAAATGAATGTTTATGTTTTATGATTTATCCATGCTGATGCAAATTGATTTAGTGTACTCCTTTTGCTGCTAAGTCACTTCAGTCGTGTCTGACTCTGTGTGACCCCATAGATGGCAGCCCACCAGGCTCCCCTATCCCTGGGATTCTCCAGGCAAGAATACTGGAGTGGGTTGCCATTTCCTTCTCCAATGCATGAAGGTGAAAAGAGAAAGTGAAGTCGCTCAGTCATGTCTGACTCTTTGCGACCCCATGGACTGCAGCCTACCAGGCTCCTCCGCCCGTGGGATTTCCCAGGCAAGAGTACTGGAGTGGGGTGCCATTGCCTTATGATACTGTAAATCTAACTTGTTTAGCTATTTCCTATTTGACAGATAGTCAAAATGTTACTAATTTCTTCTATCATAAATAGTGCTGCATGGAACCCTCATATAAGTTTCTGGGCCATATTAGGATAGAAATCTATGTGTGGAACTTATGAGTTGTAGCAAAAGTACAAACTGGTTGAGCCAATTTGTATCCCCACTACTAATATCTGAAAGTACTCATTCCCCAAAACCTTGCAAAAATTCAAGAAGAAAATCAACCATTTTTGGCAATCTAATACATAGAAAGTTTGCCATTATTGTTTTAACTTATATTTCTATGGTTACTAGTGAGATTGAGCATCTTTTCATGTTTAATGGCCATTTGTATTTTTTGTGAATCATCTGCTCATAGTCTCTGTTTGCACTTCTATTATATCATTAATCTTTTTCTTATTACTCTGTAAGATAATCTTTAAAGTACATGACAATACTGTCTCCTAATCAGGTTTGCTTATCTTTTAGATTTGTTCATGAGGCCTTTGATCATACATGCCTAAATTTGTTTTCAGTTGTACTTAACTGCACACTTATTCTTGTAAATACCATTTTCATGCCTTTAGTCTATAGAAGGAAATTGAAGTTCCATAAGAAAAAGCAAATTGTGTAGAAAGAACACATAGAGTGAGAAAGGGAGAAAGGTGAGAATCAAAGCTTGCTGTAAAGAGCACCTTTATGTACAAGTGGCAAGTCTGGAACATGGACGAGAATAGATCTAACTTTAAAAATATATTTTGTCTTGCAATTCAATGGAGAGAGAACATAAAGAAAATGATGACATCAATCAGACAAACAGTGTAACCCTAGATGTTGTAGAGGAGGAATCAGAATAACTTAGGAAAGGGTGGAAGTTTGGGGGGAAAGCCCCTAAATTTGACTCTAAAGAAAGAGGGATTCTCTAGGGGGAAATGGAAGTGGAATACAAGAGTAAGGAATTAGTTTGTGTTACTATAGGAAAACTAAGATCATGGCATCTGGTCCCATCAGTTCATGGCAAATACATGGGGAAACAGTGGAAACAGTGTCAAACTTTATTTTGGGGGGCTCCAAAATCACTGCAGACGGTGATTGCAGCCATGAAATTAAAAGACGCTTACTCCTTGGAAGAAAAGTTATGACCAACCTAAATAGCATATTCAAAAGCAGAGACATTACTTTGCCAACAAAGGTCCGTCTAGTCAAGGCTATGGTTTTTCCAGTTGTCATGTATGGATGTGAGAGTTGGACTGTGAAGAAAGCTGAGTGCCAAAGAACTGATGCTTTTGAACTGTGGTGTTGGAGAAGACTCTTGAGAGTCCCTTGGACTGCAAGGAGATCCAACCAGTCCATTCTGAAGGAGATCAGTCCTGGGTGTTCTTTGAAAGGAATGATGCTGAGGCTGAAACTCCAGTACTTTGGCCACCTCATGCGAAGAGTTGACTCATTGGAAAAGACTCTGATGCTGGGAGGGATTGGGGGCAGGAGGAGAAGGGGACAACAGAGGATGAGATGGCTGGATGGCATCACTGACTCAATGAACGTGAGTTTGAGTGAACTCCGGGAGTTGGTGATGGACAGGGAGGCCTGGAGTGCTGCAATTCATGGGGTCGCAAAGAGTCGGATATGACTGAGCAATTGAACTGAACTGACTATAGTAAAAGAGGTAGAGAAAGCAGTGTTCTTCTTGACCTGAAAGAAAGCTAGGAAATGCATGGGATAAGACATATTGCTCTTTGCTGCACCACTAAGGTCTTGAGAAATGTTACCAGTGGTAACTTCAGAAATATACTGATGGAAGGATTCTCCACCTGGTACAAATGTGGCGGCAGAAGGAAATGCTAACCTAGAAAGTAGGATTGTTAGGACTAAAAAAAATTTTAGACTCCAAAGTCTAAAAGAGTAGCATCTTCAGCATAGATGATATCATAGGACTGGAAACAAACAAATACATGACAGCTGGTAGGAGAAAGAGAAACAGACATGAGCAGGAAATTGGAGGTATGGGGAAAATACACCAGGCAATGGGAGATGCCTTTTGTAAATGAGTGAGAACTGTTATAAGAGAGAACATGTGCTCTTTGATGGGGTTCAAACTCAGTTCAGCATTTGGACAGTAGGAATAAGGCAATAAATATGAAAGCAACTTAAGAAAATTTCAATATGCAGAATGAACACCAATGAGAAGAGAATCCTAGAAAGCCCTGGAGACTGGTGGACCCTCAGTGCAAATTTCTGAGTCATGCAATTAAAAGGACAGTTTACAGAGGTGATGGATTCTTTAATAAAACTTGGAATTTAGTATCATAATTAATCTCTTGGTTGCATTTCTTCTAGGTGTAAGGTCATGGGGTTGATGGAATGGACTCTGGAAAATTGCATGGATTATCCTGGCCATGCTTTTTCTCTTTTCTCTATTCCTTTTTGGAATGTACCTGTGTTAGTCTTACAATAAATATGCATTTGAGCATTTTTCATTCCTCAGCTGACACACTTGTTCCCTTTGGTTAGGTTATCTTTGTGTCTTTGGAAACAAGGCCATCCTTGAGGACATTGTGATGCTCTTCAACTTCTGACTCCTGACCAGCAGGTTTATCTATAGTCACACTTTACTTTTGTTTCTTTCCAGACTTCCCCATCAAGTGGTACTGTGAGCATATCCTTAAATATTTCCTCTCTGCTCCAAACCTAAAAGACCTGGCAATGAGGAACAAAAACCCAAACAATAACTCAACATTTTCATACACCAGAAATGGAAACACTCGGCAGTAAGCCAGGACTGCAGCATAGGCCTGCTGGGCTCTAGGTTCAGAAATAGACAGAGTTAGGAGAGTGACTTCTGCAGCAGAAAGAAAACCAAAGTGACTGACATGTGGTGAGGCACCAGGGCCAGCATCTTCATGTAAAGGCCAAGGCCAGGTGGGCCCACCCTGACCATGAAAGGAGGTGGAAACAGCTCTGATCACTGCTTGAAGCTGTGGCTTTATAAAACTGAGGCCCGGCAGGGGAGGCAGGAGGAAGTAGAGCAAGCCCAGCGGCAGGACTTGTTTGGCTCTGCAGCTAGATCTAAAATAGCCCCATCACTCTGCACTTGGACCTGTTCTTCAGTCTAAGACCTGGTTCTGGACTTGAGTGGTGGGTCTCCCTGGGGGCCGAGTGGAGGGAACCGCATAGTTTATAGAGAGAGGTATTGTCACAGAGAGAGAAAATAAGGTAATATAAAACAGCAACAAACCTGTTCCATCTAAGATTAGCCTACCAACCCATGATACAAATTCAGCATTATGAAAACTACCATTAAAAAAGAGAGCAAAATATTCAGATGGTTCACTCCTAGTAAAATGCAAAATAATAGAAACATATTGAATGATATAAAAAAATAGGTTTCCGATCTTCAAAAAAGAAAAAGAACAAGAAATTATAGGACTTCCCTGGTGGCACAATGGATAAGAATCCACCTGCCAGTGCAGAGGACATAGGTTTGATTCCTGATCCAGGAAGATTCCACATGTGATGGAGCAACTAAGCCTGTGCTCCACAACCACTGAGCCCGAGCTCAAGGGCCCGTGAGCCACAACTACTGAGCCTGAGTGCTACAGTTACTGAAACCCTCGCCTAGAATCTGTGCTGTGCAACAAGAGAAGCCCCCAAATGAGAAGCCTGCATACCTTAACAAAGAGTAGACCTCACTTGCTGCAGCTACAGAAAGCTCGTGCAAAGCAATGATGATCCAGCACAGCCGAAAATAAATAAAATCAAAATATATGTAAATATATATGTAAAAAGAAATTATAAAATAGGAATAGCAGATCTGAGTAAAGAACCAATAGGTCACAAATAAAAAACAATTAGGAATTGTGAGAATGAAAATACAGTTAAATAAAAAGTTTAATAGGGTAAACACTATACTAGACACTGTAAAAGGACATTTTAGGAATTAAATAATCTTACAAGTATTACATTTCCCCTCTTCTTCTGATGGTCTTGTATGTGAATGCTCTAAAGAGCATTTGATTGTCACTTTTCTCCCTTTCTCACGCTACGTGTTCTTCCTACGCAACTTGTTTTCTCCTGTGGCTTTAGTTTCCTCCTATAGCCTAAAGGCATGAAAATGTAGTTGCAAGAATAATTGTGTAATTATGTGTAATTATGCAAACATGGTCGATGATACATGAACCACTGTAGCTTTCGTTATTGGATAGTTTGCTAGAATAGTAAAACTGTTCTTCAGACAATGTAAAATATTGGCTGAAAATATTGCCACAGATCAGCTTTCAAAGTTTCTCCTAACTTTTCTGCAACAGGCACTATGATGAACAAGCTGCAGAGGTTCCAACTATTCATGTGACATATAAGTTATAGAACTATTCTGGCAGCTCACCTTCTCTTTACCACTGTATTCCTTTCATAAAATTGCTTTTGAATTAAAAAACTGCTTGGAAGACACTCTAATTGACAGGAAAGTCTTAATATGCATCTACTTGAATGAATATTTGGCTTCCTAGGTGGTGCTAGTGGTAAAGAACCACCAGTCAGTGCAGGAGATGTAAGAGATGTGGGTTCGATCCCTGGGTTTGGAAGATCCCTGGAGGAGGGTATGTCAATCCACTCAAGTATTCTTACCTGGAGAATCCCATGGACAGAGAAGCCTGGAGGGCTATAGTCCATGGAGTCGCAAAGAGTCAAACACGACTGAAGCAACTTAGCAGGCATGCACAGGACTTCTAGGCTGTGACCAGTAGTCTGATGACTGGGATGAGGAAGGTGTGGGAGGCGCTTCTGGTTGCTTTCCAGTCTTTCTACTCCCTTCTTTGCTAACAGAGCCCCAGTTTTATTCAGGGTGGTAATGGGTTCAGTCTTAAGGAGGAAGAATTCCCAAGTAAAACCCATGGTCCAAGAAGCCAGTTGTGACAATCCTGCTTTGTTCTTTGTTCTTTCTGCCAGCCTCCCTCATCCTTCCCTGGTTGTGACCCTGTGACTCAGTTCTATTAAGTAGGATGTGAAAGGAAGACTACTAAGTAGAGGAGCTATGTGGTTAGTTCTGCTCCTGCCTCTTTCCTCCTGCCTTGAAACTGATGCTTGAAAACTGTGACAGCCATCTTGGGAATGAGGGACAGATCAAGAGAACCATAGGAATACCAGTCCTGACCCATTGAGCTGGGTGAATGCCAGCAGTAATCTGCCATTGGACATTTTGTCACATAAGAAAAACTAGGTTTTATCAATGTGCGTTAAGCCATATGCAATTCTAACTGATACAGTGTGGGAATAAAATAGTTGGCTCTTTCAATCTACATTTTGAAGATTAAAGTGATTAGATCAATTCTAGGCTAAAGTAAAAGAAATACATGTTAACTGATATGTATTAGATAAAAACATACGCTTAAAGAAGAGAATAGGAAATATTTCCCTCACAACTCTTGTTAGAGTTTTTCAATGAATGTGGTGATGGACTTAAATATTTGAGCTCCTGTGATATCTCGACTGAAATAACTGAGGTTTGTTTTTTTTTTTTTAAGTATTCTTACCACTATATTTACAGAAATGAGAGTAGCATATAAAGATTAGAGAACTGAATATGAACTGAGGGTGAATGTGTTGGGCTCTTTCTAGCAGCTTATTACTGTCATTTATTGCCTTCTTATTATTCTTATTTTGAATAAATTTTAAGTTTATAGAAATGTGGTAAGAATAGTGCAAAGAACTCCCCTATACCCTTTACCCAGTTTTACTCATTGTTAACATTTTCCCACATTCCCTTTATCAGCCTCTCTATTTTTATTTATTTTTGGATGCAAACGTATTTCATTATATTTTTTCATGGAAAGACATTTTATTTTAAGTATAGCAATGTGTGCATGTCAGTCCCAAACTCCCAGTCTATCCCTACCCACTACCCTCTCCCTACCCCCATATCCTTATATTTGTTTTCAAAGTCTGTGAGCAATCTCTCTGTTTAGAAAAGTAGATATAGAAGTAAATATTTTTTTCTGAACTATTTGAGAATAAACTGTAGACCAGATGTTCCTTTACCCTTAAACTATTCAGTGTCTATTTCTAAAGAAGAAAGAAATTCTCTTACATAGCCATAGTACAATTATAAAAATCAGGAAATAACATTAATGGAATATTATTTAATAATAATATGGGCCTTATTCTAATTTTGGCAGTTTTCCAATAATGTGATAGATAGATCTGTCTTTGGGTCCAGGATCAAGTCAGGATTACATATTGTTTTTAGTGGTCATGAACCTGTTAACTTTATAACTAAAAACATGCATGTGTCTATTTTTCTAGGTGGCTGTATATAACAATCAAAATACAAAATGCAGTATTAACTCACTGTCTGTCATGATTTGTAAGCATAAGGCTATCATCTTTAATTAAGTTTTAAATTTGCACTGAAGTTTTAAACGCATGTAAAGAGTCAAATAATTCTAAAAGTTTTCTTACAAGAAAAAAAATAACAGCTTCTATCTTGACTTTTTAATCTTTTCTATTTCTCCTTTCTTAGAAGCAAATGTGTTAAACAATCTTAGCTGATTCTTTTGATATTTACTTTCATTACCTAAATAGCATGCTTATATTACTATATATTTTTAGGAGAGATTATACAAAATCTATTGATTTCCTGCTGTGGCAAATGAGAACATACCCTTCCCATATATCTGACCTAATTTAGTCATATCATAATTTTGGTTAGATTGGCTTAAAGCTCAACATTCAGAAAACGGAGATCATGGCATCCGGTCCCATCACTTCATGGGAAATAGATGGGGAAACAGTGGGAACAGTGGCAGACTTTATTTTTTGGGGCTCCAAAATCACTGCAGATGGTGACTGCAGCCATGAAATTAAAAGACACTTACTCCTTGGAAGAAAAGTTATGACCAACCTAGATAGCATATTCAAAAGCAGAGACATTACTTTGCTGACTAAGGTCCATCTAGTCAAGGCTATGGTTTTTCCACTGGTCATGTATGGATGTGAGAGTTGGACTGTGAAGAAGACTGAGTGCCGAAGAATTGATGCTTTTGAAGTGTGGTGTTGGAGAATACTCTTGAGAGTCCCTTGGACTGCAAGGAGATCCAACCAGTCCATTCTGAAGGAGATCAGCCCTGGGATTTCTTTGGAAGGAATGATGCTAAAGCTGAAACTCCAGTCCTTTGGCCACCTCATGTGAAGAGTTGACTCATTGGAAAAGACTCTGATGCTGGGAAGGATTGGAGGCAGGAGGAGAAGGGGATGACAGAGGATGAGATGTCTGGATGGCATCACGGACTTGATGAATGTGAGTCTGAGTGAACTCCGGGAGTTGGTGATGGACAGGGAGGCCTGGCATGCTGCTATTCATGGTGTCGCAAAGAGTTGGACATGACTGATCGACTGAACTGAACTAAATATTTGGAGTTAATGTTTTTATTGCTATAAAAATGCTACTGATAGTTGATATTCTAGGATAACTTTTCTTTTTCTGCCCATATTTACTTTCCTTGGATTTAATAATTGTCTTTTTATATTTGCTTATTTTCTATGTACAACATATAGCACTAACTCAAGGCCACATTCCTCTCGTTGTCTGTCTCTTTTTATTATATTCTGCTGTATTATGTCTTTTATCAATTGATCTTCTTGACAAGATATCTCCCAGAGCCCTCTGACCTTCTTCCATCTGAACCAGTTGCCCCTGTCTAAGGACCATTGTCATCAAGCATCTCTATCATCATTCTGAGGATTCTCATACCCTTTCTCTTTTGTTACATCTCCCATTTCCTATATTCTGTGTCTTAGTGTGTATTTATTTTTGGCTGTGCTGGATCTTTCTTGACACGTGGGCTTTTCTCTAGTTGCAGTGCGCAGGCTTCTCATTGTGGTGGCCCCTCTCACTGAAGCACAGGCTCCAGGGCATGCAGACCACAGTAGCTGTAGACCTCAGGAGACGTGGATCTCAGTAGTTGCGGTTCGTGGGCTCAGTGTCACGGTTCCCAGGCTCTAGAGTGCAGGCTCAATAGTCATGGTGCATGGGCCTAGCTGCTTCATGGCACGTGGGATCCCCCCAGACCAGGCATCAAACCTGTGTCTCCCACATTGGCAGGCAGATTCTTTACCACTGAGCTACCAGGGAAGCCCTATTCCATGTCGTCCTCTTTCTTTTTTCTGTTTCCTGGCACTGTCAGTTTTTGAGATTTTTGACAGTTCTAATGTCTACGTTAAATCATATCTTTATCATTTTCACTGCTGGCTTTAGATTCTGGTTTTCTTATAATTTTCAAAGACTCAAGAAGCAACACATGTGACAACATGGATGAACCAGGAGGACATTATTTTAATGAAATAAGCCAGTCATAGCAGGCCAAAGGCCCTGTGATTCCACCTATATAATTACTTAGAGTATGTAAGTACTTAGAGTAGTCAAATTCATTGATATTTTACAGAGGGTAAAATGGTGGTTAACTTGTAGAGCACCTGCCGCAGTCACCAGAAGGTTTGGACCTTGTGGGTGGGCCGATGCAATCCCCCTGGCCCAGGCCGTGCCAGAGAGCTCACAGGGCCAAGGTGGCAGAGTAGAAGGACGTGTGCTCATCTCCTCCTGTGAGTACACCCAAATCACAACTAGCTGTTGAACACCCATTGACAGGAGGGTGTTGGAACCCACCAAAAAAAATGTACCCCGTGTCCAAGGACAAAGGAGAAACCACAACGAGACTGTAGGAGGGGCACAATCATGATAAAATAAAATCCCATACCCACCAGGTAGGTGACCCGCAAACTGGAGAATAAAAATGCCAAAGAAGTTCTCGCGCTGTTGCAAAAGTTCTAGGCCCCACATTAGACTTCTCAACCTGGGGATCCAGCAAAGGGACTGGGAATCTCCAGGGAATCTGACTTGGAAGGTTAATGGGATTTGATTACAGACTATCCACAAGACTGGGGGAAACAGAGACTTTTGAAAGGCACAAACAAAATCTTGTGTGCTCCACGACCCAGGGGAAAGGAGCAGTGCCTCCACAGGAAACGGAGCCAGACCTGCCTGTGAGTGTTGAAGTTCTCCTGCAGAGGCTTGGATCGGCAGTGGCCTGCTATGGGGACAAGGGCACCAGCAGCAGCAGTCCTGGGAGGTGCATGTTGGCATAAGTCCTTTCGGGGGTCACCAGTAGCCCTTCTATGGAGCCTGTAGACTCCAGGACTGGGTCACTTCAGGCCAGACAGCTAACAGAGAGGGAGCACAGCCACACTGACCAGCAGACAACTGGTTTAAAGATTTGCTGAGCATGGCCCTGCCCACTGAGCAAGACCCAATTGTTCCCATGGCCAGACTCTCCCATCAGGAAGCTTGCACAGACCTCTTATCCTTATCCATCGCAGGGCAGATGCAAGAACTATAAGAAGAAGCAAAAACTATAATCCTATAACCTCTAAAAGAAAACCACAATCACAGAAAGCTAACCAAAATGATCCCATGGGTCACAGCCTTGTGTAGCTCAATGAAGCTATGAGCCATGCCACGCAGAGCCACCCAAGACGGCTGGGTCATGGTGGAGAGCTGGAACGAAACATGGTCCACTGGAGAAGTGAATGGCAAACCACTTCAGTATTCTTGCCTTGAGGACCCCACGAACAGTATGAAAAGGGGAGAGTGAGGAGTGGTGTATTATTGCTTAAAAAGTATAGAGTTTCAGTTTCATGAGAAGAAAAGATCTGTGAATTGGTGGCGGTGACAGTAACACAACGTTGTGAGTGTTTTTAATGCCACTGATGTGTGTACTTAAAAATGGTTGAAATGGAGCAAGATGAGGGAGTAGGGAGACTTCTGTCATTTTCTCTCCCATGGGCACACTGATTCCACAGCAATACATGGACCAATTTCCCCCTTTTTCCTCAAGAAATCAGTTGAGATGATTCTATCACTAAAGAGAGCAAAACAAGCCACACTGAAGCTGGTAGGAGAATCTGAGGCTCCATTTTGCTATAATCCTTCCCTTTGGTACAGTCCCACATGATGGGAAACTTGCAGCTCCCCGGATAAGGAAAGAAAAGATTAGACTGTGTGTCCAACATTCTGACTTTTCTGTGGGCACAGACCATATACTGGGATTCTTCCTTGCCTGAATGTGAGTGCTGATAGGTCAACACCCTGCCTTGGGAGCTTTTAAAAGCAAAGGCAGTTCTTTGGATTAACATTCAAGGACTCACCATAGCCTTTCCTCTGGGCTCAGTACTGAGTTAGAGAATGAAAAAAAAATTCCAAATCCCAGCTTCTCTCTGGGGAGGGAAAGGATTGGGCCACATGTCCAAAATTCCAACTTTTTTGTAGTGCTGTCTGAGAGACTGATATCTGTCTTACCTGTATCAGAGCACTGGATGGGATCAGCATATTCTAGATTTCTGAAGGCCACTGAGAATAAAGTCAAAGGCTTGGATTAGTACACAATCATCAATTAGAGCTCCTCAAAAACAGAGTGAGCAGAAAAAAAGTCCCAAATACCAGGTCCTAGCTGGGCAGGGACGGAGAAGGCGATAGTACCGCACTCCAGTACTCTTCCCTGGAAAATCCCAACCCTGGTAGGCTGCAGTCCATGGGGTCGCTAGGAGTCGGACATGACTGAGAGACTTCACTTTCACTTTTCGCTTTCATGCACTGGAGAAGGAAATGGCAACCCACTCCAGTGTTCTTGCCTGGAGAATCCCAGGGATGGGGGAGCCTGGTGGGCTGCCGTCTATGGGGTCGCACAGAGTCAGACATGACTGAAGCAACTTAGAAGCAGCAGCAGATTAGATTGCCACGGGCTAGTTGATGAGCAGCTAGGACCCTCTGTGACTGTGTCCATCTTTCCTTATATTTTACTTCATAGGCCTGTAATATTTATTTATCTGTATGTTCATTTTTAAAAATCTTAATATTAGAGGCATGTTCATCGACAGATGAATGGATAAAGAAGATGTGGTATATATAGAATGGAATGTTACTCAGCCATAATAAAGAATGAATTTGAGTCAGTAGTAATGAGGTGAATGAATCTAGAGCCTGATATAGAGAGTGAAGTAAATCAGAAAGACAAAAACAAGTATTATATATTAACACGTATATATGGAATCTAGAATAATAGTACCGATGAACCTATTTGCAAGGAAGGAATGGAGATACAAATATAGAGAAAGGACTTTTGGACTCAGTGTGGGAAGGAGAGGAAAAGACTAATTGAGAAAGTAGCATTAACATATATACACTATCATGTGTAAAACAGATAACTGGTGAGTGGTTGATATATAACACAGGGAGCCCAGCCTGGCGCTCTGTGATGACCTAGAGGCATGGGAGGAGAAGGAAGGAGGCTCAAAAGGGAGAGGATATATATATATATCTATATAGATATATAGATACTATATAATTATGGCTGATTCCTGCTGTTGTATGGCAGAATCCAACACAACATTATAAGGCACTTATTCTATAATTAAAAAATAAAATTTAAAAGTTTTAGAAGCATGTGAGTAGAGAGAGTGGAGAAAAATGGATGGGTTTCAAAGGATCTTCTATATCAATGAACATTTGTGTTTATGGTAGAGTGACCGGGGTTATGGCCTCAGGGTGGGATAAGGAGAAGGAGGCTTCTTGCTGAATAGTTTCTCTGATGCCCTAAATGCTTCATTGGAAAAAAAAAAGTCTTAATTTTAAACTGATAGTTCTTTGCCAGCTAAAATGCTGCTATATAGAGTAATTCCTTTAATTCCCAGCACATTAAAATCTAAAGTGATTGGCAGATTCTTCAGTTGGTAGTCTGAAGAACAGAAAAAAATAAATAAATTTCACTGTTTGAATAATTTTGCATCTTTTATAGGTCCTTGGGGTCCTTTCTGTTTTCACTCTAAATAGTCAGAGTTCTTGGAAACACAGAATTGCTCATTTTCTAGCCCACTAGAGGTAATGCCAGCCGGTACTTTGATAATTGAACTTCCTGAGGCTCACACTGTCAGATTTATGAAGCACAAGGAAGGAATTTCAGTAACGGGACAAAATTCACTTCCAAGAAGGGGAAATGTCAGCCATGTTGCTAGTTCATGTCAATATAGATCAATGGAAAGACAGTCTCCTTGACCATGTGTGGAATGTTGTGTCCTTTTTTTGACTAACTCTCCACGTATGTCACTAATGTAAATGAATCTTGGTAAAACATATTGAAGGTGAAAAAGACAATAAGGAAACATCATATTTTTTTTTTGCCTTTATGTTAAACAGTATCTTGTTTCTAGAAATGCTTTAAATTTGAAAACTGACTTAGCTGAAGTTGTTTGGGATGGAAAGGGTACAGAAAATGTCAAAGTTTAACTGCTGCCCTCAAGTCTACCAGTGACTGCGGACTAGATTATGAAGATGGAGTTGAATGGGGTCTTTTTCAGGCTTACAATGAGTCTGTTTTAGTCTCACTGATGTTTTTGCCAAAGATTTTTTTCCTTGCATGCTAATGAGATCCTCCTCTAACTTAGCCTTACTTAATCTTCTACTTTGAAAACTCTATCAAGTATCTCCTAATGGTTGCACTTAGAATGAAAAAATAAGGGACTTTATTGTTATCAACATCAAACTCATGCCTACTACTGACTAACTAGTTTGGGGGCAAGTTACTTAAATTCTCTGGAATTAATTCCTTTAGCCACAATGATCAATGGGCAATTTCTGAGTTGGGCTGAATCTTCAGAGTTGAGAGGGAATGTGGTGGTTATATTTTTCAGAGGGCTCAATTAATAGCTCCCTAGTTCTCTAAACAGAATCTATACAAGTCGAAAGAAGACTAGAGGCCAAAGCCTTATTCTGTTCTGATGGAGGGCTTCTGTCCTCTGTGGGTCACTCAGTCCCAGTAGGAGAAAGGAAAGCTGATCTGTGATGTCCAGTTTATTCATCTCAGATTTACTCATCAGACAAATCACTTCCGTATTCCAAAGGCGGAGCCAGGAAAGTGACAGAGAGAAGCCAGGAGCAGAATGCAGTCGATTTCCACTCCCTTGGAAAGAAACATCAGGAATGGAATTATTTCCCGCTAATAATGTTATATACATGTTAGTCATGTATGGAGGTGATAGTTGGACCATAAGAAAGGCTGAGGGCCAAAGAATTGATGCTTTCAAACTGTGGTGCTGGAAAAGACTCTTGATAGTCCCTTGGACAGCAAGGAGATCAAATCAGTCAATCCTAAAGGAAATCACCCTGAATATTCATTGGTAAGACTGATGCTGAAGCTGAATACTTTGGGCACCTGATGCAAAGAGCCGACTCATTGGAAAAGACCCTGATGATGAGAAAGATAGAGGGCAGGAGAAGTGGGTGACCCAGGATGAAATGGTTGGATGGCATCACTGACGTAATGGATATGAGTTTGAGCAAATTCAGGGGGACAGTGAAGGATAGGGAAGCCCGGTGTGCTGCAGTTCCTGGGGCCGCAAAGAGTCAGACACGACTTAGTGACTGAACAGCGACAATAACAACATGTTAGAGCAGAAGATATAAACTAGGAGGTTTGTATGGTAACCACGGGTCAGATCATGAAGGCTCTTGAAAAAAAAGGCAATAGAGAGTCATTGTAGGTACTTCAGAAAGAGCAAGATGAAAACAATTTAAAGAAAAGAACAACTCAACAAAAAATTAAAGAATGATAGTTTGGAGAACAAAGAGGGACTGGATGGATTAGAAAAGGAAAGAGGTAATAAAAGCTTAGGCATTTTGTTTTTGGAAGACATATTTCAAGAACAAAAAGCAAGTACAGGAACAGGATTCTCCTGTATTGATCCAGAGAATAGAGTTATATTAAGTGGAAGTTACATTAATATTGAAAGCTTTGGTTCAGAATAGGGAACCATTCAGGATTAGAGGTGTTGAAATGTTTTTTGTGCTATCAGTCTGGTTTTTCATAGAGAAAAAGTCACCACTGTGAATCAGGTCTGGTTCACATCCAGGTTTTCTTTAACTTCAGGCAATATTTTAAAACATTTGAATAAGTTGCTGCTGCTGCTGCTAAGTTGCTTCAGTCGTGTCCGACTCTGTGCGACCCCATAGACGGCAGCCCACCAGGCTTCCCCATCCCTGGGATTCTCCAGGCAAGAACACTGGAGTGGGTTGCCATTTCCTTCTCCAGTGCATGAAAGCGAAAAGTGAAAGTGAAGTCTGTCAGTCGTGTCCGACTCTTAGTGACCCCATGGACTGCAGCCTACCAGGCTCCTCCATCCATGGGATTTTCCAGGCAAGAGTACTGGAGCTAATATTTAATAATTTTTAAAAATCACCAAAAATCTGGATTTCCAGTTCTTAAGAAATTGAAAGGTCTAGCAACATTAAACTTACAGACAACAATTGGACTGAGCTATGGAAGGACTGCCCCATGTAGACAAGACATGCGTTTTCCTGTTTACCACCATCCCCACCATTCCTTATTGTATGGCAAATGCTTTTTTTATTACCTGCTGGTACCTATACACGCATTTGACTTTTCAGCCCTTGTGCAAGAAATCTCTACACCAAGAGAGGGGATGGATTCAATAACTCTTGACTCATGGCTTTTCTGATTCCAAGGTCTTTGGCCATTTTTATCTAAATTTATCTCATTTTAAATAAGACCAGCTTCCTTCTGTGATGTGCTATTTTTATTATCATTTTTCCCCTCATACTTCATTTCATTGTTCTGGTAATATTTCCTTTTACTTTGGAACAACTATGTGAGGTTTTCACCTGGTATTAAGCATAGAGATGGCCCACAGAATCTGTAGGTGGGCCTGGTGTCAAGCAAAGAGGAATGTGACCAGATTAGCTAGAGGTACTACTTCTCCCTCTCAGTGTGTCATCCAGGAAGATGGGGGCTCTTCGGGACACTTGCTATAGGTATGTTGTCACAGCTTGTACTCTCAAGTCCCTACTTAAAAAGGCCTCAGAAACCCTGGGCTTCCTAGATGGCTCAAGTGGTAAAGAATCCACCTGCCAGTGTAAGAGATGCAGGTTCGATCCCTGGGTCAGGAAGATCCCCTGGAGGAGGAAATGGCAACCCACTCCATTCTTGCCTGGGAACTCCCATGGATAGAGGAGCCTGGTGGGCTATAGTCCATGGGGTTACAAAGAGTTGGACATGACTTAGCGACTGAGCACACACACACAGAGTACTCTACATGGTTCCTGGCTAGCCTATTAGACTGCTTGCATGTGCACTAAGTGGCTTCAGTCATGTCCAACTCTTTATGCTCTTATGGACTGTAGCCCTCCAGGCTCCCCTGTCCATGGTATTCTCCAGGCAAGAATACTGGAGTGGGTTGCATGCCCTCCTCCAGGGGATCTTCCTGACCCAAGGATCGAACCTGCATTTCTTATGTCCTCTGCATTGGCAAGCGGGTTCTTTACCACTGGTGCCGCCTGTGAAGCCCTTGGACTGCTTAGCATGGCTTAGTTTCTGAGAAGTGGTTCTAAAGCCATGTCAGAATGGTTACATACTCCATAGTCAGCACAAGGAAACCTGATCCACAAGGAAATAAATAAGTCAGAAATGATTCTAGGGAAGCTAGGAAGAGATGCAAAGGACGTTAGGGGACAGAAACAGTAGGAGGTCAGGTGGTCAAGGGGGCATCAGTAGGGCAGGGGAGGGACTGTCAGGGGTGGGAGTAAGCAAAGTATCTGCACTACAGAGTGGGTGCAGGAGAAACGTTGTCAAGTAGGGATTCTGATTACTGTTGTCACTTTTGTGTATATTTTGGTTCTGGACTGCAGATGGGTTACTTTTTTGTTTACCTTACCTTGTTGACTGACCATGACTTGTATCTTATTTCTTCACAGTTATTAACAGAGAGCCAATAAATTGATGAACAGTTGATATTATGATAAAGGGAAAGGATCTCTTAGATACTAAGGAACACGTATATTGATAAAACCACTATAATATATTATATATATGTAGCACTGAACCTCAGAGGGTGGTTTTTCACTCACAAATGTTGCCCCATGTCTGGGAGCTGTTCCAGAAAATGAAAGAGAATACATATCCTGGATATCAACAAACTACAGCCATGATCTGCCCCAAGGCTCACACTACCATAAAGCCTCATTTTCTTCCATGACATAAATACCAATTACCAGAGATGTATGTCAAATCTGTCCCTTGCTTCTAATAATTTTTATCAACCATAAACATTTAATTAAATGTAAATTCCAAATATGATAATTGACAAGTTTGCAGTATGTCAGAGTTTATCTAGTAATTCCATGTGTACCCCTTTTAAAATTCTTCATAAGACTGTACTGAGACAAGACCTTCAATCGTGAATTGTATGCTCCCACAGGTGCACTACACTGCCTTTCTGCTGCTCTTACCAGTTCCTGATTTTTGCCAAAATGCATTATTTATCAGCCCTTCAGTATAGCAAATCACCACAAAATAGATTGTGTACTCCCCAAAGAATGTTATAAATGAGGATTTCCTTCTTTACTTAAAACATGCAATCATATTAAATAAATCAAAACAAACTACCAGTATTTCCTCTTTAAAATCCATTAATAGTAAGTCCAATAAATTGGAAAGGAATGTCTATACATGTTGATTACACAATAGCTCAAATACAGCATAGTTTATACAAAGTTTGGCAAATTTCTAACTCTACTTTATCATAAATACCACCCATCTAAAGTACATATGCTGGTTAAAATAACCATCAATTAAATGTGCAAGACAGACCTATGTATTTTAATGTAACAGTATAAAAATATTCAGTGATAGAGTTTTAGGTTCTACATTGCAACTAAGCTTTTGAAAACCAACACTCATGTAGTTTTAGTTTAGTAGCAAAGAAAAAAAATCCAATTATCTAAAATGGTTACAAATAGTACTCATATGCACTCATTGTGTGAGGCTGAATTTTTTTATATCCTGAAGCTCAAGCTGGAATCAAGATTGCTGGGAGAAATATCAATAACCTCAGATATGCAGATGACACCCCTCTTACGGCAGAAAGCAAAGAAAAACTAAAGAGCCTCTTGATGAAAGTGAAAGAGAGTGAAAAAGTTGGCTTAAAGCTCAACATTCAGAAAAGTAAGATCATGGCATTTGGTCCCATCACTTCATGGGAAATAGATGGGGAAACAATGGAAACAGTGACAGACTTTAATTTTGGGGGCTCCAAAATCACTGCAGATGGTGGCTGCAGCCATGAAATTAAAAGACGCTTACTCCTTGGAAGGAAAGTTATGATCAACCTAGACAGCATATTCAAAAGCAGAGACATTTCTTTGCCAACAAAGGTCTGTCTAGTCAAACCTATGGTTTTTCCAGTGGTCATGTATGGATGTGAGAGTTCGACTATAAACAAAGCTGAGCGCAAAGAATTGATGCTTTTGAACTGTGGTGTTGGAGAAGACTTTTGAGAGTCCCTTGGACTGCAAGGAGATCCAACCAGTCTATCCTAAAGGAGATCAGTCCTGGGTGTTCCTTGGAAGAACTGTTGTTGAAGCTGAAACTCCAATACTTTGGCCACCTGATGTGAAGAGGTGGCTCATTTGAAAAGACCCTGATGTTGGGAAAGATTAAGGGCAGGAGGAGAAGGGGATGACATAGGATGAGGTGGTTGGGTGGCATCACCGACTCAACGGACATGAGTTTGGGTAAACTTCGGGAGTTGGTGATAAACAGGGAGGCCTGGCGTGCTGTGGTCCATGGGGTTGCAAAGAGTCATACATGACTGAATGACTGAACTGAACTGAACAATAATTAAAGTGAATATTATTCTATTTCAAAACCAGCCTCTGCAATATTCAAATACTGAATACATTAAAAAATATATAAGAATAGCCATGATTCCTCTCATTGTTCCCTCTGTTTATAGCAAGAGCTAAGGGGAACATTAGACTGGTTCCAATTAGACTGGTTGGAACAATAGACTGGTTCCAAATAGGAAAAGGAGTACGTGAAGGCTGTATTTTGTCACCCTGCTTACTTAACTTATATGCAGAGAACATCATGAGAAACGCTGGACTGGAAGAAACACAAGCAGGAATCAAGATTGCCGGGAGAAATATCAATAACCTCAGATATGCAGATGATACCACCCTTATCGCAGAAAGTGAAGAGGAACTAAAAAGCCTCGATGAAAGCAAAAGTGGAGAGTGAAAATGTTGGCTTAAAGCTCAACATTCAGAAAACGAAGATCATGGCATCCGGTCCCATCACTTCATGGGAAATAGATGGGGAAACAGTGGAAACAGTGGCTGACTTTATTTTGGAGGGCTCCAAAATCACTGCAGATGGTGATTGCAGCCATGAAATTAAAAGACGCTTGCTCCTTGGAAGAAAAGTTATGACCAACCTAGACAGCATATTCAAAAGCATAGACATTACTTTGTCTAGTCAAGGCTATGGTTTTTCCAGTAGTCATGTATGGATGTGAGAGTTGGACTGTGAAGAAAGCTGAGTGCTGAAGAATTGATGCTTTTGAACTGTGGTGTTGGAGAAGACTCTTGAGAGTCCCTTGGACTGCGAGGAGATCCAATCAGTCCATTCTGAAGGAGATCAGCCCTGGGATTTCTTTGGAAGGAATGATGCTAAAGCTAAAACTCCAGTACTTTGGCCACCTCATGCGAACAGGTGACTCAATGGAAAAGACTCTGATGCTGGGAGGGATTGGGGGCAGGAGGAGAAGGGGACAACAGAGGATGAGATGGTGGAATGGCATCACGGACTCGATGGAGGTGAGTCTGAGTGAACTCCGGGAGATGGTGATGGACAGGGAGGCCTGGCGTGCTGCTATTCATGGGGTCACAAAGAGTCGGACATGACTGAGCGACTGAACTGACTGAAGGGGAACATACGTCTGAGTTTTTTCAAGATATCCCAGTTTTTGCCAGTTCTTCTTTTGGTTTAAATATTAAACACACTACTTTCACTCTCAAAAGTTTCTTGATTTGGAAAACAAATTTTCTATTCTCCTTAGTCAGGATCCTCCTAGTGCTTCTCATTGTGGATGGGTACCATTTCTGACTTTTCAGAAAGTGAAGCAAAGCTACTGATCCTTATATCTCCAGAGAGGGATCTACTCTCTTTTCTTAGGTCCGATTTAAGAAAAGTCCATAAAAGGCAAGGATGTCCCCTCTCACCACTCCTTTTCTACACAGTGGAAATTCTGGCTAGTGCAATAAGACTATTTTCCAAGAATAGACAGATACACACACACCTATGTATATATGTGATATACACACAGATACACACAGATACACACACGTATATGTGATATACATGTGAATATATATCACATGTTCAGTCCATGGGGTTGCAAAGAGTCAGACAGGACTGAGCGACTAAACAGCAACAAAATCACATTTTCTTTATTACGTGTTGATGGACACTTGGGTGACTTCTATCGTAAACAGTGCTGCTATGTACACGGAGGTACATGTATCTTTTCAAATTACTGTTTTCATTTTCTTCAGATATTCATTAAAGTGTGAAATTGCTGGATCGTACAGTAGCTCTATTTTTAGTTTTTTGAGAAAGTTCCAGACTATTTTCTATAGTGGCTGCACCAATTCATATCCCCTCACCAACAAGGTACAAAAATTCCCTTTTCTCCACATCCTTACTAACATTTGTTATTTGGAGATTTTTGATGATGGCTATTCTGACTAGTGTGAGGTGATAGCTCACTATGATTTTGATTTGCATTCCTCTAATAATCAGCAATGTTGAGCATCTTTTCACGTGCCTGTTAATCATCTGACTGTCTTCTTTGGAAAAATGTTTAATTAGGTTTTCTGTCCATTTTTTAATCAGGTTGTTTTTTTTTTTTTATATTGAGTTGTATGAGACTATGCATTTGTGGGAGTAGAGGGCATAGGGAAATTACTTTACCTTAATCTCAGTTTTGCTCTGAAACTTCAGTTCAGTTCAGTTCAGTCACGTCCAACTCTTTGCGACCCCATGGACCACAGCACTACAGCCTCCCTGTTTATCACCAACTCCCGAAGTTTACCTAAACTCATGTCCGTTGAGTTGGTGATGCCATCCAACCATCTCATCTTATGTCGTCCCCTTCTCCTCCTGCTATCAATCTTTCCCAGTGTCAGGGTCTTTTCAAATGAGTTAGGTCTTCACATCAGGTGGCCAAAGTACTGGGGTTTCAGCTTCAACATCACTCCTTCCAAGGAACACCCAGGACTGATCTCCTTCAGAATGGACTGGTTGGATCTCATTGCAGTCCAAGGGACTCTCAAGAGTCTTCTCCAACCCCACAGTTCAAAATAATCAATTCTTCGGTGTTCAGCATTCTTCACAGTCCAACTCTCACATCCATACATGACCACAGGAAAAACCATAGCCTTGACTAGATGGACCTTTGTTGGCAAAGTAATGTCTGTGCTTTTGAATATGCTGTCTAGGTTGGTCATAACTTTCCTTCCAAGGAGTAAGCGTCTTTTAATTTCTTGGCTGCAGTCACCATCTGCAGTGATTTTGGAGCCCCCAAAATAAAGTCTGACACTGTTTCCACTGTTTCCCCATCTATTTGTCATGAAGTGATGGGACCAGATGCCATGATCTTCGTTTTCTGAATGTTGAGCTTTAAGCCAACTTTTTCGCTCTCCTCTTTCACTTTCATCAAGAGGCTTTTTAGCTCCTCTTCACTTTCTGCCATAAGGGTGGTGTCATCTGCATATCTGAGGTTATTGATATTTCTCCTGGCAATCTTGATTCCAGTTTGTGCTTTATCCAGCCCAGCGTTTCTCATGATGTACTCTGCATATAAGTTAAATCAGCAGGGTGACAATATACAGCCTTGACATACTCCTTTTCCTATTTGGAACCAGTCTGTTGTTCCATGTCCAGTTCTAACTGTTGCTTCCTGACCTGCATACAGATTTCTCAAGAGGCAGGTCAGATAGTCTGGTATTCCCATCTCTTTCAGAATTTTCAACAGTTTTTGTGATCCACACAGTCAAAGGCTTTGGCATAGTCAATAAAGCAGAAATAGATGTTTTTCTGGAACTCTCTTGCTTTTTCCACGATCCAGCAGACGTTGGCAATTTGATCTCTGGTTCCTCTGCCTTTTCTAAAACCAGCTTGGACATCTGGAAGTTCATGGTTTATGTATTGCTGAAGCCTGGCTTGGAGAATTTTGAGCATTACTTCACTAACGTGTGAGATGAGTGCAATTGTGTGGTAGTTTGAGCATTTGTTGGCATTGTCTTTCTTAGGGATTGGAATGAAAACTGACCTTTTTTAGTCTTGTGGCCACGGCTGAGTTTTCAAAATTTGCTGGCATATTGAGGGCAGCACTTTCACAGTATCATCTTTTAGGATTTGAAATAGCTCAGCTGGAATTCCATCACCTCCACTAGCTTTGTTCATAGTGATGCTTCCTAAGGCCCACTTGACTTTACATTCCAGGATGTCTGGCTCTAGGTGATTGATCACTCCATCATGATTATCTGGGTCATGAAGATCTTTTTTGTACAGTTCTTCTGTGTATTCTTGCCACCTTTACTTAATATCTTCTGCCTCTGTTACGTCCATACCATTTTTGTCCTTTACTGAGCCCATCTTTGCATGAAGTGTTCCCTTGGTATCTCTAATTTTCTTGAAGAGATGTCTAGTCTTTCCCATTCTGTTGTTTTCCTCTATTTGTTTGCACTGATCACTGAGGAAGGCCTTCTTATCTCTTCTTGCTATTCTTTGGAACTCTGCATTCAAATGAGTATATCTTTTCTTTTCTCCCTTGCTTTTTGCTTCTCTTCTTTTCACAGCTATTTGTAAGGCCTCCTCAGACAGCCATTTTGCTTTTTTGAGTTTCTTTTCCTTGGGGATGGTCTTGATCCCCATCTCCTGTACAATGTCACAAACCTCCATCCATAGTTCATCAGGCACTCTGTCTGTCAGATCTTTGCAACCCCATGGACTGTAGCCTACCAGGCTCCTCCCTCCATGGGATTCTCCAGGCAAGAGATCTAGTCCCTTAAATCTATTTCTCACTTCCACTCTATAATCATTAGGGATTTGATTTAGGTCATACCTGAATGGTCTAATGGTTTTCCCTACTTTCTTCAATTTAAGTGTCAATTTGGGAATAAGGAATTCATGATCTGAGCCACAGTCTGCTCCTGGCCTTGTTTTTGCTGACTGTATAGAGCTTCTCCATCTTTGGCTGCAAAGAATATAATCAGTCTGATTTCAGTGTTGGCCATCTGGTGATGTCCATGTGTAGAGTCTTCCCTTGTGTTGTAGGAAGAAGGTGTTTGCTATGACCAGTGCATTCTCTTGGCAAAACTCTATTAGCCTTTGCTTCATTCTGTACTCCAAGGCCAAATTTGCTTGTTACACCAGGTGTTTCTTGACTTCTTACTTTTTCACTCCAGTCCCCTGTAATGAAAAGGACATCTTTTTTGGGTGTTAGTTCTAAAAGGTCTTGTAGGTCTTCATAGAATCATTCAACTTCAGCTTCTTCAGCATTACTAGTTGGGGCATAGACTTGGATTACCATGATATTGAATGGTTTGCCTTGGAAACGAACAGAGATCATTCTGTCGTTTTCGATATTGCATCCAAGTACTGCATTTCAGACTCTTCTGTTGACTATGATGGCTACTCCATTTCTTCTAAGGGATTCCTGCCCACAGTAGTAGATATAATGGTCATCTGAGTTAAATTCACACAATCCAGTCCATCTTATTTCATTGATTCCTAGAATGTCGATGTTCACTCTTGCCAGCTCCTGTTTGACCACTTCCAATTTGCCTTGATTCATGGTCCTAACATTCCAGATTCCTATGCAATATTGCTCTTTACAGCATCAGATCTTGCTTCTATCACCAGTCACATCCACAACTGGGTATTGGTTTTGCTTTGGCTCCATCCCTTCATACTTTCTGGAGCTATTTCTCCACTGATCTCCAGTAGCATATTGGGCACCTACCCACCTGGGGAGTTCATCTTTCAGTGTCCTACCTTTTGCATTTTTATACTGTTTATGGGGTTCTCAAGACAAGAGTACTGAAGTGGTTTGCCATTCCCTTCTGCAGTGGACCACATTTTGTCAGAACTCTCCACCATGACCCGTCCATCTTGAGTGACCCTACTTGGCATGACTTACTTTCATTGAGTTAGACAAGGCTCTGGTCCATGTGAATAGTTTGGCTAGTTTTCTGTGATTGTGGCTTCAGTCTGTCTGCCCTCTGATGCCCTCTCTCAGCGCCTACTGTCTTAGTGGGATTTCTCTTACCTTGAATGTGGGGTATCTCTTCACGGCTGTTCCAGCAAAGTGCAGCCACTGCTCCTTACCTTGGATGTGGGGTATCTCCTCACCCTGCTGCTCCTGATCTTGAACGTCGGGTATCTCCTCTCAGCTGCTCACTGCTCCAGCTGTGAATCTTTTTTTTTTTAATTAAAAAAATTTATTTTTACTTTATTTTGCTTTACAATACTGTATTGGTTTTGCCATACATTGACATGAATCAGCCATGGGTGTACATGAGTTCCCAATCCTGAACCCCCCTCCCACTTCCCACCCCCTATCATCTCTCTGGATCATCCCTGTGCACCAGCCCCAAGCATCCTGTATCCTGTATTGAACATAGACTGGTGATTTGTTTCTTACATGATAGCATACATGTTTCAATGCCATTCTCCCAAATCCCCATCCTATCCCTCTCCCACAGAGTCCAAAAGTCCGTTCTAAACATCTGTGTCTCTTTTGCTGTCTTGCATACAGGGTTATCATTATCATCTTTCTAAATTCTATATATACGTGTTAGTATACTCTATTGGTGTTTTTCTTTCTGGCTTATTCACTCTGTATAATAGGCTCCAGTTTCATCCACCTCGTTAGAACTGATTCAAATGTATTCTTTTTAATGGCTGAGTAATACTCCATTGTGTATATGTACCACAGCTTTCTTATCCATTTGTCTGCCAATGGACATCTAGGTTGCTTCCATATCCTGGTTATTATAAACAGTGCTGCGATGAACATTGGGGTACATGTGTCTCTTTCAATTCTGGTTTCCTCGGTGTGTATGCCCAGCAGTGGGATTGTTGGGTCATAAGGCAGTTCTATTTGCAATTTTTAAAGAAATCTCCACACTGTTCTCCATAGTGGCTGTATTAGTTTGCATTCCCACCAACAGTGTAAGAGGGTTCCCTTCTCTCCACACCCTCTCCAGCATTTACTGTTTGTAGACTTTTTGATAGCAGCCATTCTGACTGGTGTGATATGGTACCTCATTGTGGTTTTAATTTGCATTTCTCTGATATGAGTGATGTTGAGCATCTTTTCATGTGTTTGTTAGCCATCCATATGTCTTCTCTGGAGAAATGCCTATTTAGTTCTTTGGCCCATTTTTTGATTGGGTCGTTTATTTTTCTGGAATTGAGCTGCAGGAGTTGCTTGTATATTTTTGAGATTACTTGTTTGTCAGTTGCTTCATTTGCTATTATTTTCTCCCATTCTGAAGGCTGTCTTTTCACCTTGCTTATAATTTCCTTTGTTGTGCAGAAGCTTTTAATTTTAATTAGATCCCATTTGTTTATTTTTGCTTTTATTTCCAGTATTCTGGGAGGTGGATCATAGAGGATCCTGCTGTGATTTATGTCGGAGAGTGTTTTGCCTATGTTCTCCTCTAGGAGTTTTATAGTTTCTGGTCTTACGTTTAGATCTTTAATCCATTTTAAGTTTATTTTTGTGTATGGTGTTAGAAAGTGATCTAGTTTCATTCTTTTACAAGTGGTTGACCAGTTTTCCCAGCACCACTTGTTAAAGAGATTGTCTTTAATCCATTGTATATTCTTGCCTCCTTTGTCGAAGATAAGTTGTCCATAGGTGTGTGGATTTATCTCTGGGCTTTCTATTTTGTTCCATTGATCTATATTTCTGTCTTTATGCCAGTACCATACTGTCTTGATGACTGTGGCTTTGTAGTAGAGCCTGAAGTCAGACAGGTTGATTCCTCCAGTTCCATTCTGCTTCCTCAAGATTGCTTTGACTATTCGAGGTTTTCTGTATTTCCATACAAATTGTGAAATTATTTGTTCTATCTCTGTGAAAAATACCGCTGGTAGCTTGAATCTTAAACTGCTCTATAAAACAGTCTTAATTTTTAAAATCTCACGTAAAAACTTGATTGGGCACACTGAGCTGGGGGAGCAAGACCATGAAATATAGACATAATCATGGGCACCTACTCTCAGAATATTTTCAGCAGTGGGGATTTCCCAAGAGGGGTCCATGTGTGGGACTACTTGTCTGCTCAAAATTTCTCTCTCAAATTTCAGATGCCTCGCCTTCATTAAAATATTTTAGGATTTGGATGGTTATGTTCACCTTATCTACACTGTTCATGCTTTTAAATCCTTTGAAAATATTCCTTCTCATTCTTTATCTTGCCAGATAATGTGGTTTTTATCTTCACAGGTTGTTCTCAGCTGACAGCAGCTGGGTCTTTTAAAATGCTCTTTCCTGAATCATGCCCAGTTGCTTTATAGAACTTGTGCATCATAGTTTGGTATAATTTTGATCATATTTTCTATTTGGTTATCAATATTGCTTTGTTGGCATTTTTAAATAAAGTTGTTTTATTCAAGTGAGAGTCAGCTCCACAGTCTAACTCCCATGTTGGTGTGCAGGGGTGTGTGTGTGTGTGTGTGTGTGTATGTGTGTGTGTGTGTGTTATTGCCAGCTGTGATGTGGATAATACACTATATGTGCTGTGATATTTGAAGGTGGGATGTATAGCTATGTAGATATATAAACAGTTTAGATTACTTTTTCCAAAACTTACTTGTTGATAATGAAATTCTTTTCTTAGTTTTTTTTTTTGGCCAGTTCACACAGCCTCAAAAATTTTTGTTTATAGTTTATCTCAGTTCAGCCAAACATTTTATTACAAGGAAAAACTTCATGTTTTCTGCAGAGCATCTTCAGCATGCAATCCACCCCTCAGATAATTTACCAAAATAGCAAACAAAAAAGTCTTAGAATTGGATTCAGGAGAAGCCTAGAGTTTTATCATTTCCTTCTAGAGAAGTGATTGTCTCTATCACTCGTTTTCTACCTCTAAGCTATGTCTATGTCCGTGACATGAATAGTCTAATTCCATGACAGTCTTACAGAAATAATATAGCTATTTTAGCTTTAACTCATGTGCCAGAATATAGTAAGTGACAAATGTCACAAATAGCACCAGAGCATGCTATATGATCTAAGGGGCTGTTAGCTATTTCCTTTGCCTCAGAATAACAAAAGAATAAAAATATTTAATAGCTGCTGATCAGAGTTTAAGCTTTCTTTGTTATGTCATTAGAAATCTGAACATGTTAATGTGTTGGCAAAAGCTAATATTATTTTATAGGAGTAGATTAATAAATGTTGCTAATTATAATTAAACTAACTTGAATGGGTAGCTATGTTGGTTAATTTGAAATTTAGAAAAAGTTGAATTCTCTAGTGAGGATCTTGGCCCTCTCTTGTGGAATGGTATTTTAATTAGAAAACTAAATATCTGGACATAGCTAGGTTTTGTTTTGGAATTATACAAATAATTATATAGAATGGCAGTAGAGATTCAAAAAATCTCTTCTGTTAAGTAAGGAACACAATTCAGAACAATTCTGTGTATGGATCAATATGTTTATGGGTTTAAACAGACAAAAACAAAACTAAAAATTCTATTTATAGTCAAGTGCCATGATTTCAGAGGTCTATAAGTCCTTTGAAATGACTGTTTCAGGTGTTTGTTTTGAGGCTGTGGCCAAATAAATTATACAGCATTGGTGTTTTTCAGCTCCAGTTTTGAACAAAATTAATTTCTGATTAAATGTGGAATGGATAGAGGATTGAATTTTAGTTATTTTGTGGTGAATTTGATTATTAGACTTGATAAATTGACAGTGATTTTGACTCATCATGACGTGGTTGAGAGTTTATTCTTTGGAGTCAGGCAAACACATTTCCTAATCCAGCCCTACTTCTTAGTGGTCATATGACCTTGGATAAATTATTTGACTTCTCCCAAGCCTCAGTTCTCTAATCAGTCAAAATGGGAGTAAGAACAGTAGCTCTTCATAGAACTGCATGAAGACTTAACGAGATCATCCAGTTAAAGTGCTTAACCCAGTATCTAGCACATCTTAGGTGCTGCATGAAAATTTCTCTTCTTCCTTTTTCTCTTTGTTGTTATTATTTTATTTTGGAGGCTTACTAGGTGGCTCAGTGGTAAAGAGTCCACCTGCAATGCAGGAGATGCCAGAGAAGTGGGTTCAATCCCTGGGTCGGGAAGATTCCCTGGAGGAGGAAATGACAACCCAGTCCAGTATCATTGCCTGGAGAGTCCCATATGCAAGGAACCTGGTGGGCTACATTCCACAGGGTCACAAAGAGTTGGATATAACTGAGCATGCACGATTTTATTTTTATTGTTATTATTTGTGTTCTTTTTTGGTTTCTCACCAAATTTGGTACTACCTAAACCATGATTTAAGAAGTTACAGTTGTTGAATTCTTAAAATATACTGAGGGTATTACAAGAAACTCATTGGATGAGAAAATTGTCCCTTGGAAATATTTGAGACACAAAAGACAAGAGAAATAGGAGAAAAATAGGTATTGTATTTTGATGGATTACCTCCAAAGACGTGCGGGACCTTGCCGCATAGTTTCTACCCCTCCCCCTCCATATTAGGCTGCATCCATGCTGCTATACAAGACTGTATTGTGCTTCCATGCTGTTGAACTGGGCTTAGTGGAACTGATGCTGTTGGGCCCAGACCTCATAGCTCTATCTTTCTTTATCTTTACAGAACAATGTTGAGTGGAAGACTAAAAATGAATTACATTGCAGACTGACCAAGACTTTTGCAAGTCAATTTTTTTAAAGCAAACTATTTACAAAGTACAATGGAATGTACTGGAAAGCCTGGAAAGAGGAACTCTGAATCCAGCCCCAGTTCTGCCACAGATTGGTGTGAATTTGGGTAACAAGCTTAAACTCTGGGTCTTTGTTTCCACAACAATGGGTATGAAATCCTATTTGTCTTCAAAGATAACTTCCTGCTCAAATGCTAATTATGTATTTTCTTAAATCCTGCAGCAATTGTTCTAAGTTAATTTTTTAAAATTTCCTTGTTCAGGGTAAACTTGTTATAAGAGCAGAAATAGGGAAGAAGACCTTGGGAACAGTGCAGGACTTGAATTCAGGGTTCCAATTTGAGTTCTGATATGTTAATCTTGTTCTGGTGTGTGATCTTGGGAAATCCCTCTTCTCAGTATATCTTTACTCTGCTTCACATTCAATTAAATTGGAAGAAATTTTAAAACACTGATGTTAGACTCCATTCATGAAGGTTCTAAATACTTAGCCATCAATAGGTTGTTAAAGCTTTCCAGGTGACTAGAATGGAAAGGCAGGATTGAGGATCACTGCAAAAACCAGGGGTTCTTAATGTCCTTGCCTCCAAGATGGAACCCCTAAAAAGAATAGTAATTACTGTCCTCTCTGTGACAGAATTGAAGATCAAATAAAATAAAATAAAATAGAGAAAAGCACTTTAAGGCTTCCCAGGTTAGCACAGTGATAAAGAATTCGCCTGCCAATGCAGGAGACGCAACACGGGTTTGATCGCCTGGAGAAGGAAATGGCAACCCAATCTAGTATTGTTGCTTGGGAAATCCCATGGGCAGAGGAGCCTGGTAAGATAAAGTCCATGGGGTTGAAAAAGAGTCAGACACTACTGACCACGAGTGTGCACCATGCAAAAGCACTTTGTGATGTGTAAATGCACGGTAAGTATTAAAGCAAATGTTATTAAAGAGCTTAAGTATTATTATTAAGTATGTAAATGTAGGGATTAGTTTTAGTACATTAATTCTGTTGGTGGGATTCTACCCTTTCAGATAAAATTCACTTACAGTCTCTAAAAGTATTGATAGTTGAGGACCTCCTTCCCCAGTCAGTACTTGGCAATTTACTCCTGCAGAAACTCAAAGAGTTGCTCTGTGATCCAGAGAGAGTTTAATAGTGACGTGTTGCCTCAGTGATTATTATCAATAAACACAATTCTTCTGAGTTTTGCACAGCATTGATCATCACCACAAATCATCAAGACACGCTTGTTTATCCCTTTGTACTACAGCTTGTAAGTGCAGCAAACTGGGATAAACTAGTCAAATGTTCGTGTAGTGGGGAGAGAAGTCAATTGTTTTAAAGCTGTATCTTATTCTGTCAGGAATTCAAACTTAACCTTCATTTAGTATAAATAATATCCTTTAAGAATTAAATTTTATGTGTTCCCAATGGTTATCTTTATTCAGATATATTCATGCTTTGACACTTGGATACATTTTTGTCTGTTCAACTATTCCATTAGAAATATGTCTGTGACCACTGCAGTTTTGGTAATAAATACTTTTACTTTTCCCAGTAGAGTTAGAATAAGTTACACCTTGACTTCTGAAATTGGCCCACTGTGGTCTGTCCTTTAGAATGAGCAAGTGTATTTAGTACAGACTTGCAGACTTATTTTTCATGAATTTGTAGGCTGCCTGTGCAACTGTGTACTTGCTGCCTTGCAGCTACTCTTCAGGGTTGAGTTTGACGAACACATACTCAGGACACCTATGGTGACAGCGTCCAGGAAGGGCTGTCACTGCGTGTGTTAGTCCATCCTCTGACTTGTCACTGCTGGAACCTTCATTCAGCATCTCTCTGCTCACCAGAAAATGCATCTTGGCAAAACAAGACAAAGTCTGGGATGTTTTCTGTATCTGTATTTTTTTGGCAAATGATTTCTGACATTTCCCTCTGTTTTCTAAGTCTGGGAATGATCTCAAAATGTAGGAATGCTTCTTTCTTTGGGAATCCCTTCAACTGTTGAATGTCTATTAAACATTAAGCAATTACATGCTGATTAAACAGATCGTAAAGTTCAAGGAACAGCTAGTTCTTTTGGAGTTAGAGCCACGTGTACTGTTGCATATGCTTTTTGCTCACAAGCATATTGATGCAGTTGATGAAAAAATGTAACCTGAAGTCATATATATATGTAGTTAAAAATGATAGGTTGACAAACTAGGGCCCGCAGGTTGCATGCTTTTTACATTTTTAAAGGGTTATTAAAAATACTGGGAATATGCATCAGAAACCATATGGCACACAGGGCCTAAAATATTTACTATATGAGACTCTAGAGAAAGTGCTCGCTGACCCCAGAACCATGTGGAAAGTGCCAATAAAGAGCTCACCCATCTCTGGCTTTTACCAAGAAGTACGTTGTCTTGTTTTGAGAGGCTGGAGCTGGGGGACTGAGCTAAGAACATGCAGATTACGACCTGCTGAAAGGTGAGGGGCACAAGCCACTCACAGGGGCAGGCTAGTTTCTCTCTCAGTTATCTGAGCTCCCACTTTGGGAAAGTGTAATCAATTAAGTCAGTTGGATTGAAGGCATAGTTTCAATAAACCCACACAAAGGAAGCAGAGAGACAAGATTTATTACTTTCAGATCCCAGAAGCTGGGGGAGTGGTGGGAGTAATGAGCTGGAGAAAGGGCAGTCCTCTGTCCCAGGTCACCAATGAGCAGGAGATAAAGAGTGTGGCAAGCATCTATCCCTTATAAGGTGGTTGGGGCAGAGGTCACTGACCTTTTACTGGCTTAACCCTAGGTGGTTACTTGAAGAGGTACAGGGGGAAAAGCAAATGCGACCTTACGATGGGGATCTGAAGGTCGAGTCCTCATCTAAATGTTGACTCTGGTTGTGAGCAGGGTTTTCATACTGTCAAATGCCTAGGCAGCAAGTCAGAAAAACAAAAAGTTGTTTTTCTCATCACACTTCTTCCCTTGGAAGCATTAATTCTCACTTGTAAAATCAGTCTTCACAGCCAGTCTAAAAAGAGAATGAGAAACCTCCTGTAGCAGACGCTGTAACAGAATTCTCAGCTCTTCAATCAGAGCTGCCACCCTTTGGCCCTTGTTTGCTCCTTTGCTCTCCCTCCCCCAGACTGCTCCTCAACATCATCACCGGCCACCAATTTGCCACCCGCCGTCTTTGACCTTGGCTTCTTGGTCAAATGATTTTTCCATTCTAATTGCTCTTGTGAATCTGCTTTGCTACATTGTCCTACTTTTTCACCTGCTTTCATCTTCCAAGACCCCTCTTCTGTGATCTTTTTTTTCCCCCCTGCCTTCTCCACCAGAATCTCAGCCCTGTAGAGACAGATGCCTTCCAAATAGAATATTTCTACCCTTTTACTTGCTCCTGTGCAGGCCCAGTTTGCTCGCTGGTTTCAAGGCAGGTCTGGTTCTGGCCCCTGCTGCAGACGATAGCAGACAGAGGACTTTGGGCATTTTCCCTCATCAGCCTAGCTGCACCACTTTTGGGGAGCAGCACAGCTATCTTTCGTGGACACTGCTTGCACACATCCTTCATCCTGTTTATTTAGTATCCATATTGCTTGCTGTAATTTTCTTCCTGTGGACCTTCTGGCTGCTTGCTTTCCCCTATAACTGTAGCAGTTTTCTCCATCTACCAAACTGACCAGTCCACTCCAGTGGTGCCGGCTGCTCTTGGGGTCCAGCACACATGTCTAACTAGAGCTATTGCATGCTGAGTTGGTAAGTCATGCCTGACTCTGTGACCCGTGGACTGTAGCCTGCTGGGCTCCTCTGTCCATGGGATTTTCCAGGCAAGAATACTGGAGTGGCTTGCTGTTTCCTTCTCTAGGGGATTGTCCCAATTCAGAGATGGAATCTGCATATTGCATCTTCTGCATTGGCAGGTGGATTCTTTTTCATTGTGCCTCCTGGGAAGCCCAATCAGAGCTATGACAGCATTCAAATTTCTGATACATTTCTCTCTTCATTCCAGTTCAGCTTACTGAATCCCTCCCTCCTACCTGTGAGAGCCTCCTCTACCCAATACACATTTATCAAGTGTTGACACTATTCTGGGTGCTATCTAGGCTTTGCAGATGAAGGATGACTGACAGGCAGCCTAGGTCTCAGTGTTTTTTGACAGAGGAAAGATGATATGCACAGACATGAATATAGAGCAAAGCAGTAGGTGGTGATGAATACAATTACTAAACATTATGAGAGCAGAGGAGACTGTTTAGAACTAAACTCTCTAATGATAAAACTTCCAAACTACCTAGTGAGGATACTACTAAATTAAACAAATTAACCACTTAAAGAATCTTTGATTCTGTTTTTAACCTTCCCTTAAATATATAGTTTAAAGGTCAAACTCCTGGGACATTTTTTTCTGAGTGACTTATTCCTTCTCTGACTCAGTTTCATTTACTGATACATTATCTTGCCTCCAGTCGAGTCTATAAACATTAAAGTTCTGTAAATAAATGCAGTTTTTGGATTATAGTGCAAAAGACAACATCTTTTTTTTTTCTTTTTCTTTTTGCAAACACTCCTGCTTCTTACTAGAAATGGAATTCAGTCCTTATTCCGTTTCTCAAGTCTGTGGGATGGTGTCTGCTGACAGGTGGGTGTGCAGTTGATCCAGGGTGATTCATGGCTTTACTTATTGGAAGAGGCTTTGAGAGGTTGTCACTCGATTGCAAGAGATAGCTTTTAAAGAACTTTGCATCTGGGCATCCATTGTCTTCATTTCCTTTTTCCTTCTCATTCCTTATCTACATCCTTTGGCCCAAACCCTTTCCCAGGATTATATTGATATATCAAATATAAATTGGGAAAACCTGGCCATGATCTGCTTGTCTTGAGGGGGATATCCCCAAGAGCACCGGGCTGCAAGTAGGAACTGTGGGGTTTTGAGTGTGTTTCATCAGCTTGCCCCATGTGACTCCTGCCATGGGCACCACCGGCTGGTCTAGTCATTCTTGACATATTTTCTGAGAGCCTTCTCTCAGAAGCCTTCTCTGTGCCACAAACACCATGTTAGGTTCTAGGGACACAAACTGAGTCAAAAGGAAAACTGTTGCTGCCCACATTCGGGGGAGGTAGCATCAATTACAAGTTCACATTAATAAATGTGTGATAACAAATTATCCTATCTCTGATAGAGAGAGGAAGAGCTAATATTAGTGTTTAATTCTCCAACAGTTCTGAGATCTCTGGTCTCTGTGGGTGTGTCTTATCTCTCTCTTTCCCGCTCTTCCCTCTCTTTGAAGTGAAAGTGGAGCAGACAGCTAACACAGAGTCCTGCATGGTGCAACATACCCACATCTTTTCTTTTATTATTTTAATTGGAGTATAATTGCTTTACAATGTTGTTTTAGTTTCTGCTGTAGGACATGAATCAGCTATATGTATACATAAATCCCTTCCCTCTTGAGCCTCCCACTGCTCCCCCATCCCACCCCTCTAGGGCAACAGAGAGTACTGAGTGGAACTCCCTATGCTATACAGTGGCTTCCAACTAACCCTAACACATCATTTAAAAAAAAATATAAAATATATTTTACACATCTTTTTTTTAAATTGTGGAATTCTTCATCTCCCAAAGTAGATGTTATTATCTCCATTTAAAATACACATAATGGAGAAAAACACTATAGTTATTACTCAGACTGTCATCGGGAGGCGGAATAAATGAGTGCTTGTATTATGGGAGCTGGGGGCCGAAATCTGCCACAGGCCCTAACCGGAAACCATCGGATTTAGCGGCTGCTAATCCATTCAATTCCGGCATTTATTTTTTCCTCCGTATTTTTTACAGCGGTGAGAGAGAAATCTTTTTCTCTACAGAAGTCATTTCAGATCTCAAAATCTGAAATGCGTCCTCTCCGATGCATGCCCACCCACAGGGTTGACAAATGCTAGATTTCCCAAGATAGCTGCCACACGCTCGGTTTCTAATCTCCTTATTTATTCCCCGCCAGAATTTCTAAATCCTTCCCTAGTACATCTAGCCATCCTTTCTGAACTTTTGAGCTCCATCTGCTTTCCACAAAGCTCCTGGGCACTAGTCGGGCGACAGAGGCCAGGGCGGAGGGCCCATTTGGGGGATCCCTGCACCCGAGGTCTAACTCTGCAAGGCCTCTGGGCGTTCTCGGGCCAGCCAGCCCGCTACGCGCCAGCGTGCTTCCCAGTCTTAGCTCCCCCGGCGCTGCCGGCGAGCTGAATGAGGAGCAGCGCTATTTTTACCTTCCCGGCTGCAATCCCTTACATATATTTGCAGGAAGGAAATAAAGGATTGAGAAGGAAACGCTTGGCCTAAGTTTTACACTAGAAGGCTGGGGTTGGACTAGGAGCGGGTATGTAAGGTCGGGGCGGTGGAAAAGGCAGGTCGATTTCTCTGGGTGGTGGTTTCCTCCATATCCTTTTGCCCTGGAAATCCTCACACTCTTCTTTTTTTCCCCTCTGGCTAATCCCTGACTGCCAGCGTCCTCTCTCCCCCGCCCCCACCTCTGGAGGTGCCACCATCACCTCTGATGTTGCATCACTCTGCTGCCGTTTTCCCCCCATCTCTTCTTTTTCTTCCAAAATAAAGCATGCGCAGTGCGTCCCGTGCCAGGGAACAGCATCAGCACCAGCATCAGCATCAGCATCAGCATCGGGACGCGGAGCTGCGCTCGGGCGCGCTCTCGAGGGCGGGGAGCACGCCCGCGCCACTCGCGTCCGCGCGCAGCCTCAGCATCCTCAGCCCCCGCAGTCGCTGGAGCTGCCGCGCCCGCCGCAGGGAGGGCGGAGCATCTGGGGAGGCTCCAAGTTGGCGAAGCGACTGGGAACCCCCGGACTCTTCAGCGGCCGCCCGGGGAGGGGCTGAGAGGCGAGCAAGGGAGGGGGCGCCGCCCAGCCCCTAGCCTCGACCCCCTGTCCGCGGCCGCACCATGCGCGACGAGCCGGCGTGACCGGCTCCGCCCGCAGCCTCCCCTGCAGCCTAGACCCGCTCTTGCTGGCCACACCAAGCGGCGCCCGGGAGCTATGAGCCATGAAGCCACCCGGCAACAGCTCCCGGCGGCCACCCCTGGCGGGCTGCAGCCTTGCCCGAGCCTCCAGCGGCCCCAGCGGCGGCTCCACCGCCCCGGCGCCCATCCGCGCCCTGGCCCGCGCGCCTCCCTGCCGCCTCCTCCTCGTCCTTTTCCTGCTGCCTCCACTCGCCGCCTCGTCCCGGCCCCGCGCCTGGGGGGCTGCTGCACCCAGCGGTGGGTATGGCCCCGGTGCCCTTTACATTGCCTTGCCCAACGGGTCCTGCAGAAGAAAGCGAAGGGCGCGCGGGACCCTGCGCTCCGGACACGTCTAGGGCTCGGCCTTTCCAAGCCTCCCTGCCTGTCCACCTCTCTCATTCTCAAACCCGCGTTCACTCCAATTCACTTTTTGAAGTCCATTTTTTGTTGCAGTCACTAAATTACTGCCGGAAGGTATTTAGTGGATGCGGGGTCTCTAATTGATTTCTGTGCAACTTGGGGAGACCGGTGGACAGGAGATGCAGCGAGGGAGCAAGTTTTTTTCTCGGGTGGTGGAGCCTGAACGCGAATGCGGGAAGATGTGATGAGAACAGTGCTAATGTATCTTTTTAGATTGCCTAGTGGGTTTATTCACTGCTGTTGGAATTATAGGTGGGGGAGGGAAACCGGGGCTCTACACCTTTGGCTTGTGATTTCTCAAAATGCTTATTATTACAATGAACAATTAAGATAATGTAATGTTCACTACACTGATGACGGAAAACCAGTGAGAGCAGAAACCTAGCCAAAGCAGGAAAATGAAATTGGAAAGCGGCCAGCCTCTGCATCCCTTTCTGGCAAAGGATTTTTTCTCATCTCAAAGTTAAAAGAAAAAGGAATTGTCCA
Organism: Oryx dammah; assembly: GCF_014754425.2. Classification (NCBI taxonomy): domain Eukaryota; kingdom Metazoa; phylum Chordata; class Mammalia; order Artiodactyla; family Bovidae; genus Oryx; species Oryx dammah. The sequence continues at coordinate 41,070,515 of NW_024070211.1, read as the reverse complement.
TTTTGTTTAATGAATCAATCAACATTAAGTGTTCATGAATTCAACACTCAAGTTATCTTAGGAGTGTTCTTAGCTCTCAGGTGGGATACTGCTAGTCGGAATCCCATTGAGCTTTTGCAGAAGCCGAAAGGGTGGAGATGAGCGTCAAGAACCACTGAGCATGTTTGTTTAATGACCCTACCTTCAAGTCCATTCTCGCCCACCCCCATATTTAGACATATAGATTTAAGACTATAAACAGTACATTGTTGTATATGCCTTATTGGCTATTAACCTATTCAGGCCATTTCACTGTGGCAATTACTTGCTTTCCTGTGTCTCTACTCCTTACATGCTTTTAAGTAGAAAACTTTGGTTTTGCAATTAATGGAAAAAATGCATTGTAGTACTTATGTATTGATAGGGTACTTGTGTGTTTGTCTATGTTTGTGTCCTCCCCCCCACCCCAGCTCCGTATTGGAATGAAACTGCAGAAAAAAAATTGGGAGTCCTGGCAGATGAGAACAACACATTGCAACAGAATAGCAGCGGTAATAGCAGTTCCAGCCATGCAATGCAGAAAGAAATCACCCTGCCTTCAAGACTCATATATTACATCAACCAAGACTCGGAGAGCCCTTACCATGTTCTTGACACAAAGGCAAGACACCAGCAAAAACATAACAAGGTAGGCAGGGACTGGGTATGCAAAAGTGGCTGCTGTGAAGAGTTGTCCTTTGATTTGATTTTCTGCCAGAATCTGATTTTACAAATTTTACTGCAGCAGTTTATTAGAAAACCAATTAATGATAGGGGAGAAGCTGAAGGGATTTCACCTGGAATCTACTTGGATAGGGTTGCTGTTTCTCTTTCCTTTCTGACTCTAAACTGAAATTGGAATTTTCTTAAGGCCTTATAAGTTTAACAGCTGAAATGTGGTCCATTTTTCTTGTAGGTGCATTGAACACTGAACAGTAGTTAAACCAATATGTTGATAGTCCTGACTTTTATCTGTGAGGCTTTATGTAAGGGTGCAGTATTCTACCTCCCATGATGAAAACTGCTTTCAGTCTGCACCCAGAAAACTGCTATAAGAAGCTGTTGGGCCGTAGATTTCGCATCTACACTTTCACTTAGAAATCGAGTCATTAAGTTTAAACAACCTCTTTCTTTAGTTAGTCAATACTTTTTTTTTTTTTGGTTATATTTTCAGTAGGTAAATAATATGACATATTGAAGGATTATGGTGAATATAAACAAACAATTTATGTAACTCAGAGACCAGTTCTTGCATGACTTTATCTGTCTTGTTCATTGTGAGCAGTTGCTTTACTTTGGTTCAGAAAGTGTCACTGATTTTTTTAAAAAAGCACTCAGTGGAAGATGAAGGTGCATAATATCCAAAGAGTTTAAGGGATCTTTTTTTTTTCCTGCTTACTAGTCATTATTTGAGTTAATAATATTTTGGACGCCAAGCAGATTTCTATAATGGATTATCAGTGCCTTTTTCTTTATTAGCAACAGAAAATAGAGTTTCTGTGTTAAATATTTTACTTTGGACTTGTCAGGGAGGAAGAAAACTTTCTTCTAGCTTTCTAGGTTCTTCTCGCTGGTCCAAATATTAAATTGACATGAGTTTGATTAACAAGAGAAAATGAAATTTACTTTCATACGTATACATGTGAGGGTCCGAGGCCCCTGCATACCTGAGAGGGTCAGAGATGGAAAGATAAAATGAGGCATATATACCATCTTAAGCTAAGGAATGGCATAAGGCCCTGGAGCTTCCAGGGACAGGAGGGTCATTCATAAGATGATAGAAAGAGTGGATGGTTGGTAATTACATGTTTGGTGGCCATATAGATGGGGCCACTTAGCTAAAATTTCTCTCTGGTAATAAATCTTTTCTGGGAAAAATCCTCAATTTAAATTCTTCTGAGTTGTTAAGGGAGGAGCAGTGGCTTCTCTTGAACTTTCAGGGTCTTGATTGCACCTTTAGCTCAAAATAATCCTGATGGAAAAGTGACACATTGTGGGGGAAGTGGTTCTGAACACCTACAGATTACACTTGTTCAGTTGAGAAGAGCAGTCATTTTCTAAACATCTAGAACTTAAGGAAAGTAGATGGTTTGCATTATTACTTTTCTTAGTTTTCTAAAATTTAGGTAACAGTATTTATTCCCATTTTCCAAATGGGGAGTTAGACATTTAAGCCCATCAGATGACTTTCCATGACTGTAAAACCACCAATATAAAATTCAGGGGGCCTGAATATTTAATATTTACAGGTCAGGTTTCTGAGAAAATGTTTCCTTCATATAAGATGTTATTGGAGAAGTTAACTTTGCTTCATGTTGTTGTGAAGTGGCTGCTCCCCACCTTAGCTGAGGTGCAGGGGTCTCTATACTCACAGCCCTTTTCCTGGCTGCTTGTATGTAACTTGATGGGTTGACTCCTGGATCTTGTCTACCCATTTGTCTTGTTGGTAGGAGGAGTGGGTGAGTCTTCAAGGAAGAAAAAGTTCCTCTTGATAAAGACACTGAGGCCAATTTTATGGTTTTCCTACTAATTAATAAGATCTTCTATAGTTTGGTGACAAGTTCTCAAACTCACCAGTGCCTTTTGCATAAGATGCTGGAGGAAGAAAAAAAAAATGGCCAGAAAGTCTATTTTAAAGAAGTTCTCTGGAGTTGAGATGAAGGAGACTTTAGGGGAACTTTTTTTTTTTTAAACAACTCAGGTATTGTTGGCTATGGCTGACTCCTGTCTTCTAGCCTAATGTTATGTGATTGCTTTGTTTGGTGGGACTTGGTTTGACTACAATATATCAGAAGTTTTATGATAATGAGGTTGTTAAAACTTTACCCACCGCTCATATAGAGGAATCGGTTTCCCAGATGATGCTAGTGGTAAAGAACCCACCTGCCAATGCAGGAGATGTAAGAGATGTAAGAGATGAAGAGATGTAATGAAGAGATGTAAGTTCTATCCCTGGGTTGGGAAGATCCCCTGGAGGAGGGCATGGCAACCTGCTCCAGTATTCTTGCCTGGAGAATCCCATGGACAGAGAAACCTAGCAGGCTCCATAGGGTCCATAGGGTCACAAAGAGTTGGACATGACTGAAGCAGCTTAGCATGCATGCACTCATGTACACATGCAGAGGAGTAGATTTCTCACTGTGGAGCACATACTTGCTTTTGGAAGGATGTTACCTCTATTTCCACCGCCCTTAGTGGTTGAGTTTCTCCTATCTTCAAAACAAATGTTTATGCAAAAATTACATTTGAAAACATTTTTCTACTTATTAGTTTGACTCAACAAGTATTTGTTGCACTGTTCTCATGTGCAAAGTAGTATGCTAAAGATTCAGAGATAAGAGATAAGGAGAACATGGATGAACAAGACATGGTCTGTCTTCTAGGAGATGCAAAAATGAGATCAGCAAGATTCCAAACAGTGCTCTTGCACAAGTGTAAGCAGTGTTCTTCCTGTATGGTGGTTTCACTGAAATTTCCCTTTGTGTCCTGTGATTTCTCCTGTGCTTCTGTTTTGAAGCTTCTCTTGAACTCGTTGACAAACAGTGTTCCATATGTTTTCTGCTAGATCTTTGGCTGACTTACCTAACATAGTGATGGGAGATGCATATCAATTCAGCAGCTTTCCAAATGCTTCAGCAAGAGAGAAAGTATACAGTTTCCTTATTTTTGCTTTTATAAAAGAAGTTTTGATTTTAATATCTGTGTATTTTGCACCTTTTTTTCTCCCCTGATTTCATTGCACTCAAGCACATTTTAATGAATGTCTTAGAAATGCTGAATCACTGTACCATTCTCTTGGGTCCCTAGATTGGGGGATAGAGGTGGAGAGGGAGATTTCCAGATATAGATTGCAAGGCAGAGCTCCGTATTTACTTCCTAAATATTCAGAGTTGACCAGGCGCTACTACTTTACAGCTGTGAAAGTTAAAATGTTTGTTAACTCTTTCAAAATCAGTAAGTTTAAAAGCAGACTGTGCAAAGCACCGCTGTTAACACTAGTGTTTTTGAAAATCTTAAAGTTTTCTCTGTCTAAGATTGTTTAGAAATCTTTTTATCTCTAGATAGGGCTTTGTGTAACTCACCGTCCAAACTGTGACATTTTTTGAGAGTGAAAATAGGTGCACCTAATAATTATGCCAGGATAATTGGCATAAACCTAGATGGTTCAGGGCGCACTGGAAACTTGGTTACCTCAGACCTAAGTAGTAATATTCCTTGATTTTTGGAACTTACCCAAATTCAAGTGTTTTTAGAGACAGCATTATTTTCTGATGATTTATTGTAATTTTTTTCTTACTAACTAGGAAGTTAGTTTACCACCATGTGGAAGTAATAGGGTCTGAATTGGAAACATAGTTTTGCTGTGTTATCAAGACTTTACTTGTAGAGACTTTTATAAGCATAAATGAAATTTATGATTACTAAACACAAGCATTTTATCAACCATTCATTCAGTTTATTGATAAAATATACATTTGAAAAGGAAAAGAATCCATTTAGATAAATAAATAAATAAATTAATTAATAGATAATCCTATGAGATCTGTTTCTGAGAAAGTTAATGAATCTGTGGAGGAAGAAAAAGAATTTTTCTTCTACTTTTTAAGATTCTTGGCTGAGACACACCCTGTGATTAAAGACAGGTTAATAGGAGAAAAATAGAAGTTTAACACCATAACACTATAATATCAATAGTTAATAGTTGTGTTTAATAATGTGTATATCTTCTGTGTGCATGGGAGAGACCGAATAAAACTGAGTAACTTTGAAATGGCCCAACCATCAGCTTAAATAACTGTCCTGCTAAAGATCAGCTGTTGGGGACTGGGGAGCCACTGATGGGAGGCTGTCAGGAAAAGCACAGTAAACGAGGGTAAGATTGTATGCAGATTTAAATTGTTGCCTTTTACGCTGATTAAGTGTTTCTGGCGGCTTTGAGCATCTTCCTCTTTCCGGTATGGAGAGGGAAACACCTTATAAATAGAGATTTCTTATACATATAAATGTCTCTTACAAAAGAGTAACTTCTGCTTGGTTTACAGAGCTTCTCCTGTGTCTGGTGTTTCTTAAAAATAACCAGCCTAAAAGAATGTTTATGCCAAAGAGGCATATTTTGGGATAGTATATTCTGCTCCCCTTCAAATCTTTTCCTGAAACTTGCCTTTAGTCAAAATACTTGCCTTGAATCCTACTTTTTAAGGATTCTTTTCTCTTGCAGTTGGGAAGGGATGGAACGGGTACATTATGGACAGCACAGGTTCTGGGGGAAGATGAAAGTCATCTCCTTGGCTCAGTTTTTTGTTACCTTCCCTACTGTGTTGAAAGTGTTAGTTGCTCAGCCATGTCTGACTCCTTGCAACTGTATGGACTGTTGCTCACTGGGCTCCTCTGTCCTTGGGATTCCTCAGGCAAGAATATTGGAGTGGGATGCCATGCTCTTCTCCAGGGGAATCTTCCTAACCCAGGGATCGAACCTGGGTCTCCCACATTGCAGGCAAATTCTTTACTGTTAGAGCCACCAAGTCAGGAATATCCTCCGGAGGAGGGCATGACACCCCACCCCAGTATTCTTGCCTGGAGAATCCCAGGGGCAGAGGAGCCTGCTGCGCTACAGTCCATAGGGTCGCAAAGAGTCAGACACGACTAAAGTGAATTAGCACGCACACACGCAATGACCCTCATTACTGTGTTGAGGGGTTGGAGCTGGTGTATTGAATTAAGAACATACAGATTATGACCTGTTCAATGAGGGGGCTCAAGCCACCCACATGGTTTGGCTAGTAACTCCCTCAGCATCCAGGCTCCCACTTTGGGGAAGTGTAATCAATTAAGTCATTTGGATTGAAAGAACAGTTTCAGTATACCGTGCAAAGGAAGTAGAGTCACAAAATTATTACTTACAGATCCTAGAAAGGGTTGTGGGGCAGTGAATGAGAGGGAGGTGGGGAAGGAAAGTCCATTGTCCCAGGTCACCAGTGAACAAAAGACAGAGAGGGTAGCAAGCACCTATCACTTACAAGGTGGTTGAGTCAGAGGTCACTAACTGTTCCCAGGCTTACCTCTAAGTGATTATTATTATTAATACTTTTTTTTATTTGGCTGCACCAAGTCTTAGCTGAGACATGTGGGATCTAGTTCCTTGACCAGGAATTGAACTCAGGCCCCCTGTGCTTTGAAAGTGCTGAGTCTTAGTCACTAAGTGATTATTTTGAAGGCATCTGTGGAAAGCAAAGAGGGACTTTTGGTGGGAATCCCAAAGTCAAATATTTATCTAAATGTCCAGACCCTGGGTGTGAGCAGGATTTTTGTTCTGTAAAATGCCCCAGCAATAACCCAGAAAAACAAAAGTTGTTTTTTTGTCACACCTATTCCCACCACCCCAGGGTGAATAGAAAGGTTTAAGTGGATTTAGATCTCCATGGTTATTGTTACTGCCTACTCTGCTTCAGGACAAGGCTGGTTCCACATTTCTTGACCATGCAGAAGCCAGCTGCTCCATTGCTCTGGGTGTGGGACAGTGGAAACAAATACAGTGTCCTCAGAACTGATAGTGTGACCACTACTAGGTTATTTGGTAAAACAGACTTTGGTATTGGCCTCAGTGGCCTTCCCACATTTTCTAGGTCTTCCGAAGCAGTCATTACAAAATTGTAATACATAGAATTCAGGCCTGTAATGGTTTTCCTTATAATGCCTGGCATATAATAGGCTGTCAGTAAATATCTGTTTAATGAACTGATGGTTGAACACTCCTGTGTTAGAAAGAGTGCAGTGCTTTCTGTGAAATTTCATGTTATAATTAAATTGACATTCAAAAGAGCCTGAAGTTACTGTTAAGTATTTTTGGCACTGTGACAGAGCAGCCAGAGACAGAATTTTGGTCTCGAGTTATTAGCACTGCATAAATTGCACTTACATTACCTAAAATTGTGAGAATATTTGTATTAACAGTTCTTAGATTATTCCTATCCCTGTCACTCACCGTTAATGTGGATAATCACGAGCTGACTGTGTGGTAGATTTTGTCATTGCAACTGGTTAATTCTCAATGGTGGAGCCCAAGGTGTCCACTCATATAGTTTCCAGTCAATCAGATTTACATCTGTGAGGTGTTCAGTTCCATTTGGTTAATGCCTGTTTTGAATGAGGCCCTGTGCTAGACTCTGGGAAAAGCGAGGAAGAAAACTACTCAGTCCCTCCCTTTGCTCTGACTTGCTGGACATTAGCGACAAGGCAGCTGGCGGTGTGTGTGTGGTTCCTGTCAAAGTATTTCTAATTGTAGGAAGAAAGGGCTGCAGGGACTTAGGAAAGTCAGAGAAACCTCAGCCAGGAAGAAATGATGGAGCTGGCCCTAAAGACCAATTAGGAGACAAGTTTTCAGGAGATGGAGAGAATGGAGAGGTGGAGAGGGGCCCACAGTCAGCAGCTTTGGCCTTGGGGAGGCAGTGAGGTGAGTGTGAGAAGGGCAAATCCAACTGTGGGAAATTTAAAAAAAACAGGTGTTATTATTACATTTATGTTGTTGTTTAGTTGCTAAGGTGTGTCCAATTATTGGTGCAACCCCAAGGACTGTAGCCCCCCAGGCTTCTCTGTCCATGGGATTTCTCAGACAAGAATACTGAGTGGGTTGCCATTTCCTTCTCCAGAGGATCTTCCCAACCTAGGGAGCAAACTCGTGTCTCCTGCATCGGCAGGCAGATTCTTTACTGCTGAACCACAAGAGAAGCTCATTACATTCAGAGTCAACTTAAAAGAGACTCACTGAATTCCTCCAGAAATCCGGTAATGTACATGTTTATAGAGGCAGCAGTTGAGAGTTATTAGTAGTAGTACAAACAGCTAGTGCATGGCTGACAAGAGTCAGGATTCAAACCCAGGTCTTACCCTTTCCAGAGGCCAGGCTGGAGAGAGACTTGGGTGTGTCGGGCATGGCAGGTGGCCAAGGGGAAAGGCTATGAAGACTGTGAAGAGATCAAGCGTTTTGATTTATTTTGTGTCAAATGGTTCAGTCCTGACAAGTCCAGGGGTGAGCGTGTGACTGGTTGAACATTGAAGGCCAGTTCTTGGCTCCTTAGGGAACTTGCCTTCCAGTGAGAGGAGACAGACTGTAAACACAGTAGCAACAGCAGCACAAAGATTTCAAGTATTGACAAGTGCTTGAAGAAGATAAAATGGCACGTGTGGTAGAGAATCGTGGGTGGGATGGTTGCTCTTGGCGAACTGGAAGATTGGGCCTATGGTCTTGGGTGGGAGTAACTTACCTACTGTGGCTTCTCTTTAGATGGGGTGCGTGAGTGCTGTTTCAGTGCCCCCCACCCCCATCCTTGCTGCCAAATACCTACCTGTCCTGTTACTTGCCGGGCCCTTGGAGGAGTTTGAGTTTGGACCCTAGTCTTTGATTCTTCTCTCCCACCAAGTCTGAACCATTTTTGATCATTTCACCTTGGTTTGATTTGATGGCCACAGTGCTTTCCATGGTAGGACTTCCCAGGTGGCACTCGTGGTAAAGAACCCACCTCCCAGTGCAGGAGATGCAAGAGATGCAGGTTTGATCCCTGGGTTGGGAAGATCCCTTGGAGGAGGGCATAGTAACCCACTCCATGGGGTGGAGAATCCCATGGACAGAGGAGTCTGTGGGCTATGGTCCTTAGGGTGGCAAAGAGTTGGACATGACTGAATGACTTAGCACATGTGCTTTCCACGGTAAGTCATGCCCTTCGAAGTCTTGCTTCATCCTGTGTCCCTACATGATATTTTCCACTCTTTCTGTTCCTGGGTTGTCTCCTTCCTGATAACTATATAACTACCGTGTCATTCTGTCTTCACTTACTCTCAGGTTTTGTTCACAGATTATAGGCCACTGTTGTCTCTTTTGTTGTTGTCCGTGTTCAGTCTCTCAGTCATGCCCGACTCTTTGCGACCGCATGGACTGCAGCTCGCCAGGCTTCCCTGTCCTTCACCATTTCCCGGAGCTTGCTCAAACTCATGTCCATTGAGTCACTGATGCCATCCAACCATCTCATCCTCTGTCGTCCCCTTCTCCTCCTGCCTTCTATTTTTCCCAGCATCAGGGTCTTTTCTTTGCATCAACTGGCCAAAGTACTGGAGCTTCATCTTCAGCATCAGTCCTTTCAATGAATTATCAGAGTTGATTTCCTTTAGGATTAACTGGTGTGATCTCCTTGCAGTCCAAGGGACTCTCAAGAGTCTTCTCTAACAACACAGTTCAAAAGCATCAATTCTTTGACACTCAGCCTTCTTTATGGTCCAACTCTCACATCCATACATGACTATTGGAAAAACCATAGTTTTGATTAGACAGATCTTTGTCAGCCAAGTAACTGTCCTCTCCAAAGCCAGTCATAAAATAACAAGGAGCATTTATTTGCTCATTGGCTTTGCCCAGGGACTTCCCTGGTGGCTCAGATGGTAAAGCGTCTGCCTACAATGCTGGAGACCTGGATTCAGTCCCTGGGTCGGGAAGATCTCCTGGAGAAGGAAATGGCACCCCACTCCAGTATTATTGCCTGGAAAATCCCATGGACGGAGGAGCCTGGTAGGCTACAGTCCATGGGGTTGCAAAGAGTCGGACACGACTGAGCGACTTCACCTTCACTTTTACCCTGGCCGAGGGTAAAGTCACACAGGGCCAGAGCTGTCCTGGCTGCCTTGCTCATGTTTCTCAGTGGTACCACTGTTTTCTCAGCCACCTGAGAGTGAACCTTGGGAGTCATCGTTGACTCTTTTCTCTCCTTCATCTTCTGTCTATAAGTAGTCACATATTAAGTCTTGACGTTTCTCCCCAAATCCATCCTTGCCTCCTCTTCTGTATTGTGTTCTTGTCATCGCCTCTTGTCTCTCTTTTTCTCTCTGTCAATCCATCAGCCCCAGTGTGCTGACAGATTAATCTTCCTGGAACACTTAGTGCATCACATGACTCCTTTTATCCACATGCAGCAAGCATGATTTCAGCTGATGAATTTTCCTTGTGGGATGAAGAAGAGAAAGTGAAGTGCTCTGGAAGAGAGCTGTTGCCCCTGCACCCTAGCTGTTGCTTCTGAATCCTACACATTTGCTGGTCTTTTCTCCTTTCAGCATTTCTCCAGGCCTCTTTTAACCCAAAAGTCAGTCCATGGCAGGAGTTAATTTTGTCCAGATGATTCCATTCATACCCATCCAAACTCTGGGTCTAGTTACGGAAAACCCTTGTGTGTGTAAGTGTGTTAGTTGCACAGTTGTGTCCAACTCTTCGCCACTTCATGGACTATCTCACCAGGCTCCCCTGTCCATGGAGTTCTGCAGGCAAGAATACAGGAGTGGGTAGTGATTCCCTTTTTCAAGGGGTCTTCCCAACCCAAGGATCGAACCCAGGTCTTATGCGTTGCAGATAGATTCTTTACAGTCTGAGCCAGAGAAGCCCCAAGGGATCTAGTTACGGAAAACCCTTGTGATCAGTGGCAATAACTCAAACTGTCAGTAATGTGTTCTTGACTCTTTTTTTAGGTTCAAATACCTAAATTTGCAGGTTAAATTCCTGCTTCAGAAGGTTCTTCCTCTCCATCTTTAAGATCTGAATAATTAATTGCTCCTAGAGAATATGTTTTCAGAATGAAAATATTTTATTCCTTTCAAAAATGTATGCAATCATAAGGCTTTATTCAAAGTATTCAGTTCACAAATGACGTGGGTATCTGTAGCTTTATGGAAACCTCATTCATTCACAATACACAGAGCCTCTTAATTTTGCAATTTTACAAAGGAGCTTTTGTGTTTAGAATTTATATAAATTCAGTACAATTTAAATCAAATCCAGTGCTAGGAATTCTATTATGAAAGGGTGGATTCAGTTATCATATTTTAGTTAGAATAATGAGAAGTTCAAAACAATTACGTTCATTCACAGCAAATCAAGATACGGTTTTTGTGTCTCAAGAGGAAATGAGAGGTGTGTCCTCCATCGTTGGTTACCAAGTACAGACAGAGCCAGACTGGGAATTATGTTCCAGATAAGGTTTTGTAATACAGGTGTCTTCTCTGGCTCAAGAGTAGACAGAGGTTACTTTCCTCATCTGGAACATTGCAAATTAATGAATTCAAGATCTATGTTCAAATCTATTGTGATAAATATTTGTCAACGAGAACTGCCTCAGTGCTAAATGTTCTCAAAGCTTTCTATTTAGACATAGAATGGATAGAAATATGTATCCAAGTATCTCTTCTACTGATAGACATGAATTACAGAGAGTTAAGTTAAACCAATGAACAGAGAAATATAAGCGGGACCTCATAACCAGTGACCGTATTGCCCTTTAGCTTTGATTTGTTATTATATAGCTGGGACATTCATCTCTTTTTTATTTGCATGGCAGTGTCCACATGAGGGAGTCATTCTGGCATGTTTAAAGCCCTTTGTGGATAGGAAGAACAAGATAATCACACACTCCTAGATCTCCTTCTGCCCTCAGTGAGGCTGAAGATTAAGTGTATGAGTCAAATCTAAGCATAACTAAAGACATATCATACAAAACAGTCCAGAGCCATGAAGACATTGATATTTTGAGCATCTTCTTGAATTCCAGTATCTGTTCCAGTGCCTGTTGCTGCTTCTTTTCTTTTAACTGTGGATGTTCAGGAATTTGCTGTATCGGGTTGTAGTCTGGATCACTAAGCTGGGTGCTTTGTATTGTCTTTTGATTGTTAACAGGCCTGCTAATACCATAATACTATAATATCAATAGTTAATAGTTGTGTTACAGATGGGCTCCATTCATAATATAAACCAGTCAACATTTAGATCATTCTTCCCACCTGCATGTGCTTCCTTGCTCTTTACTTTTTCAGCATTAAATCAACCTGCACTCATTCTGCAGTACACTGGTAGTAACACATATAATACTCATTTTGCAGTGAACCTGAACAGTTTTATTGAGGCATTTTCATATCTATAATCTCACATGGTCCTCAGAGCAATAACACAAGTTTTTTTTTTAACTAGATGATTATTATTTCTGTGCTCTAGATGAGAAAACTGAATCCAAAGAGGCAAGATCAGTTACTCTAGGTCTTGAATTATTGGCATGACCAGAATGATCAGAACCTTGGTCTGTAGACTTTTAGGCCCTTGTTCTCTTAGCTTAGCACATCTGGAATTTGGGTTTGACTAGGGAAGTTTACAACCTTTTAGACACTTTTCATCTCAATAATAAGGGCCTATGAACCAGGGCTTCCCTGCGGGCTCAGACGGTAGAGAATCCACCTGCAATGCAGGAGAGCTGGGTTTGATCCCTGGGTTGGGCAGATCCCCTGGAGGAGGGCATGGCAACCCACTCCCGTATTCTTGCCTGGAGAATCCCCATGGACAGAGGAGCCTGGCAGGCTACAGTCCATAGGGTGGCGAGGAGTCGGACACGACTGAGCGACTAAGCACAGCACATACAGCACAGCACAGGAACTAATCACACAACAAGGTTCACAAACACATACACCTCCCCTGGTCTTCCTCTGCAACCAGTTGGTTTTCTTAATATTTTTTTTTTCCTAAATGAACTCCAGATAAATAATCTTGTTGAAAATGCTGCCATTTTAATAGTATTTTGTTTATCTGCTTACCTTTGCTTATTGGTCTTCCTTAATTTCTTTATTCCTCTATTAGATTCTCCTTCTGCCTTCTTTACTGAACAAGGGAGTTCTTGTTGGGCATTTCCACATCATGTGTCAGACATTTGACTGTTTTATGAGAGCCTTTTATTTTTTAATATTTTAAAATATTTTTTAATATAGTAGTGTGCATGCATCCTGAAGAAATAGGTCTTCATAAAGAGCTGAATTTACTAAGAACTGGTTAATTTGCCTTCTTTTCCCCATTAATGCCCAATTTAAATGTTTTACCAGCATGTGATAACCAGTGTTTCTACACAAACATGATATTTCAGTCCTAAGCAGGGAAACTGGTATTTTAATGATCCAGTATAGGCATTTATTTGTGGGATAAATATGATTCACACTAGGCTATTTAGCAGAGAAGGCAATGGCAACCCACTCCAGTACTCTTGCCTGGAAAATCCCATGGAGCAGTCCATAGGGTCTCGAAGAGTCAGACACGACTGAGCGACTTCACTTTCACTTTTCACTCTCATGCATTGGAGAAGGAAATGGCAACCCACTGCAGTATTCTTGCCTGGAGAATCCCAGGGATGGGGGAGCCTGGTGAGCTGCCGTTTATGGAGTCGCACAGAGTCGGACATGACTGAAGTGACTTAGCAGTAGCAGTAGGCTGTTTAGAGTGTCAGATATTATTTGACTTATCTTAATCTCCTTTCCCATGTAGCAGGAGAAGAATGGTTGGGGAGTCAGGGGTCAAAGGGTCTCTCAGATCTGCTAATACCAGCTATTTAGACTTGGGTAAGTTACTTAGCCTTTCTAAGCTCTAGATTTTTTTTTTTGGGGGGGTCAATAACATGGACTTAATAATAGTACACACCCCAGAGGCTATGCTTGGTCAAAATGGTATCACCCACGTAAAGTAGTTTGCACAGTGCCAGGCATGTAGGAAGTACTCAGTAAATGTTATCTGTTAATTACTGACTAGAGAATCCAAGCTGTGCTCTTTTATGGACAAACAGTTGTTTTATTAGAAAAAAAGGTGGGTTTAGAAGTAATTATGAGGACATTTGTGGGAAGGGTGATTCTCTGAGTCTTCCTGGTTTTATGGTTGCTGGTGAGCTCGACTGATCCACCTCAGATGAGACTAGAGTATTTATGCAAGAATAAATACTCACGGGGGGCTTCCCAGGTGGTGCAGTTAGTAAGGAATCCATCTGCCAATGCAGGGTACATAGGAGACTCGGGTTTGATCCCTGGGTTGGGAAGATTCCTTGGAGAAGGAAATGGTAACCCACTTCCTGTATTCTTGCCAGAGAAATCCCCTGGACAGAGGAGCCTGGTGGGCTGCAGTCCATGGGATCACAAAGGGTTAGACACGACTGAGCATGCATGTGCTATCACTAAGTATTCAAGGATGTGATATGATGTCTTGGAGGTTGCCACTCTCTAAACTGAAGTATGTCTACATGGTGTTTGTAGTCTGGCAGGTAGAAGAGCTTTCCCTGAACCTTTGCAGTGATTAGTACACTCCATGGTAGGCTTAGAATCAAGCATTTTGACACAGTTTTTAAGGTGAACTGTTTTCTGTGTCTAATTGTATGTCTCTGTGCGCATGCTCAGTTCCTCAGTCATGTCTGACTTTTTGCGATCCCATGGACTGTAGCCTGCCAGGCTCTTCTATCCACGGGATTTCCCAGGCAATAATCGTGAAGTGGGTTGCCATTTCCTTTTCCAGGGGATCTTCCAGACTCAGGGATGGAACCTGTTCCTCCTGTGTCTCCTGCATTGGCAGGTAGATTCTTTACCACTGAGCCACCTGGAATCCCTAATTATATATCTATATATCTGTGTATGGCTCAGTGGGTAAATGACCTGCCCGCCAGTGCAGGAGACACAGGAGGCGCAGATTCGATCCCTGAATCAGGAAGCTCCCACGGATGAGGAAATGGCAACTTGCTCCAGTATTCTTGTCTGAAAAATCCCATGGACAGAGGAGCCTGGCAGGCTATAGTCCAAAGGGTCGCAAAGAGTCGCACACAACTGAACAACTAAACACAAAAACAACATCTATGTAATTGCCAAAGTTATAGATATGGTGTGGCACCAAACACTATATGTAACACACATTCGTATGATAATTTCCCTAGAACTGTCCCTATTGGACATTCACCTTTCTCTCCTCTCCTAAATTCCCCAAACAAGACAAAACCCAAGAAATATTTTCATTTGCTATTGATAGTTTTCTGGCTTTGGAAAGGAATGCCAACAGTTATAAAATCATAGCAGATAGAATAGTATGTAGTCCTCATAGCCAGAAATATTTAACAGGGTAAAAATATTAGAAATACAATTCTGTTTTTGTTTGGACCCTGTGATATTATTGAACATGTTATGACCAAGAAGTGAAATTTTGGGCTATG
Source organism: Oryx dammah (assembly GCF_014754425.2). NCBI lineage: Eukaryota > Metazoa > Chordata > Mammalia > Artiodactyla > Bovidae > Oryx > Oryx dammah. The sequence continues at coordinate 41,055,474 of NW_024070211.1, read as the reverse complement.
CCTTTTAATTGCCTTAACCAAGTGGAGTTCATACACGACTTCCCTTCTCGTATAAATCATGACTAAGAATAGTTAGTGAACTCTTGTTAATTACTATGGTCTGCCCTGTACAATGTAACGGACTTTCATCTCTGTAGAATGTTCAGACCATCAGTTCAGTTCACTTCAGTCGCTCAGTCGGGTCCGACTCTTTGCAACCCCATGAATCGCAGCACACCAGGCCTCCCTGTCCATCACCATCTCCCGGAGTTCACTCAGACTCATGTCCATCGAGTCCGTGATGCCATCTAGCCATCTCATCCTCGGTCGTCCCTTTCTCCTCCTGCCCCCAATCCCTCCCAGCATCAGAGTCTTTTCCAATGAGTCAACTCTTCACATGAGGTGGCCAAAGTACTGGAGTTTCAGCTTCAGCATCATTCCTTCCAAAGAAATCCCAGGGTTGATCTCCTTCAGAATGGACTGGTTGGATCTCCTTGCAGTCCAAGGGACTCTCAAGAGTCTTCTCCAACACCACAGTTCAAAAGCATCAATTCTTCAGCATTCAGCCTTCTTCACAGTCCAACTCTCACATCCATACATGACCACAGCAAAAACCAAAGCCTTGACTAGACGGATCTTAGTTGGCAAAGTAATGTCTCTGCTTTTCAATATGCTATCTAGGTTGGTCATAACTTTCCTTCCAAGGAGTAAGCGTCTTTTAATTTCATGGCTGCAGTCACCATCTGCAGTGATTTTGGAGCCCCCCAAAATAAAGTCTGACACTGTTTCCACCGTTTCCCCGTCTATTTCCCATGAAGTGATGGGACCAGATGCCATGATCTTCGTCTTCTGAATGTTGAGCTTTAAGCCAACTTTTTCACTCTGCACTTTCACTTTCATCAAGAGGCTTTTTAGCTCCTCTTCACTTTCTGCCATAAGGGTGGTGTCATCTGCATATCTGAGGTTATTGCTATTTCTCCCGGCAATCCAATCTTGATTCCAGCTTGTGTTTCTTCCAGTCCAGCGTTTCTCATGATGTACTCTGCATATAAGTTAAATAAGCAGGGTGATAATATACAGCCTTGAGGTACTCCTTTTCCTATTTGAAACCAGTCTGTTGTTCCATGTCCAGTTCTAACTGTTGCTTCCTGACCTGCATACAGATTTCTCAAGAGGCAGGTCAGGTGCTCTGGTATTCCCATCTCTTTCAGAATTTTCCACAGTTTATTGTGACCCACACAGTCAAAGGCTTTGGCATAGTCAATAAAGCAGAAATACATGTTTTTCTGGAACTCTCTTGCTTTTTCCATGATCCAGCGGATGTTGGCAATTTGATCTCTGGTTCCTCTGCCTTTTCTAAAACCAGCTTGAACATCAGGGATTTCGCGGTTCACGTATTGCTGAAGCCTGGCTTGGAGAATTTTGAGCATTACTTTACTAGCATGTGAGATGAGTGCAATTGTGTGGTAGTTTGAGCATTCTTTGGCATTGCCTTTCTTTGGGATTGGAATGAAAACTGACCTTTTCCAGTCCTGGGGCCACTGCTGAGTTTTCCAAATTTGCTGGCATATTGAGTGCAGCACTTTCACAGCATCATCCCTCAGGACTTGAAACAGCTCAACTGGAATTCCATCACCTCCGCTAGCTTTGTTCATAGTGATGCTTTCTAAGGCCCACTTGACTTCACATTCCAAGATGTCTGGTTCTAGATTAGTGATCACATCATCATGATTATCTGGGTCATAAAGATCTTTTTTGTATAGTTCTTCTGTGTATTCTTGCCACCTCTTCTTAATATCTTCTGCTTCTGTTAGGTCCATACCATTTCTGTCCTTTATCGAGCCCATCTTTGCATGAAATGTTCCCTTGGTATCTTGACCATAGTTAGAGGCATTTATCACTGCTGGGCAGCTTAAAAGCAATTACTCGTTCCCTTCAGAACCAGTGGGGCATTGGGATGATACTGTCTTATTTTTGGCTTTGCAGTGGTGCATAAAACATTTTTTTTGGAAATAGTTAACTATTATCACTTCCTTTCTAATGAAATATGTCTATATTTTTCTTTTTATTCTTTTATTTGGGACATTAATCCTTTTAAGATCTGCTGATGCACTTTAGAATTATTACTCAGATAAACTATCCTGTCTGCTTATCAACTCTTATGTTGTTTTTCCATTTTAGTTTTCTGGAATTCCTGGCTTTGCCCTGATGTGTTTTAACACCCTAATGTGATAAATGTTTAGGAACGTCTTTGATTTATTTGTGTCATACACTTGTTTGTCATGTAACATTTAAGAATTTTAGTTCTTTCACAGACAGCATCATCTTCCTTGATACCCAGACTACATTTCCAACTATTTATCTCACATCTCCACTTGGATGTCTAAAAGATGACTCAAACTTAACATGTTCAAAGAAGAACTTTTTATCTCCTACCACATTGTGCTCCTTCCATGTTCTTCTCATTTGAGTAAATGGAAAATCATCCTCCCAACTAAGCCCTAGAGCCTTTACCCTTCTCTTAAACATAACTTCAAGCCATCAGATCTTGTTGGTTGTCTCGTCAGGGCTATTTAGAATCTGACCATTTCTCATTGGCTCCACTGATGCCAACCTGGTCTAATCTACCATTACCTTGTATTATTAAAATAGATACCTCTTAATCCCTACTTTGGTCCAGTTCCTATCAGTCTGGCTCCAGTCTGTTTTACACTCTTTAGGCATAGTAATTCTTTTAAATACTAATTGGGATCATGTCACTCTTCAGATCAGTAACCTGCAAGGGCTTCCCATCTGGTTCAGAGTGACTTTTTATCTCTCCCGATCATAAAGTAGTCACTGCTAGTAGGAAGTTTTGTATATGTTTTATATACACAGCTTCAGTTCAGTTCATTCGCTCAGTTGTGTCTGCCTCTTTGCGACCCCATGGACTGCAGAACACCAGGCTTCCCTGTCCTTCACCATTTCCCGGAGCTTGCTCAAACTCATGTCCATTGAGTCAGTGACACCATCCAACCATGTCATCCTCTGTCGTCCCCTTCTCCTCCCGTCTTCAATCTTTCCCAGCATCAGAGTCCTTTCCAGTGAGTCAGTTCTTCAGGTCAGGTGGCCAAAGTATTGGAGCTTCAGCATCAGTCCTTCCAAATGAATACTCAGGACTGATTTCCTTTAGGATTGACTGGTTTGATCTCCTTGTAGTCCAAGGGACTCTCAAGAGTCTTCTCTAACACCACAGTTCGAAAATATCAATTCTTTGGCGCCCAGCCTTCTTTGTGGTCCAACTCTGATATCCATACATGACTCCTAGAAAAACCGTAGCTTTGACTAGACAGACCTTTGTTGGTAAAGTAATGTCTCTGCTTTTTAATATGCTGTCTAGGTTGTCATAGCTTTTCTTCCAAGGAGCAAGCGTCTTTTAATTTCATGACTGTAGTTACCATCTGCAGTGATTTTGGAGCCCAAGAAAATAAAGTCTGTCAGTGTTTCCATTGTTTCCCCATCTATTTGCTATGAAGTAATGGGACCAGATGCCATGATCTTCATATTTTGAATGTTGAGTTTCAAGCCAGCTTTTTCACTCTCCTCTTTCACCTTCATCAAGAGGCTCTTTAGTTTCTTTTCGCTTTCTGCCCTAAAGGTGGTGTCATCTGCTTATCTGAGGTTATTGATATTTCTTCTGTCAATCTTGACTCCGCTTTTGCTTTATCCAGCTCAGCATTTTGCATGATGTACTCTGCATATAAGTTAAATAAGTAGTGACAATATACAACCTTAATGTATTCCTTTCCCAGTTTGGAACACAGTTTAGGAAGATTGCTAAGACGTACACATCATGCTCACTTGTGGTTTAGAAATACTATAATAAGCGGATTTACCTACTTTATCCCATTCACATTTTAATTAAAATTATTTGATTTTTTCTGTTTTCAAGCCATAGATCAAGCAATTAAAATGGAGCCTTTTTTTGTTATAACAGTAAAAGTAAGAATAACACCAAAATATATTTATTGACCTTGTGACAAGTTCAAGATTATACTGTTTAAAAATGCTTTTGATGTGTCAGTGGCTTTCAGAAGATTATACTATATTATTTACTGCAAAAAGATAGATGATGCTTCTGAGATCAGCAGACAGTGAGTGGGCTGAATGAGAGAAGGGTTATTGCTGTAATAATGAGTGTCACAGTTTTTATTTCCACGAAGAGCAGTGCTTTCTTTAGTAGTTGGGGAGATTGCTTGAGGCCAGAGAAGAGGAGCTTCCTTGTGAGGTCAGGAGTCTTCACAGAATTTTTGGAAGGGGACTCTTAATATCAGAGCTAAAGGAAATGGATTTTACTGTAACCATTGGTCTTCCTGACGAATGGATGATCACAGAAAGGTGGGTTTCAGCTGAAGCTCTTGAGAAGAAAATTGCTCAAAAGAAGTATTTGGAGATGTTTTGGTGGAAACTGAGATTTGCTAATTGCTAGATGAATAAAACAAATGGAGAGTAATATTTAAGAGAAAGAAAAAAGAGTAGTTCTATTTTTGCAAGTTAAACTTCTTTGTAGCTGCAAAATAGATATAACATAAACCTTTACCATTTTAATCATTTAAGTGTACATTCTGTGGTATTAAGGAGGAAATGGCAACCCACCCCAGTACTCTTGCCTGGAATATCCCATGGACAAAGGGACCTGGTGGGCTAGAGTCCATGGGCCCTCAAAGAGTCAGACATAACAGAGTGACTGAGCACACAAGTTTTATTGTGCAACCATCATCATCATTCATCTCCATAATGTTTTTCATCTTCTCCAACTGAAGCTCTATAAATATTTATTCCCTATTCTTCCCTCCCCCTGGCCTCTGGCAACTAAAATCTTACTTTTTATCTCTGTGACTCTGTCTTAGATACCTAATATGACCAGAATCATAAAGTATTTGTCTTTTTTGTGACTGGCTTATACTACTTAGCGTAATGTCTCCAGGGTTCATCCCTATTGAAGCATGTATTGGAATTTCTGTTCTCTTTAAGGATGATTAATATTCCACTATAGACCCAAGTTTGATCCCTGGGTTGGGAAGATCCCCTGGAGTAGAGAATGGCTAGTACTCTTGTCTGGAGAGTTCCATGGGTGTAGGAGCCTGATAGGCTATAGTCCATGGGGTTGCAAAGAGTTGTACACGACTGAGTGACTAACACTTTCGCTTTTTTCATGCACAGACACACACACACCACATTTTGTTTATTCATTAATTTGCTGAAAGATACTTAGACTGTTCTACCTTTGGCTAATGTGAATAATGCTGCTGTGAACATGGATATAGAAATATCTGAGTCTCTGTGTTCAGTTCTTTTGGGTATATACCCAGGAGTGGAATTTCTAGGTCATATGGTAGTTCTATTTTTAGTTTTTTGAGGAATTACTATAACATTTTCCAAAGCAGCTTCATTATTTACATTCCTGCCAGCAATTCACGAGTATTCCAGTTTCTCCACGTCCACATCAAAACTTGTTTTCTATTGTTGTTGTTGTTGTTTTAATAACAGCTATCCTAATTTGTGTGAAGTAGAATCTTATTATGGTTTTGCTTTACATTTTTCTGATGGTTAGTAATGTTGAACACCTTTTCATTTGCTTATTGACCATTTGTATATTTTTTCTTGGTGACATGACTATTCATTCCTTTGCTTATTTTAAAATTGAGTTGTTTGTTTTCTAGTTGAGTTGTAAGAGTTCTTTACATATTCTGAGTATCAATCGCTACCAGACATATTTTTCTCTTATTCTATGAGCTGATTTTTTACTTTTAAAATTTAGTTAATTTTAGTGAAGTTCAACTTTTCTATTTTTTCTCTTGTAGTCTGTGCTTTTGGTTTCATAGCCAAGAAACCATGGCAAAACCCAATGTCATTAAGCTTTACCCCTGTATTTTCTTCTAAGAGTTTTATGGCTTATGGTTAAGCGTTCAATTCATTTAAAAATAATTTTTGTATATGGTGTAAGGATCCAGCTTCAGTGTTTTGCATGTGGTTATTAAGTTTTTTTTTTTCCCATCACCATTTATTTAAAAGTCTTTTCCCTATTGAATGGCCTTGGCACTCTCATTGAAAGTCATTTGACAAGCATTTATTTCTGGGCTCTTTAGTCCACTGGTCTATATGTCTATCTTTCTATCAGTATCATATTGTTTTGATTACTGTTGTTGTTCAGTTGCTAAGTTGTGTCCAACTCTTTGCGACCCCATGAATTGCAGCATGCCAGGCTTCCTTGTCCTTCACTATCTCAGGAACTATGAGATTTTCAGCTTTGTTGTTTTCCAAGACTGCTTTGACTGTTCAGGGTCCCTTGAAATTCCATATGAATTTTAGGATAGATTTTTTAATTTGTGTAAAAAATATCATTGGAATTTTAATAAGGATTATACTGAATCTGTAAATTGCTTTGGGTAGTATTGATATCTCAACAGTATTATGTTTTCCAATCCATGAATATGAGATGTTTTTCTATTTATTTGTATTTTGTTTAGTTTCTTTTTTTATCAGTGTTTTAGTGTTCAGAGTCCAAGTCTTTCATCTGCTTGATTAAGTTTATTCCTAAATACTTATTCTTTTTGATACTATTGTAAATAGAATTGTTCACTTAGTTCCCTTTTAAGATTTTGCATTTTTAATGTATAAAAATGAAACTAAGTTTTGTGTGTTGATTTTTGTATTCTTTAACTTTGCTGAATTCATTAATTAGTTCTAATAGGGTTTTTTTCTTTATTATTTTTTAACTTATTTATTTTAATTGGAGGCTAATTACTTTACAATATTTTAGTGGTTTTTGCCATACATTGACATGGATCAGCCATGCGTGTACATGTGTCCCCCATCCTGAGTCCCCCTCCCACCTCCTGCCCCATCCCATCCCTCTGGGTTGTCCCAGTGCACCAGCTTTGAGTTCCCTGTTTCATGCATTGAACTTGGACTGGTCATCTATTTCACATTTGGTTCAATGCTATTCTCTCAAATCATCCCACCCTCTCCCTCTCCCACAGAGTCCAAAAGTCTGTTCTTTACATCTGTGTCTCTCTTGCTGTCTCACATATAAGGTTGTTACCATCTTTCTAAATTCAATATATATGCGTTAATATACGGTATTGGTGTTTTTCTTTCTGACTTACTTCACTCTGTATAATAGGCTCCAGTTTCCTCCACCTCATTAGAACTGACTCAAATGCGTTCTTTTTTTATAGCTGAGTAATATTCCATTGTGTATGTGTACCACAGCTTTCTTATCCATTTGTCTGCCAATGGACATCTAGGTTGCTTCCATGTCCTGGCTATTGTAAACAGTGCTGTGATGAACACTGGGGTACTCGTGTCTCTTTCAATTCTGGTTTCCTTGGTGTGTATGCCCAGCAGTGGGATTGCTGGGTCATAAGGCAGTTCTATTTCCAGTTTTTTAAGGAACCTCCACACTGTTCTCCATAGTGGTTGTGCTAGTTTGCATTTCCACCAACAGTGTAAGAGGGTTCCCTTCTCTCCACACCCTCTCCAGCATTTACTGTTTGTAGACTTTTTGATGGCAGCCATTCTGACTGGCGTGAGATGGTACCCCATTGTGGTTTTGATTTGTATTTCTCTGATAATGAGTGATGTTGAGCATCTTTTCATGTGCGGTTAGCCATCTGTATGTCTTCTTTGGAGACACGACTGAGTGACTGAACTGAACTGATGATTTACAAACAGAGATAAGTTTATATCTTTTCCACTTAATTTTCATGCCTTTCCCCTTAGTTTTCATGAAAGGCAATGACATTTGTTTCTTTTTCTTGTTTAAGTGTTCTGGCTAGGAATTCCAGTACTAAGTTGAATAGAAGCGGCAAAAAGTGGTATGTTTGTCTTATTCCTGATCTTAGAGAAAAAGCTTCCATAAAGTATGATGTTAGCTGTGGATTTTTCTTGTGTAGCCTTTATTATGCTGAGACAGTTTCTTTCTTTTTTTTTTTTTTTTGATAGTTTCTTTCTAATGCATGTTTTATCTCCCAGGTCTCTTTAAAAGGGGTACCAGAATATGTATGAGCAGAATAATGAATTGGTTGCATATCAGGTGGGCAGTTTTGGACAGTTCACTTCTGGATTTAACTTTCTTCATTTCAAAAATAAGGAGATTGGGTTAGATGAGGAATCTCAAACTTTTGTGTGAACTGGAACTTTCTGGGGTAAGTTGAAAACATTTGAGTTAGTAGTTCTGTAGGGAGTCCAGTGGTTTTTTATATCTCAGACTGTTTTCATGTGGGTGTGTTTGTTCTCTGCAGTCCTTTATCAATTCTAAAATTCTGTAAAGTATTCTTCATTGAGAGGTGACTGGTATTCCTAAGAGGTAATGAAATACCGAGATTGGTGGTTGAGTTAGGGATTGTTCATTATTCCAGACAAGGTCTGTGTTTGTGGAGTAGTTGCCTCCTGAGTTTCTGGCATGTTGGAAAAAGACAAGGAATTATAAAAGGTGGAGTCATTGTTTGAAAGTGTGAGAATAGCTGGCTCCAGAAGTAGTTGGCAATTCAGGAAGGAAGAACTTTGGAAAATGGAGGCAGAAGAGGGCCTAAGGGACAATTTTCCACAAAGAGACTGCTAGTGAGGTCACAATGCCCTTTGATTTATCAGCAAGAAGTCCTTGGTGGGGCACTTTCTAGTAGGGGAATTCCAAACAGCAGTGCTGGGAATCAGAGGAAAAAAATGTTGCAATAGGTGAAAAACTGATGATCCATTTACATATATAAACATGCCCACCCTCATGGGCAAAATTTGTGTAAATATTTGTGCAAAGTCAGTCACTGCTCTACTGCATTTATTTATTTAGTCTAAGAATTCAGAGTTCATTAAAAAAAATGAAATGGAAAGTTTCTCTCCCATAATTCCCCAAGGGCTGTTAAATTTTTATTTTTAGTTCTCTTAATGTTAAATAATTTATCTCTGCACTATTTTTAGACCCATCAAAAGACATTATCTTTTGTCTGCCTGTTATGAAATGTGAAGACTATATCACACTCTGTTGTGCTTTTTCCTTTCTTTCCTCTACCTCTTGATTTTTATTTCTTACGTTTCAAATTTTCTGGTAGCATTAGCAGGAATGTACAGTTAAAACAGACTTGGAGAGGGAGGGCATAGGTTTAGAATTATGTGGTAAGTTGATGAGCTGCTAACAGCTGCTGCCCAGCATACAAGGCTTTGGAAGGCTGATGGTAAGGGATGGAGAGAAATATTGTGGAGGAGAAAAGTTGCATTTTTTCTTCTCAATTATTTTTTAAAGGTGAGACGGGACCAGAAGATGAAGCGCCTATTAGAATTTTGTTCTGGTTATAATGGCTAACCACTGATAGGTTTTAAACAAGGAAATAACATTATCTGACTTATATTTTAAGAAGATCCTCTGGCAATTTATAGATGGGCTGTAGAGGGATCAGAGTTGCAGGAAGGGGATCAGTTAAGAGATGCTCACAGTTGTCCAGGGCAGAGTCTATGTGGCCCTGCACACAGATGGTAGCAGAGGAATTAAAAGAAAGTAGTTCAAAGAAGGCAGAGAGCTGAAGAATTGTTGCTTCTGAACTGTGGTGCTGGAGAAGACTCTTGAGGGTCTCTTGGAAAGCAAGGAGATCAAACCAGTCAATCTTAAAGGAAATCAACCCTGAATACTCTTTGGAAGGACTGATGCTGAAGCTGAAGCTCCAATACTTTAGCCACCTGATGGAAGAGCTGACTCACTGGAAAAGACCCTGATGCTGGGAAAGATTGAAGACAGAAGGAGAAGAGGGTGACAGAGGATGAAATGGTTGGATGGCATCACTGATTCAATGGACACGAACTTGGGCAAACTTCGGGAGATGGTGAGGGACAGAGAAGCCTGGGGTACTGCGTTGTGAAGAGGTTGTGAAGAGGTTGCCAAGGTTGCCAAGGTTGCCAAGACCCACGACTTAGCAACTGAACAACAACAACAACAAAAGTTGATTAGAGATATATTTAGTGGTGGAGCCTTCAGACTGTTGATGTAGGAGTTGGTGAGCTATAAAAGTCTTGCTAGAATGATAACCTTCCAAAGATGTGCACATCCTAATCCCCAGAAACTGAGTATGTTACCATATGTGGTGGTAAACGGTGGCTCTGATCACTAAATTCTAACATGTGGAGAGGGTTTTCCATAGCAGCAAGCAATTCTCAGGACACAGCAATGTATCTGATACTGCAGTTTATTTCTGACATTATTTACCTGGAGATAGGTAAATAAAATCACCCTCATTTCAGATGCCAGTTGCAAGCACTGGTTATCACCTGTACTTCTGGCTGACTGGCTGTAAATAAGAGGTGCCCATAACCTCCTTGGGTCTGATTAATTTGCTTGCAGCAACTCAGAGCTCAGAGAAACATTTTGCTTACTAGATCGTTGGTTTATTATAAAAGGAGATAACTCAGGAACAGCCAGGTGGAAGAGATGCAGAAGGCAAGGTACGGGGAAAGGGCGTGGAGCCTCCATGCTCTCTCCGAATCTCCATGTGTTCACCAGACCAGAAGTTCTCTGAATCTCTTTTTTTGTTGTTTTTAAGAACACTTCATTGCATAGGAATGATTGATGAAATCATTGGCCACTGAACCTCCAGCTTCTCTCCTTTTCACGGAGGTCAGAGGGTGGAACTAAAAGTTCCAATTCTCTGGTCAGGATTGGTTCCCCTGGCAACCGGTCCCCATCCTTAGATGCTTTCCAAAAGTCATCTCAATAGCAAAAACTTAGTTGTGGTGAAAAAGGGCTTGTTATGAATAACAGGACACCTTTATGGCTCTGAAATACTTTCAAAAACGAATGACAGAGACCAGCTGTTATGACAAAAGATGCTTCTATTGCTCTTATTGCCCAGGAAATTCCCAGGGTTTGGGGAGCTGTGAACCAGGAACTGTGGATGAAAAAATGTGTATATATTTTTGGTCATGTGACCAAATTCATATATTTCTTATAAATCACGATATTGCACATGGCAAATAGACCTTATAGATGTGATCAAGTTAAAGATGAGGAGTTTATCCTTGAATATTTTAGTGGGCAGTGTCATCACAGGTCCTTATCATCACAGAAACAGAGGTTGGAGAGATGCGAGGAAGGATTATTACAGAGCTGGCTGCCTGATGTGCACAGAAGTTAGTGCTATGGCTCTGGCTTTGGAGGAAACAAAGAACTTTATTTTGAGATCATCCGGCAAGGAGACAGGAGACAGGACTCAAATCTGTATCTCCCATCCAGGATTCAGGGCAAAATTTAAGGGCAGACTTGGCAGAAGCTGATTGCCTGGTCTCAAAACAGGCCCTCTGGAAGCCAGATCTCCTTGCTGAAGAACTTCTCCCTTCAAAAAGGGCTCTAGTAACAGCATTTCCGTCTGTAAAATAACTCCAGGTTTGAATAATCAGCCACTTGCTTCAAGAAAGCAAAGCCAGTTTAAGGTCATCAGTGCTGTTTCGATTTCCCCCTTTTTCTTTATACATTCCTCAGTCTGGAGGGAAATCGTGTGCGATGCTCTAGCTGCTTCCTGCTGATTAGGGGCGTGGATTGTTATTCGAAGAACGAAATTAGTTTGTACTTAATTGTAAATATTCTTGAGTCCCACCTTGAACTCTTACATCTTGGGCACTTATCATGCTAGTGGGGAGACCTTTTTAAGTATACAAGGCAGACAATATGTACAAAATTTTATAAGACCCATGAAGGTGTCTACAAATATCAGAAAATGTCTGTAATTTCCCATGGCTTTTGGCATAGCAGTAAAGTCAATTTGCCAGTCATTGCCTGGTTCTGTCCCTTGGTTTTGCACCCCTTAAAATATTGTATATGGTTCTGTCCCTTGGTTTTGCACCCCTTTTATTATTGGGGGTGGCTTGGTTTTTGGATTGTTTCTGACCAGGTCAGGAAATTTTGTGTTACCTTTTGGTTGGTCCTTCATGTTTGTGGACCAGCAGTAAATTGTAACCAGTGATTGGGTAAGTCACTGCCATAATGAGTTCGTTGATGTAGATAAGTAATAACTCTTTTCATTAACTGCTCAGGTGTAAGCACTAGTCCTTGTTTGTTATAAATCCAGTCTTCTTTGGTTGTTTGGTACCGATCATCTAAGTTTTAAGGTTCATCATGAAATCTCCCTTCATCTGCTTTCTCTAGATCCATATTTGAATACTGAGACTTAAAGAGGGATAGGTCCGCTCTCGGGATGAGCGCTAAGGCCTGAGGATCTGGATTTTTGGTTCCGGCTGCCTGTTCTGTGACCTGATCAGGCAAATTATTTCCGTTAGCTGTATAACATCAGTCTTTTGGTGGTCCTGGGCAATACAGTATGATTACTCCTAACATCATTATAATAGAGTCTAGTAAGGCCAGTATCTCCTCCATATGTTTTTTTTTCTTCCAGATGTTAGTAGATTCGCCCTTCTGTGTGGCTCCATGTGTGTGAACAGTAGAGAAGGCATACTTAGAATCAGTGTAAGTGGTTATCATTTATTTAGCCCTAAGGTACAGGGTTTTCTTAAAGGCCATGAGCTCTGCCTCTTGGGCAGACATTCCTGGAAGGAGGGCTTCCACTTCTAAGACTTCAACTTCCTGATGAGTTACTGCTCCTTATTCAGCCTTTCAGAGTCCCCAGTCCATGAAGTTGCTCCCATGTGTAAACATTTCTGTATCTGGTCGATCAGGCAGGTCAGGTCTGCTAGAATAGACTTCTTTAGTATTTGTATACAGTCCGCAAGCCAAGGTAGCTTCTAGAAGCCAGAAAGGTAAGGAAACAGATTTTCTTCCAGAGCTTCCAGGAGAAACTGCCCTTCTGACACCTTAACTTTAAGCTCTAGACTGATTTTGGACTTCGGACTTCCAGAAGTGTTAAGGTAATTATTTGTGTTGTCTTAAGTCACAAAATTGGGCTTCCCAGATGTCTCAGTAGTAAAGAATCCATCTGCCAATACAGGAGATGGGTTTGATCCTTGTGTCAGGAAGATTCTCTGGAGAAGGAAATGGCAACCAACTCCAGTATTCTTGCCTAGGAAATCCCATGGACAGTGGGCTACAGTCCATGGGGTCACAAAAAAGTCAGACATGACTTAGCGACTAAACAACAACAACAAGTCACAAAATTATGAAAATTTGTTATAGCAGTAATAGGAATGGGGTCAAGGATGACTGTCAGGCTTTTTCCTGGGGAATAAGTTCATAGTTTTGGGTATTTGATGTGTGCTCAGTAGTGTCCGACTCTTTGCAGCCCCATGGACTACACCTGCCAGGCTCCTCAGTTTGTGGATTTTCTAGGTAAGAATGCTAGAGTGGGTTGCTGTTTCCTTCTCCAGAGGATCTTCCCGACCCAGGGATTGAACCCATGTCTCTTACATCTCTTGCATTGGCAGGCAGGTTATTTAACACTAGCAACACCTATGGGAATAGGCTACTATAGGAAAGGCTGGGGAGGAAAGAAGGCTAAGAAGAAACGGAACCTGCCCTCTTCAGGCAGACAGTTGGTCATCATTTGGATATGTTGATGGGTGAGTTGGCCTTGGTCTCAAGGGCAGCCTGGGGTGCAATGGAAATGTGGGAGCTACCAACATATAAATGATATTTTGAAACCTGAGGTTTTACACCCCTGAAGAAAGCATATTACATTAATCATGGAAAGACAGCTTAGTAACTTCCAAACAGAGGCCACATACAGACTTATTCCCCTTCATTTCTTGCTGTTTAAATTATAGTTGTTTTCTTTTGAGTCACGAAATGACATTTCAAAAGATAATAATAAGCTGCCACTTTGGAAGAAAAAAAAACACATTAAGCATCCTTTTAAAAGATCACATTTCTGGACTGTATAGATAGTTGCAGTATTTCTTTCTTCATTGCTTTTGAAGAATACATGTGAGCTCACTTAACAGATTTAGACCTAAAGTTTAATTTGGGGGGATTTTTATGGGCATAAGGTTTTAAGAATTTGTTTCTTACCAGGTGGATAACCTTTACTTTTGAAAGAACCAAACTCCCCTTTTCTGTTGGTATCAGTTGCTTCATGCTGTTTTGTTCCAAGGGTTTCAGTTGAAAATGAGCTTTGAAATTAAAGTTAAATTTTATGTAAAGGCAGCCCATGTAGAGCGATCTATGTAAACTCACATTTCTCCTAAACATATAGATCAGGGGTTCTCAACCAGGGACAGTTTTGTATTCCCTGAGGGACATTTAACAGTGTCTGGAGATATTTTTGGATGTCCTTATGGGGATGGGATGCTACTGGCATCTCTTGGGTAGAGGCCAAGGAGGCTGCCAAACATACCACAATGCACAGGATAGCCCCTCCCCCCATTCACATTAAAGATGTATGTAGCCTAAAATGTCAGTAGTGCTAAGGTTGGCAGACCCTGTAACAGAACTTGTACACCTACAGGTTAAGAAAATGGGAATTATTATCTTTCTGTCCCTTTGAAAGTGAAAGTCGCTCAGTCATGTCTGACTCTTTGTGACCCCATGGACTATACAGTCCATGGAATTCTCCAGGCCAGTTGGGTAGCCTTTCCCTTGCTCCAGAGGATCTTTGCAACCCAGGGATCAAACTCAGGTCTCCTTCATTGCAGGCAGATTCTTTACCAGCTGAGCCGCAAAGGAAGCCTAATAATATTGGAGGGAATAGCCTATCCCTTCTCCAGTGTATCTTCCCAACCCAGGAATTGAACTGGGGCCTCCTGCAGGCAGATTCTTTACCAACTGAGCTATCAGGGAAGCCCTCTGTCCCATTACATATATACTGTTCCTACATAAATCTGATTGCTCATTGAGCTGGGAGACTTAGTTTTGCTGCCCAGTTGCAAGTACTTCAACATTCTTGAAGATTCTTTAAGTGTTATTGTGTGAGAAACTGGCTAATTTAGTGTTAACTGGTTTGGAAGGCAAAGAAGAGTTTAAAATAAATTTAAATGACTTCTTTGGGGGCTAAAATGAAAGTGCTAAATGTATTATAGTCCTGTTTTGGGGAAAATTTCATATTCTATAAGCAGTTTTTATTTTGGATTGTTTATCAGGTAGCGCTAACATTGCACCCTTGCTCAGTTCAGTTCAGTTTAGTCACTCAGTCTTGTCTGATTCTTTGCGACCCCATGAATTGCAGCACGCCAGGCCTCCCTGTCCATCACCATCTCCCGGAGTTCACTCAGACTCACGTCCATTGAGTCAGTGATGCCATCCAGCCATCTCATCCTCCGTCATCCCCTTCTCCTCCTGCCCCCAATCCCTCCCAGCATCAGAATCTTTTCCAATGAGTCAACTCTTCGCATGAGGTGGCCAAAGTATTGGAGTTTCAGCCTCAGCATCAGTCCTTCCAATGAACACCCAGGACTGGTCTCCTTTAGGATGGAATGGTTGGATCTCCTTGCAGTCCAAGGGACACTCAAGAGTATTCTCCAACACCACAGTTCAAAAGCATCAATTCTTCAGCATTCAGCTTTCTTCACAGTCCAACTCTTACATCCATACATGACTACTGGAAAAACCATAGCCTTGACTAGACGGACCTTTGTTGACAAAGTAATGTCTCTGCTTTTCTAGTCAGGACTAATTAAATACTGCCCTGATACAGTTATTTACTTATTTCAGGTAAAAAAAAAATCATTTGAAGTAGCTATAATTGAAAAAAATCAAATTGTAAAAATTGCTTTGCTTCTTATTCTTTGGCATTATTGAAATAGAATAAGCATTTTGATTTTAAAATGTATTAATATATTGAAGAAAAGCCTCCTTCCTATCATTTGCTAACTTAAGTAGCAGTCAGGAACAGATGTGGGAATAAAGACATTTGTACAATGATCTCAAGTCTTTTCACTCCTAGATGCAATATCAACTTTAATTAAAATTGCTTAGAGACTTTCAGAAACCCACATTATTTAGTAGGGTGTGAGATATGCTTTAATTTCTTGCAATTTAAGATTAAGCCTCTAAAGGTAAATTGGTGCAGCCACTATGGAGAACAGTATGAAGGTTCCTTAAGAAACTAAAAATAGTCACCATATGATCCTGCAGTTCCATTCTGGGCATATATCCTGAGAAAATTATAATTCAAAAAGATACATGCATCCCAAATGGGCTGTAAAGCACAAGGAGCTCAGCTCGTGCTCTGTGATAACCTAAGGGGATGGGATGGAGGGGTATGGGAGGGAGGCTCAAGAGGGAGGGGTTTGAATACAGTTAGCTGATTCACTTCATTGTACAGCAGAGACTAATACAACATTGTAAAGCAATTATACTCCAATTTAAAAAAATAGAAAAAAAAGATCCATGCAGTCCAATAAGTTCCATAGCAGCACTATTTGCAATTGCCGGGATATGGAAGCAACCTAAGTGTTCACTAACGGATGAATGGATAAAGAAGATGTGGGATATATACACAATGGAATATTAACTATAAAAAAGAGTGAAATAATGCCATTTGCAGTAACATGGATGGACCTAGAGATTATCATATTAAGTGAAGTAAATCAGATGGAGAAAGACAAATACCATATGATATCACTTATATGTGGAATCTAAAAAAAAATGATATAAATGAACTTATTTACAAAACAGAAATAGACTCACAGACTTAGAAAATGAATTTATGGTTACCAGAGGGTATAGTGTGGGGGTGGGGAGGAAGAGATAGATTAGGAGTTTGGGATTAACATATACATACTACTGTGTATCCCTGGAGAAAGGAAAGGCTAACCACTCTAGTATTCTGGCCTGGAGAATTCCGTGGATGGTATATCCCATTGGGTTGCAAAGAGTTGGACATGACTAAGCAACTTTTACTTTCACTACTTTGTATAAAATAGATAAACGACAAGGATCTGCTGTATAGCACAAGGTACTATATTCAGTGTCTTGATAACCTATAATGGAAAGTAATCTGAAAATGGATATATATACATGTAGATCTGAATCACTGTGCTGTACACCAGAAGTTAACACAACATTGTAAATTAACTATACTGTGATTTTAAAAAGTGGTTAAAAAATTAAAGTAAAAAAGAGAAATATTTAGAGGTTGTGCATTTTAATCCTCCAGGGACATAACAATTGAAAAAATGGACTAAAAGTTTCTTGTTAATAAAGAGAAGAAAAGTCAAGTAAAAAAATGATTCAGTTCAGTTCAGTTGCTCAGTCGTGTCTGACTCTTTGCGACCCCATGAATCGCAGCACGCCAGGCCTCCCTGTCCATCACCATCTCCCGGAGTTCACTCAGACTCACGTCCATCAAGTCCGTGATGCCATCCAGCCATCTCATCCTCTGTTGTCCCCTCTCCTCCTGCCCCCAATCCCTCCCAGCATCAGAGTCTTTTCCAGTGAGTCAACTCTTCGCATGAGGTGGCCAAAGTACTGGAGTTTCAGCTTCAGCATCAGTCCTTCCAAAGAAATCCCAGGGTTGATCTCCGTCAGAATGGACTGGTTGGATCTCCTTGCAGTCCAAGGGACTCTCAAGAGTCTTCTCCAACACCACAGTTCAAAAGCATCAATTCTTCAGCGCTCAGCCTTCTTCACAGTCCAACTCTCACATCCATACATGACCACAGGAAAAACCATAGCCTTGATTAGGCCCCTAAGATTGTAGATACAGTTAGTAGGTTAAAATCACAAGGTGTATACCTTAAAAAATTCCTAAAATAAGATATGTAACAGTGTATTTCTAAAAGCAGTGACCAGTTTGAAATATTAAAAATAATTAAGATACGACCACTTTTAGAATATGGAGGTGGACTTTTGGAAAATCAGGAATAAACATTGTATTGTTTCTTTGGAATACTTAATACAGATACGTTAATACTTTCAACTCATTTGGTTTGTTAAAGAACTAACATACTCATTTGCTAATCATTCTTTTGTAATTTTAACACACACATATTTACACAAGACATATGAAAATCATGCTCTTGGACTTAAATTCTTTTGGGGGAATTTGTAGTGCATTATATACCACTTGGATTCCAAAGTGGTACTGTTGTAACAGAAAATGTTATTGTAAAACTCAGTGAGTGAGTTGCTTTGTACTGACTTCTATAGTCCCCTTCTCCCTGTCCCGTTATCCCCAGTTATCTTAGCTTTCTCATTCAAGCCCAAATTATTTTAGACAGTAAGTTATCTGCTTAATAGATTTCAAATAGATGTTCTGAATTCTCACTACCATGTTTTCCTTCTGCAGCATTCCCCATTTCAATACATTGCTCACTCCTTCTGGTTATTTAGGCCAAAATTTCTTGGTCCCCTTATTTCATTTATAATACATATCTGATCTGTAAGTAGCTCTTGTTGACTGTGCTTTCACTAGCTACCCAGAATCCGACCATGTCTCATCAACTCCACTGTTGCTACCCATGTTAAACCCATCATTAACTCCTGCCTGGATTATTGCAACAGCCTCTTAACTGGACTTTCTGCTTTCTCCCCTGGCCCCTCACCTTTAGTCTTTTGTCAATGCAACAACCTTAGTGAATTTTGAAAAATGGAAGGCAGGTCATGTGACTCCTTGACTTAAAATCCTCAGTGACTTGCTGTTTCATTAAGAGTAAAACACAGAGGACTCACAAGATCCTATATAGCTGAACTTCTCTAACTTCAGTTGCTTCTTTAACTTCAATGCCTATAACACCCTGCTTGATCCAAACTGGCTTTATTGCAGTTCTTTACCATACCCACTATGTTCCTGCCTCTGAACTTTTGCAACCACTGTTCTCTCCACCTGGAATTCTTTCCGCAGATATCCTTGTGGTTTGTTCCTTCACCTCCCACTCTTTGCTCACATGGCACCTTTTCAAAGAGTTCTCTCTGTCCGCTTTATTTAATACTGTCACTTCTTCATACTGTACATTCCCTTTGCCTCTTACTTCCTTTATTCCTTTTACCTATAGCATTTATCACCATCCAGTGTGTTTTACATTTATTAGTTGATTCAATTTCTCCCCATTGCCCCCCAACACATTCTAAAATATAAATGCAAGGAAACTGGAGCTTCAGGTTGAAACATGGTAGATACAACAATTATTTGTTGAATGGGTAAATGATTTCATGTGTGATGTAGAAGCCAAGGAGGTCACATATAATCTGAGGAAATAGATGTGTTCCAAAGTACTATTTTTATTTTTGTATGTCTTCAAGGTTCCATGTAATTATAGGTTCTCATTTGGAAATAAAAATGAGCTTTAATGAACCTAAAACATTCTGGAGACATAGGGAGAGCTATCATTTGTTTTCTAAAATAATCAGAATATTTTGCATAGCAGTCAGTATTCTAAATGCTAGTTTTAAAAATTCTGTGACTACAGGCTATGGTTGGCATTTTGAGGAATTCTATAGAAATTGAATGTTAGAGAAGATGAGGTCACATCAATATTAGCTTTTCTACATCTAACTTTGAGTAAGGTGCTGTAAAGCAATATTGCATAGGAACCTGGAATGTCAGGTCCATGAATCAAGGCAAATTGGAAGTGCTCACTCATTGGAAAAGACTCTGATGTTGGGAGGGATTGGGGGCAGGAGGAGAAGGGGACGACAGAGGATGAGATGGCTGGATGGCATCACTGACTCAATGGACGTGAGTCTGAGTGAACTCTGGGAGATGGTGATGGACAGGGAGGCCTGGCGTGCTGCGATTCATGGGGTCGCAAAGAGTCGGACACGACTGAGTGACTGAACTGAACTGAACTGAAGGTATGTGTAGTGCCCATGTTACTTGTTTTGAGTAATATTGTGATACACGACAGTTGTGAGCCTCTGTCCCAGAACACAATTTAATAGCGTGACTTTTGAAGCCTAATGGCATCTATTTGTGAAATGGGAAAATCCATTTTCGATTTGGCCCCCAGTTTGTAAGTTACTCTTTTCATGCAAAAGGGCAGAATGCAACCCTTCCACATTCATAACTAAGATCAGAAGAAAGGACAGAGCCAGATACAACTGAGAACTGGAAAACACAGAACTCTTTCTAATCCATAAATGTAAACAGAGCTGGGTCCTGTCTACCCAGGACCTGTCTACTCTACAAGACAGAGCTGAGTAACATACAAGTAACATACAACTTGTAACACACATCTTCCAGAGGGTAGTTAAGGGAAGCAGAGACCTCTTAGGGATACTGTTGTCAAATAGCTATGTATGTACCATGAACTCATAAGCAGAGCCTGAAACATTTCTTCAAGTAGAAATAACAGAGCTGATCTAGAGATTCCACTACAAATCAGTTCTGGACAAGAATAGTGTTAGGCCCACCAATGAAGATCAATGGAGTCAAGGTAACTCAAGAGAAATCTGGCCTGGACAGGTCTGCTTAGCCTCTCTAGATTATACATTTTCAGTAGTTTTTAAATGAAGGAGACATGGACATTAATATTTGATTTTGCTCTGTATAATTTATGGTTTGTTGTATATAATAATGCTTAGATGAGCAGTGAAATTACTATCTCATTTTGTATTGACTCATTCATTCTTAATCAATCCTTCTCTAGTCATCTTAAAGATCCAAGTGAAAGAACCTTCTTTTGCTCTAGATAGATATTTGAGTTGACTTGAGTCCACTGGACTTCATAGGCAGCATTCCAAGGACCAGAGTGGGAAGCCCAGGAAAGTAGAGCTGCCTCTCAAAGCGGTTTTTTTTTTTTTCTTTCAGGAAAGTATTAATGTTAAATAAGCAAATTAAAAAGAAAAACACCTGTCATGTATATGAGTCAAAGACATTAAGCATGGAGCTTGGTGTTTATTTCTTTTTTGTTTTCTGAACCTTATATCCTACTTCAATTCTTTTATTTAAATTATTTAGTGGGTGTTCAGTAATTCTTGCTAGAAAGGCAGAATTTGTTCTTGTTTTATCATGGAAGTGTCAGCAGCGAGAGAAGCGCTCCTTGGAGACTCACAGTTTGGTGATGTAGAAATTGACGAGGAAAAAGAACGAGGTGAATCACACCTCAGCTACTAGATTAATGCGTCCAATTAAATTTTACTATTCAGGAAGGCAACAGAAAGAAATGCTTCCATGGTAACTGTTGTCAGAGTTGTATTTTCACTCATCTTTCAGAAAATATATGAAAGCTAAATAATATAGCTGTAGTGATACTTGTAATGATTTACTCATTTTCAAATGGCAAGAGCCCTAAGGCCTATGATTTCATCTCTCTCTTGAATTGGCATTGTCGATGTAATATCTGCTAACATTAATCACTAAGGGTAAATGTATAGAAGACAGTTCATATAAATGTCCATTTGTCTGTGAAAGTGTATTGTTCACAAAGTTCTTTTGGGTTGCTAAATGATCACTAAAGAAAATCTTAATGTGACCCATTAGGGCTTAAAAGACCCCCTCGAGCCCTCTTATAATATTAGAGGTAGCTTCTCTTCTTTGGCTGATCATGAGGAATTTTGCAAGTACATTTTAGTAGAGATAACTCACGGTTTATTCACTGAAATATCTGATGGATTATCCATGCCTATTTTCTCTCTTCTTCAGTGTCTGTCTTTTGTCTGAATCCTACTTTGAGAGCACCTCAAACTGAGGGGTAGGTAAAAAAAGGGAGGAAGCTGAAACTGGATTCTTTTTAAAATTGGTTTATATAGAAGAGTGCTCTTATAACAGATTTGGTCAGAAATTAGAATTCAACCTGTTGTCCTTTTTTTCTGTATTATCAGATGGATAATTGGATGTTGGCTAGACTTCTTTCAGAACAGACGTTCTGTCTTCCTTGGCGAGGCTGCCACAGAGAACAAGGTCAAACGGTGTCCTGCTTCTTTCACAGGGAGAGCCTGATCTGCTCTGACCTGTGCAAAGTCTGTGCTTTGTGGTGTTTTCGTATTGTTTCTGTAATATCCGTCCAGGCTAAGATTTCTGCTTCCTAGTTTAAGGGTGAAAGATAGATTAATTAACAAAATATCTTAGTATTTGTTGGACTTGTATGTGTTCACATGACTTACTGATCTCGTGTATTCCTTGTTTTGTAATAAATTACCATGTTTTAATTCTCACAATTAAACTCTACAATCCAAACTGGAGTTTAACCCTCCAGAATGGAAGGCTTCCTGTCTTTTACATTAAAGCATGTTTCTTAAGTCTCTATTTGTCAGGAAACACTTAGAAACACTTTGAAATTTTATCCTATTGAATCAGTCCTAGAACTATCTGAATTCTATCTTTAAATGCTGAAAAGGATCTCTCCAACAAGCTTTTCTTAGTTCTTCTCTAGACCTCAACATTCTCATTCCTCATATTTAAGTGCACTTGCTATGTATACTGTATACTTGTTCATACTAAATTGAGTAATCAATCATGGTTACGTCATCTGTAGTGTCTTTATAAATAATATTACTATTATCATTTAACTAAAGTATTATATTTCTTTTTGGCTTCTCATTTCATTTCCCTAAACAGACTATAAACTTTTTGATATAAATACTCATTCTCCTATACTTTTGGACTTCCCTGGTGGCTCAGACAGTAAAGAATCTACCTGTAATGTGGGAGATTCTGGGTTCTATCCCTGGGTTGGGAAGATCCCCTGGAGAAGGGAATGGCTACCCACCCCAGTATTCTGGCCTGGAGAATTCCATGGACTGTGTAAATACTCATTCTCCTATACTTTTACAGCTGCCACAGTACTTCATACAAGGTAGGGGTTCAGTGCAAGTTTGTTAATGGGTTAACCAGTAATCCTGTGAAATGGAACATGCTAGAAGGAAATGTGATATTCTTTCCCACAAGCTACCTATTTAAATGAATCTTGGGAAGAACATTGAATAAATTACCTTAATTTGCAAAATTGCCTTCATGTAACATTTGCAGCTGTTCCACTTCTCAGGGAAATGATTCATATTATTTTAAAGACACAACAATGTGAACAAGGTCAAAACAAAATACCTGATGGTTGTTAGCAGTACAGATATAAAAGTTGCAAATGTTGCAGAATCTAAGTGCACATTGGATTTGCTAGGAGGTGGCCAGCTATAATGGGAGGGAGCTTTTAAGATGGAGCTGACTGATAACCTTTGTAAAACCGTAATATACTTTTCTTTTTCTGTTTTTCTTTGTCCTTTTACTTTACCCCCTTCCTTTCTAAATTATTGAGCTCTTCCTATGTGGCCAGCCTTTTCTAGGAACTTTCTGTTACATTATTATATAATTTAATCATTGCATACATCCTGTTGGTAAACTATTATTGTTTATATTTTAATGACCAGGAAACACTGAGGTTTGGAGGCTTAAGGACTGCTGGCATGAAGTTGGCACTTTTTCTCACTGAACCTGATCTTTCTTTCTTTGATGTGCAACCTTGGACAAAAAACATCATTTGACTCCTTTGTGCTTTTTAAAAATGTCTTTCTTCTAGAAGAGGCTAATAAAAAAATCTGCCTTACTAGCTTCATATTATTCTAGATAACTGAGATAATTAAAACATGAGAAATATTGGGCATTATTATTTTTATTATATATGAGTCTTGACTGCATTGGTGATCACCAGTGAACAAACTTAGAAGAAGGGATTAGAACAAGATTGTAATTTAAAATGATCTGTTGATGTTTTCTTTTGCACTTTAAAACTCCTAAAATATGTTCCCATATTTGAGTTTTTGCATTACACAGAAAAAATCCACAGGTTGTACTTCTGTGTTTCTTTAGCTGTGCGATAAACCCAGATTAGTCAGGTACAGAAAAGCCTGAATGAGCTAAAAGAAAAGTAATATATTTTCTTGTTTATTTATGATTATAAATCTTTGCTATACAGCTTTATTCAATAGAATATTAGATTGGTTCAGTTCTCAAGTGGTGATTTTGTACAGCTTATGAGGAAATCGCTTGATAGTGACATTGTTTAACATTTTCTTTTACATTTTGCTTTTTTAAAAAACTTCTTTAAAAATTTTTATATTGGAATATAGTTGATTTACAGTGTTGTGTTAGCTTCAGGTATACAGCAAAGTGATTCAGTTATACATATACATATATCTGTTCTTAAGAAAGTGATGTCTTTCCTTCAAACTGATTTCAATTTAAACTTGGCAGTTTGTTTCTTATTGCAATTTAATTATTTGGGTCACTGGATTCTGTGTCTCCTGTTTTTCTGTGAAGAGAAAAACATATTGTGCAACCAAGATTGATGCAAGGCTCCCTAGTGAAGCATCTTTCTTCAACAGCTCAACCCATTACAACAAAGGAGGCTCCTTGTATCTGAGCTGCTGGTTCTCTTCCTTCTTAGTTGGAGTATTTCCAAGGTTGTCTTTTCCAAAATATTGTAAAATGTCCTGGACCTCAAAAGAAGGTAGTCTTTGAAATTCTGTGAACTCTTCCCACTGTGAAGAAAAAAGGGTGAACTCTTGAAGGATCTTTGGAAAAAAATAATTGAGAGTAGGGGAAGAAACCATGAGCAAAAAGATAAAGGGAGGAAAATCAATTCCCAAAAAAGTTATAGTTTATGCACCTGTGCATACAAAGACATACACACTGTCTATTTTGATATTTTAATGAACATAGAATAAGGAATATTATCATAGCAATGAAGGAAATGAGAAAATTTTTACCTACAGTCTCATGTGTGTGTGCTAAGTCATTTCAGTCGTGACCAACTCTGCAACCCCATGGGCTGCAGCCCACCAGGCTCCTCTGTCTATGGGATTCCCCAGGCAAGAATATTGAAGGGGGTTGCCATGTCCTCCTCCAGATGATCTTCCCAACCCAGGGATCGAACCTGCTTCTCTTATGTCTCCTGCGTTGGCAGGCAAGTTCTTTATCTCTGGTGCCACCTGGGAAGCCCACCTACAGTGTCTTTTCTGCTGGAAGGGATAATGGAAAACATGAAACAGCTGAACAGTTGATTACTAATGAGACCGTGTCTAATGAGACAGTTTTATTAATCTTTCTTCGAACTCTAATTATAGCAGTTTTCTTTCTCAGGCACCTTCTTTCCTGGAGCCCACAGCTCTCCTCTTTAGGAAGCAGAGCTGAAATATCTCAGTGGTGTCTGCTCGGGCTTGCTTGATGCCATCCAGGTCCTTTGCTCCCTATTTGTAAAGCTTTTTCTTGTATTATTGCTCTGCCACTCTGGATATGTTTCCTTCATTACTTAAATAAACTGAATATATCTTAAGGGCAGGGAAACATCTAAATTTTCCTCTGTTATCCTAACCATGTCTCTTATAGAGAATAGTAAAGCAAAATACATGCTCAGTGAATGTTGACATTGATAGCATGGATACCACAATTCAAGTGGCTCACTTTCTACTGAAATGCGGAATTCAGTCTTGTAATGTTTTCTGAATTTGAGAAAGTGTAAACTGCTTGTTTCCCATATTCTGTTTCAGTTATGCACACACTCTGTAGAATTCACAAGTCCTTATATAGTACAGAATACTAATGGAATACTTGTTATGTGTGAAGCATTTTTGCATGAAAACATGTATATCCTGGAAATACTTGCTTTTCATTTCTATAAGTAGATAGTCATCTTTTCCCATTGTTTTCATGTCCATATTAATGTTAATTATTCTAGAATGTAAGTCCCAAGAAAACCACTCTGTCTCTTCAGCTTATGTAGTATATCTTACCTAAAGCTGAATATTTATGATTGCTTAGTAGCATAACACTAGTGGATAAGATGCAAAGCCAGTCTTAGTTGAGGAATCTAATGGTCTTGTAAGTTATTTAATATGATATTAAATTGGCCACAAAGTTCGTTTGGGTTTTTCTAGAAGATGTTATGGACAAATCTGAACAAACTTTTTGGCCAACCCAATACCATTAGGTGCCATCTACTAAAAGGAAAAAACACAGGGAAGCAACAGCACATTGTTAAGATGTGTAAATTGTTCTTTAGTGAAGGAGGTTTGTGTATGTAATTGAGTTTAGTTGTTTTTGTTTACTGGGCTCCTATAATTTCCCTGTGCCAGATTCTGAGTCAAAAGAAAAATACCAAAGCGCTTAGGCAACAGCTGCTCTCAGTCCTTCAGGGTGGTAGTTCTGAGCCCAGGGTTGTGCTTATTCTTGTCGTGAAATGACGCTCTTGGACTCTAAAACCCTGCATTCTTCCACAGTGCTATTATAGTGACGGGCTTGTAAAAACAAGTGTTAATCTTTGAATCTGTTTAGCAGATATCCTGATGGAGAAAATAACCCGTTATGACCTGATGGGTGGTTCATGTACTCTTCTCTGGAGTATTCCTATGATTCTGTATTATTGAACATATTTCTAAACCTCGCTGTGCAGGTCCTTGTTTGTAAAAGAAGAGCAATGCTCTTTGAGGTTGTCTTTGTGTTTTCAGTGGTGCTGGTCAGTTAACTCTAAAATATTTAATAAGCTATAAACAATATGGCCATGTATTATAAAAATTTTCTACCTGTCCTGGCCATTCTTCTAATTTTTTTTTTATCTTTTAGAAGAATTGGGTTAATATGAAATAAAAATAAATAGTATCCAAAAATGTAATTTGTAAAACAATAATGACTCATTTTACCTGATTTGAAAACATATTTAAAATGAACTATTATCAAAACTATATACATGGTATTTTGTTGAAGAAAAAATGATCAATTGATGTGGAATAGCATAGAGACTCCAAAAGTTAAAGCCCATTTTAATCACGTCTAGGACAGAGCAGAAATAACAGAACGATAGGGAAAAGTAGCATTTGTCAGGTATTTATTTTGGTCTAGAGAAGAATCTGTTCTTTGTGTACAAAGGTATAATGTATAGCAAAGGAAAGAGAATATGAGAAAAATAGCTTACACCATTGTACTGAAATTGCTTCAGTGGGTACAGATATTTTATTTTATTTTTATTTATTTATTTTTAATATAAAGTTCTTTATTTTAATTGGAGGCTAATTACTTTACAATATTGTATTGGTTGGGTACAGATATTTTAGATGAATATACTAATTCCATTTGCCATCTATGCAATGAAGATGAATGTTTAAGGAAATCTGAAGTCATTTTATAAGAAAATTTACTCCTTCTCAGCATTAAAGTGAATTCAGATGTTAAAACAGTCTTTCTGATAAAGGTAACAAAATAAAAATTTTTTTCCTATGGAGAAACAGGAATGTTTTTGATATCGTCGTACTAATTGTTTCAGTTGTTGTCAAGAGGAGTCTGTCAATATGTTTGAATCCTAGTGTTGGTATTGATGATGATGATGATGGCATATGCCAGACACTGTGCTGAGTAAGTGTGGGGACATTTAAAGGAAAGCTCTCTGTCTGGGCCACATGTACACATGTATATGTGAGCAGACGTGTCAGTGAGCATGTCACACAAAGCTCCACAGCCCACCTTTTCAGATTCATTGTTTGACGTTTCCGCCAAAAGCCATTTTCCTATAGGCTATTTCATGAAAACCTTTTTTAAAAATTTGTTTTCCACGTTAATTTTTTACTCTATTTTTATAATTGTTTTTCCCCCAGGCCCTGAATATCTTTTCTTCTCCTGGCAGGTGGATTCTTTTTATTTTTTTATCTATAGCATTTAATTTTATTTTTATTGTTGTTCAGTTGCTCTGTTGTGTTCTGACTCTTTGCGACCCCAGGGACTGCAGCAGTCAGGCTTCCCTGCCCTTCACTATTTCCTGGAGCTTGCTCAAACTCATGTCCGTTGAGTCAGTGATGCCATTCAACCATCTTGTCCTCTGTCGCCCCCTTCTCCTCCTGCCTTCAATCTTTCAAAGCATCAGGGTCTTTTCCAATGAGTCGGTTACTCACATAGAATGTATGCAAATATAGGTACTCTAAAAAACTTTTTATTTTGTATTGATTAACAAACAATGTTGTGATAGTTTCAGGTAAATAGCGAAGGGATGCAGCCATACATATACATGTATCCTTTCTCCCCCAAACTCCCCTGCCATATAACATTGGGCAGAGTTCCAACTATACAGTAGATCCTCTGGCAGGTGGATTCTTACTCACTTTTAAAACCTTTGTTCAAACTGCACCTTGTCACTGAAGCCTTGGTCCCGGTGGCCCCTTAGACACGTGGAGGTTGACAGCTCTGCCTGCTTCTCTGGCAGATGCTGCTTTCTTGAGCCTGGGCTGTGTCCCAGCCATCTTTCTACATAGGGTGGGACTCAACACCTGTGTGTGGAAGGACTAAATAAAATAAACAAAGGAAAATCCCAGGATTAATATTATTTGCCAGGTTTTCCATTAAATTCTGTTAAACTGAAACTTGCCACATTGACTCAGTATAAACTTACTTAACAACAATCAAATTGTCTGACTCTCAATAATTTCTTCGAAATGGAGTAATCAGTTATAGAGGAGCCTGGTGGGCTACAGTCCATGGGGTCGCAAAGAGTAGGGCATAACTGAGCAACTAACACACACGCACAGACACAAGCAGTTGTTACCGGCTACATTATTTTGCAACAGAGTTTTCTTGGGGTTTGTACTTGTCTCAGTGCTTATTTGCTGTAAAATGAGTCTTTTGCTGGGTCACTATCAGGTTCTTTAGATCAGTTACAGACATACAGAGATTTGTCTAAGTTTGAATTATAAGCACTTTTCCTTGGAATACTTACTCATTTGGAAGTTTTACTCCATTTGTGTCGATGACATATAAGGCTTTTCTCTTCAGTACTAAAGAAGTTACTTATTTTTGGTCGTGCTGGTCTTTGTTGCTGCGCGCAGGCTTTCTCTAGCTGCAGTGAGCTAGGGCTCCTCTTCCTTGTGGTGCACAGGCTTCTTATTGCAGTGGCTTCTCTTGTGGAGCACAGGCTCTAGACTGTGTGGGCTTCAGTGGTTGTGGGGCATAGGCTTAAGTGCTCTGCCGCATGTGGAATCTCCTCGGACCAGGGACTGAACTCATGTCCCCTGAGTTGGCAGGCAGATTCTTATCTGCTGTACCACCAGGGAAGTCCCTATGTGTAGTTTCTGTTTTATGTATAGCTATTCTCTTTTCACCACAGTATGTTCTTGTTTATAAAGGTGCTCAAACAAGTACATTTAGCAGCTCTTTTAAGCCAGAGTGCCTTTAATGAACTCTTCTCTACTATTTAATATTCTTAAGAGAAAGTATGCCTAAGGGATGTGTTTTATTCCCAGGAAAAAAGCTGTTTTCTTTTCTTAAGCTTTTGGGACCCAGAGATGAAAAATTTTCCCCTTTACAAATTATTCATCAAGTAAAAATTTTCATGCAAAAATTAGTGCTTCAAGACAGAATAAATTTAGGTGAAAGACTTTGTGATAGTTATATTAGGTGACAGAGGTTTTGCTGCAGATGACAGAGACCACACCTAACAAGACAGAAATTTCTCTCTCAAGGAGTTGTCTGAATACAGGAAGCTCAGATCAAGGATAATGACCCTGTTCTACATGGTTGTTTGGGGTCTGACATGATACCCCATGGTATTAGGGATGGAGGCACCTTCTCTCTCATTGTTCTGTATTTAAAATTTAATATGTTAATTTCCTCTTAATTTTATTTGCTGATTATTGAGTGACTATCAGATCAGCAGTTATGCTTGACAAGAAGTTGAAGTCATGGTTTACTTATAGTATTTTATGGATTTGGCATGGCAAATTAGTCCTGATTATAAATATTTGGTTAGTTAATGAAAGTTCATATATTTTGGGGAAGGATGGTTAATGTACAGATGTTTGCAAGACCCCTGTGATAGCAGTTGTGAAGCAAACTGTCCAGAATGGAAAGTGATCATCCATCACTTGGAGGGAGGGCACAGTGCTCCTGAAGCCTCAAGTGCATTCCCAGCAGGTGTGTGTGAAGAAGACTTACTAGAAAGTAATGTCATTGGTCTGCCCTTGAAGGAAGGGTAGGATTTTGATAATGGAAAGTGGAGGAGGAACAAGAGTGGAACAAGAGGAACAAGCAGTGGCATTGAGGAGAGTGGGAGTGAAAAGTGTCTGGTTGCTATGCATGTAACATTTCATAGATGACACCCACTGTGCCTTAAGAATGAAGTCTGGAAGAAGGGTGTTTGTGAGCAAGGGGTCGGGGGGGTGTAGGTTACATTTATCTTTGTTCTTTTTTTTCTGATAGGCTGACAAAGGAGAGATTTTTCTTGGATAATACTTTAACAAAACTTCATTGATTTGTTAATTTATATTATTCAAGATGCTTCTGTGAGCTATTCTAATCTTTAGGACCATAGCCCGCCAGGCTCCTCTGTCCCTCGGATTCTCTAGGCAAGGATACTGGAGTGGGTTGTCGTGCCCTTCTCCAGGGGATCTTCCTGATCCAGGGATTGAACCCGAATCTGTTATGTTTCCTGCATTGGCAGGTGGGTTCTTTACCACTAGCAGCAGCTGGGAAGCCCCTTTAATACCTAAAACATATGACTCATGTTGAGATGAGATTATCTTTACATTTTGGGTTAAATCACAATGAGGACAGTATTTGTAAATATGTAACTTTCAAAGAGGGACAGAGACTCTCAGTATCCACAGAGGGCCTGGTTTGATGTGCTTTCTGAAGTTGAAAGGTTTTTTTACCGAGACATTCTGCTGATAAATCATTTAGAGAAAGTTCCAATTCCTGATGAAGAGCAGAACGCTGACATGATTTTCACTTAGGTGTGCAGAAAGAATTGGTTAGCTTTGTGCACAAAATAGGCTGAAATCAAGCTTTAATTAGTCAGACTTTTGCATAATTCATCACAGTCACTTTGAAAGTTCAGTTGAATCTGCTCTTAATTTTTATCAAGATGGATTCCTTTTTAAAGGACTTTTATTAGTTTCTTGCTGAACAGATATTTAGGCCTTCCAAGTAAAACCATGACGATATCCTTGTTCTCTTTTTAAATAAATAAATTACTATATAGGGATACATAAAGAAATGAATCAGTCCATAAAATATTCTTCTTATTAAATATCATTCTTGATATCAATATAATCAGCTTTAAAGATATGAAAGTAAACTAAGGTTCTTTCTGTCTTTTTGAATCCATAGGCTGTCCATCTGGCCCAGGCAAGCTTCCAGATTGAAGCCTTTGGCTCCAAATTCATTCTTGACCTCACATTGAACAAGTAAGTATTTAATTATGATCTTGTCAAGAAATAATTGCAATAAAACTATACTTCATGATAATAGTTTTGTCAAAATAATATCTGTTGTTGAAGCAACTGATACTTTTAAGCTAATTATATGTCATATAGCACCTAAAAAAAATATAAAGCCTGAAGTTAATTATTTTCTTTTGCTGAAAGAAGAGACATTTAATGTATTAAAATCTCAAATGGAGTACTTAAATGTGATTTTAAATGGAATAAATATTTGAAGTGATGCTAGCTAATTAAGTGCTAACTATAATCCTTAGTATATACATAGAGCAAGCATGATAAATTACTGACTCAAGTGTAACTGGACTTCAGTCTAGAAACTCCACTTTACCTTTCAGTATACAGTTCACATGACTTCTGTATGAAGAGTAAAGAAAATGATGACTTGCAAATAGTGCCTATTTTGAGAAGGTTCTTTGCTTCCTAATTTGCTCTAATACACTTTCTTAGAAATTTTGATCCTGATGAAGATTTACCCGATTTTCCTCTGAGCATGTGTTTATGTTGATATTAAATGCTATTTCCCAAGTTGGAACCAGTTGCACAGATGTCTTTGGACAAAGCATGAACAAGAGCTGGTGCCTTAAGCAGGACTCTTCAGTCTCTAATTGAGCCAGCAGCGAATATTTCTTTGGTGAAGGAGCATTCCTGCATAGTTTTCTGTAGTTTGAGAAGCTCCAGTCAGTATCGTAAACTCTCATCAGTATTTTGACTAAGACTGCATTTTTGCCAGAAAGATACCACGTAATGCTATCAGACACTATAATGTAGGTGACCACAGTTCAATATCTGAGAAATTACAAAAGACTCTAAAGAACAACTATTAAATTTCTTGTGTGCCAAATTCTGAGAGCTCTGCAGAAAAAAGAAATGCAGAGTCAGCTTGGGTACTCCTTACTCAAGTGTAATTGCAGCTTTAAGTCAGGATGAACCAGCAGAACTCAGAATTTCCTGTGTTACAGATACTGCAGGTTTTCGTCTTTGAG
This sequence comes from Oryx dammah, assembly GCF_014754425.2. NCBI lineage: Eukaryota > Metazoa > Chordata > Mammalia > Artiodactyla > Bovidae > Oryx > Oryx dammah. The sequence goes on along the minus strand of NW_024070211.1, from coordinate 41,023,476 downwards.
TCTGCTGAGTTCCTTTTCACCATGCTGGGTCAGCACTGCGTCTGCCTGAGAGATTTGTCTTGCCAATACTTAGACTATGTTGAGTAACAAGATATAGCTAATTTTAGTTTGTTTGGATCTTCTGTTCCTTTACCTCTTACTGCAATGGATGCTGTCATATCAGACTGTGCCTTGGTGATAGCAACCAACATTGCTATGTGGTTGAACATTGAAACATCCTGGCCATAGCACAGCATCCCAGATGACTGAGAAAGGGTCATAAGGGGATGTCCAGGGTACTTAGAGGTCTGTAGACACATCCAAAAATTATTTACCACTAATATTTAACATGCAGAGGAATCAAGTTGAGCACCTACTGTGAGCAGCCCTTGCCTTAAGGAGCTTATTAGTTGGGAGAGGCCAATAGATATACTTTTACAGGAGTGTGAAATTCATTGTGCTGGTGATAATGAACCAGCAATCCACGTTGGTTGGAATGCTATGGAGGCACTGAAGATTGGAAGCTCTTTGGGCTGGAAGAGTATGGAAAAGCATTTTAGGAAAGGTGATGCTTGAGCTAAATCTTGGAAGGCAAGTGCTAGTGAGGAAGAGAAGTGTTAGGGATGGATCGGAGAGTGAGAAAATGGAGAACTGTATTCTAGGCAGAGCAGAGAGTGTATGCTATGGAGGCAGGGCCATGCAGCAGTGTGGCAAGTTAAATTTTGTTGAATTTCTTGGTAAATTACAAGATTGATGCAGAGGGAGATAAGTCAGGAGAGGTAGACCCAGGGACAGCTCAGTTCCTGGAAGATCTTGTATATCATGCTTAAGTACTTGGCTATTATAGCCTAGACTGTGAAAAATGAAGTAAGGGGAATAAACACAAGTTCTGTTCTCAAGAAATGTTAAAAGGCATGGAGAGAGAATGCTTTTAAGAAATCTTTGATTGATAAAAATCATTAGGATAGCTTTGATATGGGTAACAAGGCAGAAAAAAGACTTAAAATTAACTGGTACCTTGATTACATAACTGGGTAGAAGATGGTATTGAGCTGAAATGGGCAGCACAAGGAACAAACAGGTTAAATGGTGAAGAAAAAAGAATGTGAAATCAGGGTAGATATCATTGATTTGAGGGCTCTGGGACATGTCTACGTGGAGGTTGGATAGAGCAGTCTGAAGTACAGGGAAGAGATGGGGGCTGGAGGCTTAACTTCCTAAGCTTTAGTTTCCTATTTAAGCTATATGTTGCTATAAGGACTAACTGAGCTAATGCATGGTACTTATACATGTCTGCTAATTGGAAAGACCTGCTTAATGCTGTGGACTGAATTCCCCCTAAAATTTCTGTGTTGAAACCTTAACCTGAAACATGACTGTATTTAGAGACAGAGCCTCTAAGGAGGTAATTAAGGTTGAATTAGGTCATATGGTGGAGCCTTGATTTAATAAGATTAGTGTTTGTTATTATCAGATAGACACCAGAGAGCTTGCTGTCTCTTTCTCTCTATCATGTGAGGACACAGCAAGAAGGCAGTCGTCTGTAAGCCAAGAAGAGAGCCCTCACCAGGAACTGAGTCTGCCAGAATTTTGTTCTTGGCAAGTCTCCAGAAGTGTGAGAAATAGATATCTAGTTGTTTAAAGCATGCACTTTATGGTATCTTATAGTGGCAGCCTGAGTTGATTAACACATTCAATATATATTTGAATTTATGCTTAATTATTATTGCCACAGCAAGGCAGTCATGGGGCTGGGTGTTGGGGAATTTAGGATTGAAAAAGAGAATCAGTGACCTCATGGAACTTATGGTCTAATGAGAAAAGCACAATAAGTCTTTGCTTTGTTTTCTGTCAGTACTTTTTTTTTTTCATTTTTGTACATGAGGGTAGTATACTCTGTGATCTTTACCTTGCTGAAAGTTAGACTGAAGGAAAGCTTGAGGACAATTTGACAGGCCAAGGTTGATATGCATTCAAGGTAATTAGCACTGAGAATTCAGACAACATACTTTTGTTGAGTTAAAAACCTATTTGCAATACATTTGGTCCTTCTCCAGCTGCTTATCCGAAATCCATTAAAAAGCATGACAAGACTTGTAAGTCATTGACTGTTTGGATACTCAACTTTCCATTTGATTATGTCTGATGTGGCTGCTGAAGCCTCCAGCATGCTCTCATGTTTATTGTAAAGTGAAATCTGTGCAGTCCTTCTGGCCTTTGCCTGGCACAGAGATGGAAGAAATCTCAGGATGTCTCAGGTGCAATAAGACAGCAGTTTGTTCCTGAGAGAACACTAGCCAATGAGAGAATAAAGGGGTCTTACAAGTCTGTCCTGTACATTTGTCTTGAACAATCAGGAAAGCTCCAGTTGGGTGGAATCTGTGTGAGACATCAGTATTGGAAGGTTGTAGCTTAAAAGTGAGGAGTGGACCTAAAGCAGCCTGGAGAGTAAGGACTGCCTCATGGGACTTCAGTGAGCTGGCAAAAACAACTCTGATTTTGATGAAAGGCAGAATGCTACAAACTGTACCATTATTGTCAAACAGGGACCAAACTAAAATAATTATGCATGTGTAGTTATCAGCTATCTGTGGTTTACTTTCCACACTGCAGCATGAGCAGAGTTCTGTCGTGAATGGGTCACTCTAGGGGAAGTGCAGGGGAAGGTTGTGGATGAACAACTTGTGTGGCCTTTGGTCTCTTCTTTTTTTAAATTAATCAATTTATTTTAATTGGAGGCTAATTACTTTACAATATTGTAGTGGTTTTTGCCATACATTGACATGAATCAGCCATGGGTGTACATGTGTTCCCCATCCTGAACCCCACCTCTCAGCTCACTCCCCATCCCATCCCTCAGGGTCATCCCGGTGCACCAGCCCTGAGCACCCTGTCTCATGCATTGAACCTGGGCTGGTGATCTGTTTCACATACGATAATATACATGTTTCAATGCTATTCCCTCAAATCATCCCACCCTCGCCTTCTCCCACAGAGTCCAAAAGACTGTTCTTTACATCTGTGTCTCTTTTGCTGTCTCGCATATAGGGTCATCGTTACCATCTTTCTAAATTCCATATATATGCGTTATTATATTGTATTGGTGTTTTTCTTTCTGACTTATTTCACTCTGTATAACAGGCTCCAGTTTCATCTACCTCATTAGAACTGATTCAAATGCATTCTTTTTAATAACTGAGTAATATTCAATTGTATATATGTACCACAGCTTTCATATCCATTTGTCTGCCAATGGACATCTAGGTTGCTTCCATGTCCTGGCTATTGTAAACAGTGCTGCAGTGAACATTGTGGTACACGTGTCTCTTTCAATTCTGGTTTTCTCGGTGTGTATGCCCAGCGGTGAGGTTGCTGGGTCGTATGGGAGTTCTGTTTCCAGTCTTTTAAGGAATCTCCACACTGTTCTCCATAGTGGCTGTACTATTTTGCATTCCCACCAACAGTATAAGAAGGTTCCCTTTTCTCTGCACTCTCTCCAGCATTTATTGTTTGTAGACTTTTTGATAGCAGCCATTCTGACTGGCGTGAGATGGTACCTCATTGTGGTTTTGATCGGCATTTCTCTGATAATGAGTGCGGTTAAGCATCTTTTCATGTGTTTGTTAGCCATCTGTATGGAAGACACCTTTCTTTATTCCTCCATTTCCCTGGGAGGTGAGTGGCTTTGTTCTGATGTGGGGAGATCAGGGGTATTTGATTTAAGATGAATATCTAGAAAATGTTGATTTAAAGAAGTACATGCATACAGTGGTTTGCTTATGAAGAGTAGTTCATGCAATGGTTTTAAAAGAAGAGGGGCTTCCTTGGTGGCAGGGGCTTCCCTGGTGGCTCAGAGGTGAATAATCTGCCTGCCAGTGCAAGAGACACAGGTTTGATCCCTGGTTTGGGAAGATCCGACATGCTGCAGAGTAACTAAGCCTGTCCACCACAGCTATTGAGCCTGTGCTCTAGAGCCCAGGAACTGTGACTTCTGAGCCCATATGCCACAACTACTGGAGCCTGCACACCCTTGAGTCTGTGCTGTGCAACAAGAGAAGCCACTGCAATGAGAAGCCGGAACACCGTGAGTAGAGAGTTGCCGCCCCCTGCTCGACGCAGCTAGAGAAAACCCTGTGCAGCAGTGAAGACCCAGCACAGCCAAAAATAGAGGAATACATAAATAATTGAAAAAAAACCAAGCAAACAAAATCACAAAAATAATATAAAAAAGAAAGGAGGAAACAGCTACATTGATGTAGTTTCAGCTAGATTAAATAAAACCCCTGGCTTTCATGCTGATTAATATGATTAATTTATTCTTTGTTCAGCCAGCAAAGGTTTATTGAGCATCTAGTTTGCTTTAAGATATTGTGCTGAGCAACCCAGGGGTTTCAGGACTGTGTAAAAGAATCCCTCCTCTCTAAGAGCCCACAACAGAGAATAAAATATATACAAATTGTATTAAATATGATAGGAAGTGACTTGGGAGGCCTTAGTGCTGGAAGGTCTTATGGGGAAGATGAGATTTAATATTTGTCTTAAAGGATGCTGTCTTAGGTTTGCTTCCCCTGGTAGCAGATCCCGAGGCAGGATTTCCAGAAAATACCTTCAGGGAGTTAGGAAGTGAGATGTGGCTGGGGTGGGAGCTTTAAAAGAGAGATTTCCCATGTGTTCAACTGGGGCTCATTCCCACTGAGGAAATCCTGGGAGTTCTTGGGTTCATTCTCTAGAACATGCCAGAATATTATCCAACTGAGGATGGAGGAAACTGGAGTTTCGTCCACTGACTGCAGTCTGTTGTTGGTTCAGGGCTGTTTCTAGGAGCAGTACCTCTTCAGCATGTTGCTCTTGTCTCCTGTGAGGTAGAAAAAAGCCAAGAGTCTTAGGTATTTCTAGTCATCTGCCATCAGCATGTTGAGGTTCCTGCTGAAGGCATGTGGACAGGGGATGTCAGGGTCTGCTACAGAAAGATGTGGGAGGGAGAAAGGTACATTCCATGTGGGAAAGTAGCAGAGCAAAGGTTTGGGAGCAGGTAAGCATTGAACCCCTGGTGTGAGTGAAAACCCATGAGCCCCTTCTCTTGAAGAAGCTTGAACCACCCATTGGTGGATGGGAGGCAAGCTGCCCACCCCGAGTCACTGGATTCAGAGGGGGAATTTCAGTCTTGTTCTGTTGCGTGTTTTTTTCAGCTCTTCACATTTGGAGATTTGAACTCAAAGTTGGGTTTATAAGACGCAACATGTGGAGGAGAATAGGCCTCCTGCCCCATTTTCCTTTTGTGAATGAACCAGAGAAGGAGTTCAGAACTGTGGCTGCAGAAGACTGAGGCAAATTTGCCTTCACTGCAGCCCAGGGTGGGCCATCCTGGCTTCCATCCAGGCTTTCATCTTGGCTTCTGAGTTGGTGTGACTCTTCTTTTTTTTTATAACAGAAAAAAATTATTTATTTTTAATTGAAGGATAATTGCCTTACAGTATTGTGTTGATTTCTGCCAAACATCAACATATAACAGAAAAAAAATATTATTTAGGAAAGAAACCTAAGAAAAATATTAACTAGAAATGCAAGATAGTAAGATTAAATACTGTAAATAACCAAATTTTATACACACAGATTCTCTCTCTCTCCATATATATGTATGTATGTATGTGTGTGTGCTCAGTTGGGTCCAACTCTTTGCAACCCCGTGGACTGTATGTAGCCCACCAGGCTCCTCTGTCCATGGACTTTTCCAGGCAAGAGTACTGGAGTGGGTTGCTATTTCCTTCTCCAGGAGATCTTTCCCAACCCAGTAGGCTTGACTCTTGACCTAGGTTAGCTGGTCATATAGCTCAGTGCTAACCCCTGGCCCACCCCTCTTCTCTCCTGCTCTCCATCCTTTAGTCTCACTGCTGGAATTCCTCTCACACATCTGGGCGAGGGAAGGCACTGGCTTTTCGGAATTCAGGCCTTTGGTCTCAGACTTGTGCCGAGGCTGCCAACTCAGGCATGTTTTCTGGGTTTGAGTCTAAAAGAGCTAGAAATGATGCGTAACATGGCTCTCCATCTCAGGATTCTGTTTCTTTAAGATGCTGCTAACTCAGAGGCTAAGTGCTACATTTCCTAGTTTCCAGAGTCTGTAGAAGGAAGGCTTTCAACTGCAGTCGTAATAGTAATAGAACCTCTGCCAAGCCCTTTACCCATTTTATCCAATTTAAATCCTGTGTGATCATTTCCAGCCTGAGACCTCGTGACATTCAGTTATGTGCTGGCGTTCAGTCTGTGCTGTCTGTCTGGAGTCATCTTCTGTTGCTGCTTTGATCACTGGACTGTCAGTTTACAAGGGAGCTGGGCATAATTCATCTCGTCACATTAAGTGAGACAAAACAATGTAGCTCTTTTAGTCAATTATTTCACTTTATTTATTTGTTTTAAAATTTTTGCCTGCACAGGGTCTTCATTGCTTTGCGTAGGCTTTCTCTAGTTGCTGCGAGCGGGGGCTACACTTGGTTGTGGTGCCTGAGCATCTCATGGTGGTGGCTTCTCTTGTTCTGGTGCATGGGTTCTCAGGTTCACGAGCTCAGCTGCTCCGTGGCATGTGAAATATTCCCATACCAGGGATCGAACCTGTGTCCCCTGCATTGACAGAGGGACTGTGCCACCAGGGAAGTTATATTTTTATCAATTTTTAAAGATATAAAGAAAATACAGGAGACCAGGGTTTGATCCCTGGGTCCAGAAGATCCTCTGGAGAAGGGAATGTCAATCCACTCCAGTAATCTTGCCTGGACAACCCCATGGACAGAGAAGCCTGGCAGGCTATAGTCCTTGGGGTTGAAAAGAGTCGGATATGACTAAGCAACTAACCCACAAAGAAAATGCAGAAGAAGGCCCAGTGAGGTGGATGAAAATAGAGCCTATTATACAGAGTGAAATAAGTCCCAAAGAAAAACACCAATTCAGTATATTAACGCATATATATGGAATTTAGAAAGATGGTAACGATGACCTCATATGCGAGACAGCAAAAGAGACACAAATATAAAGAACAGATTTTTGGACTCTGTGGGAGAAGGCGAGGGTGGGATGATTTGAGGGACTAGCGTTGAAACATGTATATTGCCATGTGTGAAATAGATGACCAGTCCAAGTTCAAAGCATGAAACAGGGCACTCAAAGCCGGTGTACTGGCACAACGCAGAGGGATGGGATGGGGCGGGAGATGGGAGGGGGGTTCAAGATGGGGGACACATGTACATCCATGGCTGATTCATGTCAATGTATGGCAAAACCCACTAAAATATTGTAAACTAATTAGCCTGAAATTAAAATAAGTAAATTAATTTAAAAAATAAAATTATCCTTTTTTTTAAAAAAAATTTATTAGTAACATTGGTTTATACCATTATATAAGTTGCATACGTGCTACATTATATTTCTACTCATGTGTACACTATAGCATGCTCACCACCCAAAATTTAGTGGCCATTGGTCACAGTACAGTTGATCCCCTTTACCCTTTTCATGCTTTCCCCTATTCATGCTCCTTCCCCTCTGTTAGCCCCACTCTATTCTTTGTATCTACTTGTTCATTTTTGTTTGGTTTGCTTTGTTGGATCATGAAAAAGCAAGAGAGTTCCAGAAAAACATCTATTTCTGCTTTATTGACTATGCCAAAGCCTTTGACTGTGTGGATCACAACAAACTGTGGAAAATTCTGAAAGAGATGGGAATGCCAGACCACCTGACTTGCCTCTTGAGAAACCTATATGCAAGTCAGGAAGCAACAGTTAGAACTGGACATGGAACAACAGACTGGTTTCAAATAGGAAAAGGAGTACGTCAAGCCTGTATATTGTCACTCTGCTTATTTAATTTATATGCAGAGGACATCATGAGAAACGCTGGGCTGGAAGAAGCACAAGCTGGAATCAAGATTGCTGGGAGAAATCTCAATAACCTCAGATATGCAGATGACACCACCCTTATGGCAGAAAGTGAAGAGGAACTAAAAAGCCTCTTGATGAAAGTGAAAGTGGAGAGTGAAAAAGTTGCCTTAAAGCTCAACATTCAGAAAACAAAGATCATGGCATCCGGTCCCATCACTTCATGGGAAATAGATGGGGAAACAGTGGAAACAGTGTCAGACTTTATTTTTCTGGGCTCCAAAATCACTGCAGATGGTGAGTGCAGCCATGGAATTAAAAGACGCTTGCTCGTTGGAAGAAAAGTTATGACCAACCTAAATAGCATATTCAAAAGCAGAGACATTACTTTGCCGACTAAGGTCCATCTAGTCAAGGCTATGGTTTTTCCAGTGGTCATGTATGGATGTGAGAGTTGGACTGTGAAGAAGGCTGAGCGCTGAAGAATTGATGCTTTTGAAGTGTGGTGTTGGAGAAGACTCTTGAGAGTCCCTTGGACTGCAAGGAGATCCAACCAGTGCATTCTGAAGGAGATCAGCCCTGGGATTTCTTTGGAAGGAATGATGCTAAAGCTGAAACTCCAGTCCTTTGGCCACCTCATGTGAAGAGTTGACTCATTGGAAAAGACTCTGATGCTGGGAGGGATTGGGGGCAGGAGGAGAAGGGGACAACAGAGGATGAAATGGCTGGATGGCATCACTGACTCGATGGACGTGAGTCTGAGTGAACTCCGGGAGTTGGTGATGGACAGGGAGGCTTGGCGTGCTGCGATTCATGGGATCGCAAAGAGTCAGACACGACTGAGCGACTGAATTGAGCTGAACTGAAATATTTTACATGTGAATGAAATCATATGGTATAGGTCTTTCTCCATCTGACATTTCACTTATCATAATACCTTATCAAAGTCCATCTATCTTGTCATAAATGGCAAGATTTCATCTTTCTTATGACTGGTATTTCATTCTGAATGTTTATATACCACATGTTTTGTGTCCATTCATCTCTTGATGGGCACTTAGGTTGTTTCCATATCTTGGCTCTTGTCAGTAATGTTGTCATGAATATATGGGTGTGTATATCTTTTTGAATTACTGCTTTCATACTCTTTTGATAAAAACCCAGAAGTAGAATAGCTGGATCATATGGTAGTTCTGTTCTTAAATTTTTGAGGAATATCCATAGTATTTTCCACCTGTTCACATTCCCACCAACAATGTATGAGGGTTTTTTTTTTTTCTATATCCTTGCCAGTACTTGTTATTTCTTGCCTTTTTGATAATAGTCATTCTAATAGGCATGAGGTGGTAGCTCACTGTGTTTTTGATTTGCATTACACAGTGATACTGAACAACTTTTCATGTGTTTCTTAGCCATCTGTATGTCTTCTTTGGAAAAATGTCTCCTTTGCTTATATTTTTAATGGGTTATTAGTTTTTTCATTGTTGAATTGTATGAGTTGTTTGTATATTTTGGATACTAATCCCTTATCGAGTATATAATTTGCAGATATCTTCTCTTGTTCAATAAACTGTCTTTTCATTTTGTTAATAGTTTTTTATATTGTGCAGAAACTTTCTAGTCTAATGTAGTCCCATTTGTTTATTTTTATTTTTGCTTCCTTTGTCTGAGGAGATACATTCAGAAAGATAGCATGAAGACAGATGTCAAAGAGTGTACTGCCTGTATTTTCTTTTTTAAAAAAATTTTTATTGGCATATAGTTGATTTACAATATTGGTTAGTTTCTGCTGCACAACAGTGAATCAGTTATATGTATATGTGTATATACTCTTTTTTATATTCCGTTCTCTTTTCAGTCTCTATTTTATTTTTTTTTTCACCCTGATCTATTTTATTTCCTTCCCCCTATTGACTTTGGACTTCATTTGTCCTTCTTTTTCTGGGTCTTCTATGTGCGGGGTTAGGTTGCTTGTTTGAGACTTTTCTTGTTCTGGAGGAAGTCCTGTATTGCTAGAAACTTCCCTCTGAATGAAAGTAATCCAGTTTGTTGAGCAGACTAGGTCATCTATTATGGGCTGCATTTTGTCCTCTCGAATTTATATGTTGAAGTCCCAACTAGCTGGTAACTCAGAATGTAGCTGTATTTGGATATAAGGACTTTAAGGAGATAATGAAATTAAAATGAAATCTTTACTGTAGACCCTAATCCAGTAAGACTGGTGTCCTTTAAGGGATTTCCAGGTGGTGCAGTGGTAAAGAATCCACCTGCCAATGCAGGAGACACAGGAGATGCGGGTTTGATCTCTGGGTTGGAAAGATCCCCTGGAGGAGGAAATGCCAACCGACTCCAATATTCTTGCCTGAGAAATCCCATAGACAGAGGAGTCTGGCAAACTACAGTCCATGGGGTTGAAAAGAGTCAGACAAGACTGAGCGTGCACACACACATGGTGTCCTTTAAGGAGAGGAAATTTGGACACAAGCACTTGTGTGCACATGAGAAATACCACGTACCATGTGAAGACCTAGTGAGAAGGAGGCCATCTGCAAGGTGAGGAGAGAGGCCTCAAAATGAAACCAGTGCTGCCCATATCTTGCTCTTAGACTTCTATCCTACAGAACTATGAGGAAATAAATTTCTGTTGTTTAAACCTCTGGTCTGTTGTACTTTGTTATGGCAGCTCTGGCAAAGGAATATACCATTGCCATCCATTTACTTACTGCTTATTTTCTTCAATGAGAGTCAGCATTAAACTGCTGCTTGTTAATGGGTGAGTCTGTTTGTCCTTGGTAGATAACTCTGCTACTATAATTTGTAAGTGTTGTTCTGAGAGATTGTGGCCTCTTTTGCATTTATGTACTTCAAAAAAAGAGTAGCATTATTTATGCAGTTTTGAAAAAGTTTCTGCCATAATAAGGAATCTTAAGAAGCAAAGATCTCTAAAGTTGCTCTATTGATTGCCTCTGTGCTATGTGCAATATGATGTAGATAACTATTGCTTTTTATTTGTCCTAGAGGCCCAGTAGTGTTCTAAGATTTCCAGTGCTGGCGGGATTGAGCTGCTATGGGATTTCTCTCGTTAAGTCATCCTTTCCTGTATATTTTTAAACATTTTGATTTGACAGTACAAGGTAGTTCATTTTGCCTTACTTTCACTGATCAGGTCTCCCTCAGGCATTTCTGTTTGAATAATGAAGCCTGTAATGGATGCTTTGGATAACATCATTATCATTTGCTTTTGATGACGCATCTTTAAGCTGCTAGATTAGATCCAGGAACTCTTGAAAAATTTTAAGATAAATGTTAGTAGGTTCTAGTTCTATTTTTGAGGATATGTGTTAATATTTGACCTCCTTTCAGAATGCTTTGACAGTGACTTCAACAATTAAACATAATAGCAGAAGCATTAAAAATAAAGTCACAATTGAACCATTGGTGTTTGTTTGTTTATGGCTGTGCTGGGTCTTTGCTGCGCGCAGGCTTTTCTCTAGTTGTGGTGAGGGGCTACTCTTCGTTGTGGTCCATAGCCCTCTCATTGTGGTGGCTTCTCTTGTTGCGGAGCACGGGCTCTAGAGCACGTGGACTTCACTAGTTGCAGCACGTGGCCTCAGTGGTTGCGGCCCTTGGGCTCTAGAGCCCAGGCTCAGTAGTTGTTGTGCACAGGCTCATTTGCCCCGAGGCATATGGAATCTTCCTGGGCCAACCCATGTCTCCTGCATTGGCAGGTGCATTCTTCATCACTCAACCACCAGGGAAGTCCAAACCATTGGTATTTGTGTACTGATTCTTGGTGTAGGTGGATGAGGTCTCATGTAACTTGAGTGGCAAAGGACTGTGGATGTTCGACCTCTACTTTCCTTAAGAGACTTCATTTATTCTGTCCTCTTCTTGTCTGTTGACCATAATTTTTAGGTGGAAGGAGACCCAGGGAAGTTAAACACAAGACTGAAGAACTCAGAAGGGCTATAGGAGCTAGATGTAGATTCTCTAAGTTCCAAGAAATGTAAAGATGGCAAAGTGAAGGAAAGCGAAGTTGCTCAGTAGTGTCTAACTCTTTGCGATCCTATGGACCATATAGTCCATGGAATTCTCCAGGCAAGAATACGGGAGTGGGCTGCTGTTTCCTTTTCCAGGGATTGCCCAGAAATGAGGAACTGCAGTGATAGCCCCTCACACAAAAAAGAAAAAAAAAAAAGGCATTTGAGAATTTCTAGCAAAATCAAGTGATCTAATTACCAATGGGATCACATAACACTGTGTTTTAATCCAGGATACAAATACCATGTATTGTTAAGAGACTATTTATTGACTGATGGATTAAAGGAGACCCTTTGCAGGTGTCCACCCCAATGCAGAATGTGGGCAAATTAAACTGGAACTTGGTTCATTCTTCAAACTACTTCTTGGTCTTTATGGTTACTGGGGGGAATGATGGGGCAGAGGTACATTGGGAGTTTGGAATTGACATGTACATGCTGCTATATTTAAACACATAACCCACAAGGACCTACTGTATAGCACAGGGAAATCTGCTTAATATTCTGTAATAACTTAAATGAAGAAAGAACTCAAGACAGATTAATGATTACTGAAGAATTACAGAAGTTAATTTTGACAAAAAATTGAGAAGCGCAGAAGATTAGTGATATAAGGCATCTAAGAGAAGTTAATTGCATTAGTTACTTATTGTAGGTCTTACTTTTCTTACAGCTAAGTGAGAAATGCCAGGTGCTGGGGTATGTAATTTCCATTATCTGATAAAGGAAGCTTATCTGTCTAGAGATATAAACATTTTCCTATCAGGGAGAAATTTATCCCTTTGGTGCAGACGTTGCCAGACGTTCAGTAGCATAATGGTTAATGTCTGTAACCATGATTTTGTGAATGACCAGAAATGTTATTTAAATGGACTTCTCATATTGACCCTCTGTGGTAGCCAAGTGCATAACGTACTTTCTAACCTCAGTGGATTGATGAATAGATTCCTATTGATCAACCCTTTTAAGAACCATTTCAAGCACTTTTGTTCCCCAGAAATGTTTACTGAGTACCTGGTAAGTGCCAGACGATGATGAAGCTGCCAGAGAGACACTCTCCCCTCATGAAGCTTACAGAACAATGGAGGAGAAAGACAATTCGACCACATCTAAATTATAGTCTGAGAAGTGCTATGGTGGGGAAAATTGAGGGTGCTTTTATCCCCTGTAGGAGCGGGATTGAATAGGAAGCTAATGTTTATGGAGCTAAATGTCTAAATTCAGACCTAAAGTGTAAAAGTTGTCCAGACAGAGGTTTGAGAGTCAGAGACTGTGAGGGTCTGAAAGGTAGGCAAGAGAGATGAGACTTGTAGTGAATGCACACTTGGAAGAATTGATAAAATCACACAATGAGTTAGGAAAAAAAATAGAAACTTTGTCATGGCAGGGCAGTATATTTGGGGCAGCTTTGTAAATACACATCTGAAAGTACCACCACTTGCTATCTTTTACATAAATTTCTTTAAGCAATAGGATTTTTTTCTCCTAGAAGAGCTGTGGACAGGAAGGTTAATGAATTCTACGTTCTTCTTATCACCTGACTTAAATTGCTTTTTGCTCTAAGTAAACAGCAATTGCTGTTTCAGTACATCTCAGCAGAATTTTATCCCAACAGAAATGGTCCCTATTCCTCCCCATGTAACCTCCATAGATGGAATGATAGACAAGGGAAGCATGGCTGACCTGCTGACTGGTTAGATTTCTGACAGTCTGCTTCTGATTCAATGGCAATTGTGTACATGCTTCTCACAATTAACAGAATATTATTTCATGGACTCTATCCTGGCCATTTATTTTATGCTGTGTTCTGACTTTTAATTTATTAAATAGCCTTTTTTTTCCCTACTCTCAAAAAAAGAAAAAAGAAGAATCACACAATAAGTGACAGAACTGGCATCAGAATTTAGGATCACCCACTGTCAAAGAGTAGTGACGTTTTCAGTAATAATCCCTTTGAAGTTATGTTTCAAAAGCTCAACAGAGGTGAACCTTAGTTATAAATAGAGATATAAATTTTATACTACTTGCCTTTTACATTTTTGCTTTACTTTCACTACTCCTATTTTTTGCAGAAATCTAGTCCCAAACAATAATGTATTAACTTTCCTCTAAATATTATAAAATGTGTATAAAGTGAGGGTTTGATCAGATAAAAGAGCTCATTAGGATTCTTGGTCATCATCTGCTGCCAATAAGAAGTATATTATTTTCCAGAACCAATTTTTTGATGATTCATAGACTAGAATCATCATGTAAGATAATTTCTCCTATTCTCTTAAAATTTAATTATAGTATTAGAATCTCCACTATTAGAACGTAAACCATGGTTTATTTAAATTTGTTTATAAAGGTGTCCTCTTTAAATGGTCAGTTCTAACTCAACTCCCATAATGATAACTGTGTGCTTTATGGTATTTTGATTGTGTTTAAAGACAAAATCTATTTAGGCTTTTTTCACGTGATCATTTCTGCAAGAAGTTTCAAGTCAATTCAATTAAAATAATTTTAAAATGAAAAAAAGATCTATCTGTCTTTCTTACAGAAATATTTTTCAAACAAGAGGCTGAAAACCTCTAATACATTGTAGAATGAACATTTCATTTCTTCCTCCTTTACTTTTTACCAAAATGACGTCATGCATGTAGTAAATCAGACTAAACTATTTGACAATAAGGATCTTACAACATTAGGACAAGACTATGTTTCTTATAAATTGGTAGAATTTCTCAGCGTCTTAATTGTGTCTGAGGCTCTTCCTCACTGCTGTTAGTGTTTATTCATTAAATGCTGACTGACCTGGTACTTGACCCTAAAGAGATCTTTTGGTCTGTGAAGCTGTTCAGACAATGGAAAAGGGTTTCTGGCATTTGTCCCATCCTCCCTCCCTCCATCCGTCTACACTGTCTTAAGGTTAAGGGAAAACAACGAAGAATAAGATGCAGTCTCTTTTTGGAGTCTACAATTTAGGGCAGGATCAGGGAAAGCTACACGGAGGGCATGGTTGAGCTGAATTTTGAAGGATGAGTAATTCAAAGATGAATGGTTTAATACTTTTGCACGGGCTGGGCGGGCAGTAACTCTTTTGGGCACCTGTTTAATATTTATTTATTTATCTAGGGCTGGATCTTGGTTGCTGTGCAGGTTTTTCTCTGGTTGTGGAGAACTGGGGCTGCTCTCTAGTTTCGGGGCGTGGGCTTCTTATGGTGATGTCTTCTCTTGTGGAGCACGGGCTCAAGGGTGCGTGGGCTTCAGCAGTAGCGGCAGGTGGGCTCAGTAGTTACGGTTCCTGGGCTCCAGAGCACAGGCTCAATAGCCATGGCTCACGAGCTGAGTTGCTCCACAGCACGTGGGATCTTCCTGGACCAGGGATTGAACTTGTGTCTCCTGCATGGGCAGGCAGATTCTTTACCACTGGGCCATCAGGGAATCCCTGGGCACTTATTTATTTTTGCGGGTGAGTCAGTGTCGGATACGACTGAGCAACTTCACTTTTCACTTTACTGCATTGGAGGAGGAAATGGCAACCCACTCCAGTGTTCCTGCCTGGAGAATCCCAGGGACGGGGGAGCCTGGTGGGCTGCCGTCTGTAGGGTCGCACAGAGTCGGACACGACTGAAGCCACTCAGCAGCAGCAGCAGTGTTTGATGTGGCATGTTCACTGGACATTTACACGTGGTGGGTGTTGACACGGCAGTTATTATGTATTCCTTCCTCACCCCCACCAGTATCTTTACCTCATACAGTTTTAATAGTCAAGAGTAGTTTTATGGGCTGTAAAAACGAAGTACTATTATTTTACTGAAGTTAAAAATGCATCTGTGTCCTTTTCTTTTGGGGAGGTTTAGTTAATTATGTTCTTATGAAATTATTAATATACTCGTGATGGAATGCAAACGTTCAGTGACAGCAGTGCTTTCAGTAGTAAATAATATATCTACCTTTTCATCCAGCTTTGAATACCTGGGTTCTTTGTGTGCTTTTGATTTCGTGAACTATAAAAAAATGAGAGACTGCAAGACACTATTAATTATTCTTTTTCATAAGAGCAGTTTGAGGCAAGGTTTCCAGGTCTGAGGATTAAAGGCGACATACTGTTCCTACCGCCTGCACCATCAGCAAGGCGCCCTTACTGCCTGCTCCTTGTTTTGGCTGTATAGCTCTCCTTAAGATGTGCTGTTTGGAAGCAGTTTTTATAATTCAGGTATGGCATGATTTATTTGAAAATTTTTTATTCTGTTTTATAGGCAGGATATTTTTCTTTCCTTCTGCAAGGCCCAGTAGATAAGGCTTGCTTATCATCTGGTTGTGTTGATCAGATACTATTGTCCACGTAGAGTATTTCATAGCATCGTCCCCGTTGTCCTATAGTAAAACTACATAAAAGCCAACAGAAAACCAATAATTCTGGCTCTTTGAAGGCCACTTACTGGTAAGTAATAGTTAAATTACAGGACCCTCAAAGTACAAGCTCTACAGATCCCTAGGAGTTACTCAGCAGGTGTCTACAGCTTAGGTCCCTCTCTCCTTCCTTTGTGCAAAATCCGGAGGGTCAGCCCATCTCTGCTTTGCTCTTGGCATCAAGGTAAGTCCAAGAATGTGAGACTGTGTGTTTCTGAACTAGATGTACTTAGGTCTGCTGTCATCTGCCTTATCTCGGAAGGGAAGTTGGTGGTTAGCTGGCAGATACTTTCTTGACAATACTGTTCCCTCTGTCATCTTCCACTTCTGATTTAGGGCTTTGAATGTAGCCCTATATTTATTTGGATAATTTTTAAAACAGAAGATATTTTCTTGATATTTAAAGAAAGCATGGTCCAAATTATCTTCTGAGAGTTGGACTTAATCACATTATTTCCTACTCTGGTGTTTTTAAGAGTTAAAAGTCAACATATGAATGTCTTAAAAAAAATTTTTAAAAGCTGTATGACTGTTTTTGTTTTTTTTTTTAATCTTTTGGCTGCACTACATGGCATGTGGGATCTTAGTTTCTCGACCAGGGATCAAACCTGCATCCACTGCATTGGAAGCATGAAGTTGAAACCATTGGACCATCAACGAAGTCCCTATAAAAATGTCCTTTATAAAGGTCTTGTTTCTTATATTAAAGGAGGCTAAGAGATGAGTTTGCTTCCTCTTTTGACTTCGCTAAAGTATATGATTTTTGAATCTCCACTTTGAAACTGAAGGGATTTACAAAGACTGCGGAATTAATTAAAAGGATTTTCACAATGTATGTTCATGCTAAGTGATGTCTGAGTCTGTGCAACCCTATGGACTGCAGCCTACCAGGCTCCTCTGTCCATAGGATTCTCCAGGCAAGAACACTGGAGTGGGTTGCCATGCCCTCCTCCAGGGGATCTTCCTGACCCATGAGTCGAACCTGAGTCTCTAACCTCTCCTCCACTGGTAAGTGGGTTCTTTACCACTAGTGCCACCTGTCAAATCATCACATTCTATACTTTAAATAACTTACACTTTTTTCAGTTATGAAATGTTTGTGATCCCTGAATGAAAGCTCTTGCAGGTATACTTGTGTATTTGGCTCCTGTTTCTAAGAATAGCTTACAGCTTCTTTTATGAGCTTCCTTTGAATCAGGAGAGATTGAGGTTAGCCAGGGAAGCCTGGCGTGCTGCAATCCATGGGGTCAACAAAGAGTCTGACACAACTGAGCAACTGAACTGAATGGAACTAAAATTCTTAAAAGTCAAGCAATCCAGCTCCCAAACTGATGATCAAATCCTTTTTTATCCCCTTGAGTAGTGGGGTGTATTCTAGAACATCACCAGGCCTCAGGTAGCTGATTCTTAGGCTGTGTTAATTTATCAAGTCCTTTTAAAATACCTTTCTGAAATTTTTTAACTCCCAGTCTCAGACTTTATACTTGATTTTGGAGACTAAATATTAGTCTACTTCATTTAGTTATCAGCACTTTCTAGAAATTATTTCCTGAGGCTATTGTCCCCCACCAAATAGCCAAGATTCTGTTCATAAACTGTCTACCTGGATTATAAAATAAGAATGCAGATCATTTCCAAAAAGAAAAGATTGGAAAGTTATAAAAAATTTTTTTCTAATACTTGAAAAGTGCTATTTTTTTAAGCATGTAAGAAGTTATTTATAATTTCTTCCTACCAGTGTTCAGTACTATTAAACAGCAGGAGATTTTTGCTGTCTAAAAAATGGTATTTTGAAGTCTTTAAGAACTTTGTCAAGGCGAAAGCAATTCAGGTTGAATTCTGCCAGAGTTTTGTTATTTCAGTATGTTTTACAGATGAGCTGGACTTAATACATTATATTAAGAAAACAGTTAATAACCATTTATCCATTAATTGATATATAACCCAATATATTAAATATAATTTAGTTTTATTTCTAAAACTGCATTGAAATATGATAAACATTCTGATTAGAACTGAAATTCAGTGGCTTAAATATGTTTTTAGTGTCCCCTTTGAAGAAAATTTTAGTCTATTTCAGGATCAAATTTGATGTTCAAATTTAATCTGTATGTGATCTGACTGTACTGGAAAGGATAGTATGAAAAATATACTAACTTCCTTTGCCCTAGTTTGGAGAGTGAGGGTCATGCATAGAAAAATAATCTAAAAGCCATCTGTGTGAAATACCATATTTTAAATTTATTATTATATTTATTATACTTAATCATTCAAATCTGATTGAAATTTCTCTTTTTATACACACATAGCAAGCACCTGTATATAAGGGTATACCCTTTAAATTGGCTAAGTATTTGGCCATCCTCTTTTCAAAACAGATCACTTTTTGATGAGTTTCTCTTAAAAGATTTTATAAGTAACTATAGTTATTTTCTCCCGTGTTATCTGTGAACCAGCAAAAGTGTTTGCTCTGGGTTCAGTTCAGTTTAGTTCAGCCTCTCAGTCGTGTCTGACTCTTTGCGACCCCATGAACCGCAGCACACCAGGCCTCCCTGTCCATCACCAACTCCCAGAGTTTACCCAAACTCATGTCCATTGTGTCAGTGATGCCATCCAACCATCTCATCCTCTGTCATCCCCTACTCCTCCTGCCCTCAATCTTTCCCAGCATCAGAGTCTTTTCAAATGAGTCATCTCTTCTCATCAGGTAGCCAAAGTATTGGAGTTTCAGCTTCAACATCAGTCCTTCCAATGAATATTCAGGACTGATCTCCTTTAGGATGGACTGGTTGGATCTCCTTGCAGTCCAAGGGACTCTCAAGAGTCTTCTCCAACACCACAGTTCAAAAGCATCAATTCTTTGGTGCTCAGCTTTCTTTATAGTCCAACTCTCACATCCATACATGTCCACTGGAAAAACCATAGCCTTAACTAAACGGACCTTTGTTGGCAAAGTTATGTCTCTGCTTTTGAATATGCTACCTAGGTTGGTCATAACTTTTCTTTCAAGGAGTAAGCGTCTTTTAATTTCATGGCTGCAGCCACCATCTGCAGTGATTTTGGAGCCCCCAAAAATAAAGTCAGCCACTGTTTCCTCTGTTTCCCCATGTATTTGCCATGAAGTGATGGGACCGGATGCCATGATCTTCGTCTTCTGAATGTTGAGCTTTAAGCCAACTTTTTCACGCTCCTCTTTCACTTTCATCAAGAGGCTCTTTAGTTCTTCTTCACTTTCTGCCATAAGGGTGGTGTCATCTGCGTATCTGAGGTTATTGGTATTTCTCCTGGCAATCTTGATTCCAGCTTGTGCTTCTTCCAGCCCAGCGTTTCTCATGATGTACTCTGCATAGAAGTTAAATAAGCAGGGTGACAATATACAGCCTTGACGTACTCCTTTTTCTATTTGGAACCAGCCTGTTGCTCCATGTCCAGTTCTAACTGTTGCTTCCTGACCTGCATATAAGTTTCTCAAGAGGCAGGTCAGGTGCTCTGGGTTAAGGGATTTAAATGTTTGATTTTTTTAAAGCATTTTTTTTAATAGCATGTAGTTAATTGAATCTTTACCACATAAAACAAATGTAAGTTGTAAAAGTCAGTATTTTCAATTGACTTTGCAGAATAGTAGAAAAGAAGTCAAACACCTATCAATAGCATATTTTGGTGATTATGACTGATACCTTGTTAATTTCCACATGAACTGCAGGTACAGAGGGTTACTATGATACAAACACCACACCATTAATCAACTTTCTCATTCACGTATTAGATATACATATGACAGTGACATGATACACTGTGTCACTGATCTGGACAAAGCCTCAACATTGTTTGATGTTTTCATCCTTGTCTATCTCCAGCCCCCTTCTTATTCTCCCACCCCTATCCAAACGAGGCAACCATTTTAAGGTGTCTTACATGACCTTTTTTCTGTATGTGTTCTTACTAATATGTATATTTCAGTTTTGTGGGCGTGTGATTTTATTTCGTATACATAGTGTTGTGCTACTCAACTCACATAAAGATTTATGTCTGTGACTTTGTATGTCTAGTGCATTATACCTAACTGTTGGAAAGTCCCCTATGGAGTATGTCCAATACTCTTCTGCTCTCCCAGGGCAGAAATCTAGATTCACTTCAACTCTCTACAACCACAAGCCATGTTATAATGGACCCGTAGACCCATTGTCCATGGACCTGTGTAAGAATTTCTCTGGTGCACGTTCCCTGGGGCAGGATGCTGGATCAGGCATTGTAGACAGGTTTATTCATAACTGATGAAGTACTGTAAAGTTACCCTGCAGAAAGGCTACCCTATTCTATTCTTGAGCAGACCTGATACTCAACAGTGTCCAAATTCCATTCATTTGTGGGATGGATCAAGTGATCTTTTTCCTCCAGGCATAGTTACTTTCTGTATGTTGGGAAGCTAATTGCTTATTTTTATTGGTTAATGATTTCAGAAGTGTGTTAAACCTTATGAGCCAAAGCAGCATCTCCTTCAGTAAAATTAGTTCCATTGGGATCACATGAATTTGGTCAGGCCACTGTGATCCTTTGGGAAATGGACTTTTACTCTTCTGATGTGAAGTGTTGTCTGATGTTTGTCATGGTGTTAATTTGAAAAGCTACAATAATGAAAAAGGAGAAGCATATTCACTTTGTGGAACTGGATTTGTATTTAAAGTCAGGTGTCATACTTAGAGTTATATGCCAAGAGAATACCAGTACCCGCAGCATAAGAAGAAAAGTTTATGTGTATGACTTCTTACAGTAGATGAGATAAGAAGACACCAGTTTGAAAGTTGGATGAGAGGAGATAAGAGGTGAGAAAAGGAAGAAGGACAAAGGAATACGTGGTCTGTTAGCACCTAGAACCTTGCCTGGCATGTGGTAGAGAAGCAATTGATATTTGTGTGATGAGTGAATTCATAGTGTGGTATGGTGGAAAGTATGCTTTAGATTTATAGCTCAGTTTTTTTTTCAGGTTATTTTTACTTATTTTATTATCAGCTGCACTTGGTCTTTGTTGCTGCATATGGGCTTTCTCTAGTTGCAGAGAGCAGGGCTACTGTTTAGTTCCAGTGCTCGGGCATCTCATTGCAGTGGCTTTTCTTGTGGCGCCTGGGCTACAGGGCATGTGGGCTTCAGTGGTAGCTGCATGTGGGGTCAGTAGTTTCAGTCTGTGGTCTTCATTGCCCCACAGCCTGTGAGATCTTCTTGGACCAGGGTTTGAACCTGTGTCCCCTACACTGGCAGGTGGATTCTTATCCATTGTTACCACCAGGGAAGTCCCTGGCTAAATGTTTTGATTTGCATACTGATTCTGCAACTTGGGGAACTCATGGAACTGTTCCAAGCCTCAGTTTATTAAACTGTGAACTGAAATTGAAGAGAGGACTCACCAAGTTGCTGTCTGTGAAAGAGACCAGTGTATATAATAGACACATAACAAGTGTTCAGTTCCTTGAGTAAAGTACACTTTCTATTTCCTTACCATCAGCAGTCTTTTGAAAATATTTTGTCATAAGTTGATTCAACAACACTTGAACCGTGAAATTCCAGATGTTCAAGCTGGTTTTAGAAAAGGCAGAGGAACCAGAGATCAAATTGCCAACATCTGCTGGATCATCGAAAAAGCAAGAGAGTTCCAGAAAAACATCTACTTCTGCTTTATTGACTATGCCAAAGCCTTTGACTGTGTGGATCACAACAAACTGTGGAAAATTCTTCAAGAGATGGGAATACCAGACTATCTGACCTGCCTCTTGAGAAACTTGTATGCAGGTCAGGAAGAAATAGTTAGAACTGGATATGGAACAACAGACTGGTTCCAAATAGGAAAAGGAGTACGTCAAGGCTGTATATTGTTACCCTGCTTATTTAACTTCTGTGCAGAGTACATCATGAGAAATGCTGGGCTGGAAGAAGCACAAGCTGGAATCACGATTGCTGGGAGAAATATCAATAACCTCAGATATGCAGATGACACCACTCTTATGGCAGAATGTGAAGAAGAACTAAAGAGTCTCTTAATGAAAGTGAAAGAAGAGAGTGAAAAAGTTGGCTTAAAGCTCAACATTCAGAAAACGAAGATCATGGCATCTGGTCCCATCACTTCATGGGAAATAGATGGGGAAACAGTGGAAACAGTGTCAGACTTTATTTTGGGGGGCTCCAAAATCACTGCAGATGGTGATTGCAGCCATGAAATTAAAAGACGCTTGCTCCTTGGAAGAAAAGCTATGACCAACCTAGACAGCACATTACAAAGCAAAGACATTACTTTGCCAACAAAGGTCCGTTTAGTCAAGGCTATGGTTTTTCCAGTAGTCATGTTATGTATGTGAGAGTTGGACTATAAAGAATGTTGAGCACCAAAGAATTGATGCTTTTGAACTGTGGTGTTGGAGAAGACTCTTGAGCGTCCCTTGGACTTCAAGGAGATCCAACCAGTCCATCCTAAAGGAGATCAGTCCTGGGTGTTCATTGGAAGGACTGATGTTGAAGCTGAAACTCCAATACTTTGGCCACCTGATGAGAAGAGCTGACTCATTTGAAAAGACCCTGATGCTGGGAAAGATTGAAGGCAGGAGGAGAAGGAGACGACAGAGGATGAGATGGTTGGATGGCATCACCGACTCAATGGAGATGAGTTTGAGTAAACTCTGGGAGTTTGTGATGGACTGGGAGGCCTGGTGTGCTGCAGTCCATGGGGTCAGAGTCGGACACAACTGAGTGACTGAACTGAACTGAATTGAAGTTGACTTTGGTCTTGGCCTTTCTGATGGCTGGTGTAAGGGTTTCTGAACAGTCCCTTATTTTCTACTTTGCTATTCATGGAAGTACTTGATTGAAAACTATAGTAAGGTTCTATTTAAAAACCACTCAAAGTGATTACCACTACACTTACACAATTGTGTATACTGAAACTGTGTAAAATTTTTAATTAGTTCATTTTTTGTTGAAGCATTATTGCTTTACAGAAGTTTGCTGTTTTTTGTCAAACCTCAACATGAATCAGCCATAGGTATACATATATCCCCTCCCATCTCCCTCCCCATCCTACCCCTCCAGGTTGATACAGAGCCCCTTTTTGAGTTTTCTGAGCCATACAGCAAATTACTGTTGGCTATCTATTTTACATATGATAACGTAAGTTTCCATGTTACTCCATACATCTCACCCTCTCCTCCCCTCTCCCCATGTCCATAGGTCTGTTCTCTGTGTCTGTTTCTCCATTGTTGCCCTGTAAGTAAATTTTTCAGTACCATTTTTCTCGATTCTGTATATATGTGTTAAAATATGGCATTTATCTTTCTCTTTCTGACTCACTTCACTCTGTATACTAGGTTCTAGGTTCATCCACCTCATTGGAACTGACTCAAATGCATTCCTTTTTATGGCTGAGTGATAGTCCATTGTGTATATATACCACAACTTCTTTATCCATTTGCCTGTCAGTGGACATCTAGGTTGCTTCCATGTTCTAGCTATTGTAAATGGTGCTGCAATGAAAATGGGGTACGTGTCTCTTTCAATTTTGGTTTCCTCAGCACCCCACTCCAGTACTCTTGCTTGGAAAATCCCATGGACAGAGGAGCCTGGTAGGCTGCAGTCCATGGGGTCACTGAGAGTTGGACACGACTCAGTGACTTCACTTTCACTTTTCACTTTCATGCATTGGAGAAGGAAATGGCAACCCACTCCAGTGTTCTTGCCTGGAGAATCCCAGGGACGGCAGAGCCTGGTGGGCTGCCATCTATGGGGTTGCACAGAGTCGGACACGACTGAAGCGACTTAGCAGCAGCAGCAGCAGCAGGGTATATGCCTAGGAGTGGGATTGCTGGGTCGTATGGTGGTTTTATTCCTAGTTTTTAAAGGAATCTCCATTCCATCTTGTGTAGTGGCTGTATCAGTTTACATTCCCACCAACAGTGCAAGAGTGTTCCCTTTTCTCCACACCCTTTCCAGCATTTATAGTTTGTAGACTTTATGATGAGGGCCATTCCGACTGGTGTGAGGTGCATCTTTTCCTCATCACCTAAAACCCATCAAGGACTATTTTTAAAGTTCTTAAATTTTGAAACTTCATTTACACAAGATTGCTAGAAAATGGATTGTTCGACATTAAGTGGTTTTCCAGATAACTAAAGTTTGTTCCTTGACATGCTAAGCTTTAAAATTGAGTTATTTTTGAAAGAATTCTTCTAAAATGGGAAAATATTTTTGTTTCTTTGATAGAATATATTTTAGATGTAATTTAACTTTTCAAAAATGTGAAAGGTAATTGTTTTGCTTACCTGAACAGCAATATAATAGGTATTCCATCTGATTCTTGTTGCAAGCTGTACCTTTTGCTCTCAGTGAACCTGTCATTTTAGCCTAGGTCTTACTAATTTTTTTTTTTTGATATGTTCAGCCAGAATAAGAAATAACCAAAATGATTAGCATTTTATGTAAGAGTTGATAACCTTGAGTAAAGACTTGAGGTCTCCTCTAGCCAAGTGTAAGAAATACCCTGCCTTTAAAATAGTGATTTCAGAGACTCAGTAAATCTTTTTTGCTTTGTATCCTGCATGCTGGTCATATTCCAGGTGGTTAAAAGTATCATGCATCTGAGGAAAATAAGGGGTATTATTTTACTCTATAACAAAATAACTGTAGAAACGTAGCTATCAATTTAATACATAGTTTGTAATTTATAGAGTCACAGACTTTTCACCAAATTTCACCATTTACAGATGAGGACCCTGAAATGCAAAAACAGACTCTTTTGCCCAAGGTGACCCTGGGGTGCGTTGAGTCCCAGGACTCAGGTTCTTGTCATTCTCTTTTTCCAGTATGGAGGGCATTGCCTTAGGGCTCTTATATATACAAATATGGATTATACACATGATATTATTGAACTGTACATTCTGTACCCAGATACTTCAAATTATTTAAATAGTAAAGAGAAAGTAGAAAAGATAAAGATAAAATAGTAAAGATAGAGAAGAAAGAATGAATGTATCAGAAATTTGGTGAGGATTCTGGGGTTGATAAGGTAGGTTTTTGAGGCATTAAATACCAGACTTCATTCCCACAAAGTTTTCTCTCTTAGCTTTGATAGAGCCAGGAGGTTTGCAGAGCAAAGAAGGGACTAACACACCTTCCAATGATTGAATTTGCAAGTGGGTATGCATTGCAACGGCTTCCCTGGTGGCTCTGTGGTAGAGAATTCGTCTGTTTATACAGGAGACGCAGGTTCGATACCTGGGTCAGGAAGATTCCCTGGAGTAGGAAATGGCAACCCACTCCAGTATTCTTGCCTGGAAAATCCCATGGACAGAGGAGCCTGGCAGGCTACAGTCCATGGAGCCTCAAGAGTCGGACATGACTCAGCTACTAAACAACAGCAATATATTTGCAAACTAAGGCTTTTGACAACAATGGTTTAGATCTGATTTTCTCCAGAATTATCTGCAAAGGGATAAAATTTTTATCCTAGGCTGACAAAGTTAACAGGACTTGGAATTCAGGTATAAATGAAAATAATAATTTCCGTATTGATCACTTCCAGGGTGTGCTGCAGTTCAGAGGACTGTATGTGAAATGACACATTTAATCTTTACCATAACCAAAGTGATGAGTACATTATTACCTCCCCCTCCTTTACAGATGGTGAGACTGAGGCACAGAGAAGTTAGGTGTTGCACTTTTTTTTTAAAGTTGATTAAAGTATAGTTGATTTATTGATACAATGTTGTGTTTTTTCGACAGCAAAGTGACTTATTTATACATACATATATTCTTTTTCGTAGTCTTTTCTATTATGCTTTATCACAAGATATTGAATATAATTCCCTGTGCTGTACAGTAGGACATTGTTTATTATAGTATATATATATATATGGTTTGCTTCTGCTACTTCCAAACGCCCATTCCTTCCCTCCCCTTCCCCTCTTGGCAACCACAAGTTGTTCTCTATATCTGTGAGTCTGTTTCTGTTTCACAGATATGTTCATTTGTATCCTGTTTTAGATAGGTGTTGCATGTCAGTTCACACAGTTAGTTAGTTAGTGATAGCCCTGGGATTTAATCCCCGTTTTAGCTCTAGAGCTCTATTTCCCCTCAAAAAAGATAACCCCATCTAGTTGTAAGGAAATCTAGATTTTCACCCAGCTTTTTCTTTTCCTTGAGAGAGAGTTTGGGGCAACTCAGATTTGCACTGAATGCTGGGAAGGTCTGGCTTCAATATAGTTGTGTGTTTACATTTTATAAAATGGATCTTCACATTAAGAAGGGTTCAATTTAAAGTTTACTGTTCTCTTACAAGAGAGCATAATTTCTTTCCCCTAAGTTAACCTCTGATTTTCAGAGGGGTCACCAGCTGTTTATTTTCTTGTTTGGTTGGTTTTTGTTTAGTTTTTATTTTTTGAAATGTATTTATTTTTAGTTGAAGGATAATTGGTTTACAATATTGTATTGCTTTCTGCCATACATCAACATGGATCAGCCGTAGATATATACATCTCCTCCGTCTCCCACCCCTCCCATCTTCTACCCCTTCCCATCCCTCTAGGTTGTCACAGAGATATGGTTTGAGTTTCCTGAGATACACAGCAAATTCCCACCGGCTATTTTACTATGGTAGTATACATGTTTCCCTGCTACTTTCTCCGTTTGTCCCACCCTCTCCTTCCATCCATAAATCTGTTCTCTCTGTGTCTCCATTGCTGCCTTGCAAATAGGTCCATCGGTACCATCTTTTTACATTGCACATATAGGTGTTAATATATAATAATTGTTTTTCTCTTTCTGATTTACTTCACTCTGTATAATAGGCTCTAGGTTCACCCATCTCAATGGCACTGACTCAAATGCGTTCCTTTTTATGGCTAGTATTCCATTTTATATATGTACCACAACTTATATTTATATTTATTTTTTAATTGAAGAATAATTGCTTTACAGAATTTTGTTGGTTTCTGCCAAACATCAACGTCAATCAACCATAATAGCTACCAAAACTTGTTTATCCATTCATCTGTCGATGGACATCTAGGTTACTTCCATGTCCTAGCTATTGTAAAAAGTGCTGCAATGAACATTGGAGTACACGTGTCTTATTCAATTATGGTTTTCTCAGGGCATATGCCCAGTAGTGGGATTGTTGGGTCATATAGTAGTTTTATTCCTAGATTTTTAAGAAATCTCCATACTGTCTTCCATAGTGGCTGTATCAATTAACATTCCCACCAATAGTACAAGAGGGTTCTCTTTTGTCCACATCCTTTCCAGCACTTATTGTTTGCAGATTTTTTGATGCTGACCATTCTGACTGGTATGAGGTGATATCTCATTGTAGTTTTGATTTGCATTTCTCTAATAATGAGTGATGTTGAGCATCTTTTCGTGTGTTTATTAGCCATCTGTATATCTTCTTTGGAGAAATGTCTGTTTAGGTCTTTTGCCCACTTTCTGATTGGGTTGTTTATTTTTCTGCTATTGAGTTGCATGAGCTGCTTGTATATTTTGGAAATTAACCCTTGTCAGTTTTTTCATTTTCTATTATTTTCTCCCATTCTAAGGATTGTCTTTTCTCCTTGTAAATAGTTTCCTTTGCTGTGCAAAGACTTTTAAGTTTAATTAGGTCTCACTTGTTTGTTGTTTTTATTTCCATTACTCTAGGAGGTGGGTCACAGAAGATCTTGCTGTGATTAATGTCATAGTGTTCTCCCTATGTTTTCCTCTGAATTTTATGGTTTCTGGTCTTACATTTAGGCCTTTAATCCATTTTGACTTGATCTTTGTATATGGTGTTAGGAAGTGTTCTAATTTCATTTTCTAACACATAGCTGTCCAGTTTTCCTAGCACCACTTATTGAAGAGACTATCTCTGCCCTATTGCATATTCTTGCCCCTTGTCAAAGATAAGGTGCCCATAGGTGCCCGGGTTTATCTCTGGGTTTTCTGACTTGTTCCATTGTCATCAGGTGTGTGTTTGTTTTTTTTTTTTAATTTCTTACGAGGACTCTAGACAAGTCATGCATTATTTTTCACCTCTACAGTCTCTGCAGACAAAAAACATTCTTTAGCTAACGGTAATTCTTTGTTACATTTGAGCGAGTCTTACAGAGGAAAGGGCTTGTGGGAAGAGATTTGTTATGGTATTCTGAGCCTAGGGCAGGCAGGATGGTGGGGGGCTGTAAAGAGGGAGAGGGGGATGGGGGATGCAAACAATAGTAACTTCAGATGAAAAGAGAAATGTAATAATTTTAAATTAGGCCCCTGTTCCCGAGATTCACCAAGAGATCGGTGTTTTTGCCAGGTGAAAGAGAATCTCAGTTAGGACTCTCTCCTGGGCTACTCTAACTACTCACTATATAAGCTGTGGTACAATTTAATACTCTTGGGTTTCCACTTTCCAGCCTTTGCCCTTTCAAACTTTTCCTCAGTTACAGCTTGAACCTATATTTGCAGTTCCAGGTAAACAGGCTACCTGCATTTGAATTTTGCCTTCTTACTGTTGAGATCCAAACTTTTTATTTTTATAGATGTCTGCTGTTGAAAGGATAAAAGCTTCCTGTGTTTTATCATCAACTGGAAAAAAAGTTTTTATCCTCCCTATTACTAACAAAGCAACTGTTTTGTCTTTAACAGATGTATAGTTATGTCCCTTGCATGCATGCATGCTAAGTGGCTTCAGTCATGTCCAACTCTTTGCCATCCTGTGGACTGTAGCCTGCCAGACTCCTCTGTCTATGGGGTTCTCCAGGCAAGAATACTGGAGTGGGTTGCCATTCCCTTCTCCAAATTATGTCTCTTAGTTTTGTCTAAAAAGAATGAGAAAAAGTTTGTTTTCCAGTCAACCATACTTGTATTTTGACATGGATGGTAGATGTTTGTCAAAACTACTGATTGTCTAAAACTGGAAGTATAAATGAAAGAGGGTAGGGTAGCTGTAAAAAAATGTAAGAAGATGTTAGGGGATCTGAAAAACATTGTGGGGTTATATATTAGCTTGCAATAGAAGGAGATTAGCCTCTATTTAAGGATTTCTTACAGGGTTATTTTTTTTTTTAACAAGATGAAAGTGTATTTAAAGTTTTGACAGTTGACAAAGTCATGGCGTTCTGGATGACAATTTGCAGTTGATGCTTGCCTGATAGGATTTACTGTATAAAGTTTTCCCAAGGGCTCCATTGGAAAATGCACTTTTCTTAATATTTTGTCTGCATATTTGATGCTGTGTATTTTCATGTCATAGTCTTATGCATATGTCGGTCTCACTGATTAAAAAAAATACAGACTGCTTTTATGTTCATAGGTGCCTTTAAACTTTGCAAGAGTACTGTTTTTTCCTGGTAGATTTTATCCCTGTAAAGTGTTTATTTTTATAAGCTGGAAATAGATGAGGATTATAGATCTGCAGATCATGGTGTGGCCTGCTTGGGCTTCCTTCATTGCTAGATCTCTTTTCCAATGGCCAGGGTATGGAGGGAATGGGGGGGAAGACAGAAAATGATAGCATTTTTCTTTTAAATCGTCTTTGTTGTTGTTCAGTTGCTGAATCGTGTCCAACTCTTTGTGACCTCATGGACTGCAGCACACCACGCTTCCATGTCCTTCACTGTCTCCCAGAGTTTGCTCAAATTCATGTCCATTGCATTGGTGATGCTGTCTAACCATCTTGCCCTCTGTCGTCGCCTTCTCCTCCACTTAATCCTTCCCAGCAACAGGGTCTTCTAATGAATTGGCTCTTTGAATCAGCTGGCCAAAGTAGTGGAGCTTCAGCTTCAGCATCAGCTGAATAAAGATTCCAATAAATATACCCAGTTGATTTCCTTTAGGATTAACTGGTTTGATCTTGCAATCCAAGACACTGTCAAGAGTCCTCTCAAGCATCACAGTTCAAATGCATCAATTCTTCAGTGCTCAGTTTTCCTTATGGCCCAACTCTCATATCAGTATATGAGTATGGGAAAAACCATAGCTTTGACTATACAGAGCTTTGTTGGCAAAGTGATGTTTCTGCTTTTTTAATATGCTTTCTAGGTTTGTCAGAGCTTTCCTTCCAGGGAGCAAGCGTCTTATAATTTCATGGCTATGGTCACTGTCCGCAGTATTTTGGAGCCCAAGAAGATAAAATCTGACACTGATTCCACTTTTTCTCCTTCTGTTTGCCACAAAGTGATGGACTGGATGCCATGATCTTAGTTTTTTGTATGTTGACTTTCAAGCCAGCTTTTTCAGTCTCCTCTTTTATCTTCATCAGGAGGCTCTTTAGTTCCTCTTCATTTCTCCCATTAGAGTGGTGCCATCTGCAGATGTGAGGTTGTTGATATTTCTCCTGGCAATCTTGATTCCAGCTTGTGATTCATGCAGCCCTACATTTTTCTTGATGTACTCTGCATATAAGTTAAATAAGCAAGGTGACAATATACAGCCTTGTCATATTCCTTTCCTAATTTGGAACCAAGTCAATTGTTCTATATAACATTCTAACTGTTGCTTCTTGATCTGCATACAGGTTTCTCAGGAGACTGGTAAGGTGATCTGGTACTCTCATCTTTTTAAGAATTTTCCACAGATTGTTGTGATCCACACAATAAAAGACTTTAGTGTAGTCAGCGAAATAGAAGTAAATGTTCTTCTGAAATTCCCTTGCTTTCTCCATGATCCAATGAATGCTGGCAATTTGATCTCTGGTTCCTCTGCCTCTTTGAAACACAGCTTATACATCTGGTAGTTCTTGGTTCGCATACTGCTGAAGCCTAGCTTGAAGAATTTTGAGTATAACCTTGCTAGCCTGTGAAATGAGCATAATTGCCTGGTAGTTGGAACACTCTTTGGCATTGCCCTTCTTTGGGATTGGAATGAAAACTGACCTTTTCTAGTCTTGTGGCCACTGCTGAGTTTTCCAAATTTGCTGACATACTGAGTGCAGCATTTTAAAAGTGCCATCGTTTAGGAGTGTAAATAGCTCAACTGGAGTTCCATCACCTCCACTAGCTTTGTTCGTAGTAATGCTTACTAAGGCCCACTTGACTTCAGACTCCAGGATATCTGGCTCTAGGTGAGTAACCTTATAAGAAGCAGCTAATGGTGAATGTTTTAATTAGTTTCCATTTCATTGTCAGAAATCTTTGTATTTTTGAGACATCGAAGTTGTTGTTTTATTCACTAAGTTGTGTTCAACTCTTTTGCAACTCTGTGGACAAAGGAGCCCATGGACTGTAGCTTGCCAGATGCTTTTGTTGATGGGATTTCCCAGGCAAGAATACTGGAGTGGGTTGCCATTTCCTTCTCCAGGGGATCTTCCCAACCCAAGATCAAACCCACATCTTCTGCATTAGCAGGCAGGTTCTTTACCACTAAGCCACCAGGGAAGCTGGAGACATAAAAGTTGTTGTTGTTGATCAGTTGTGTCTGACTCTTTGCAACCCCATGGACTGCAGCACAGTAGGCTTCCCTGTCCTTCACCATCTCCCAGAGTTTGCTCAAAGTCATGTCCATTGAGTCAGTGATGCCATCCAACCATCTCACCCTCTGTTGTCCCCTTCTCCTCCTGCCTTCAATCTTTCCCACCATCAGGGTCTTCGCATCAGGTGGCCAAAGTATTGGAGTTTCAGCTTCAGGATCAGTCCTTCTGATGAATATATAGATGACTGGCTGTCAAATCAAAAGCAATTTTCTGATGGAAATATTTTATTGTTTTCATAAACTGATATGTCTCTTTATAAAATTTAAAGTCAGGACAAAATAAGCACAGAGGAAAAGTTTAAAATTACCATTCAGAAATAACCATTGTTATTATTTGTATAGATTTTTAGTGAATGCTCTATGCATACAGATAGGTGTGGTAGATAAGTTTCAAAAATAGGGTTATTTTATAGTAATATTGTAAATATAAATGATTACACTTAATGAAATGCAAATTTAATGAATATTACATTTAACAAAAGAAAAAAGAACAAGGGGAAAGGATGAGGGGAAGGGATAGGGAGTTTGGGATGGACCTATTCCACTGCTATATTTAAAACAGACCACCAACAAGGAGCTACTGTGTAGTACATGGAACTCTGCTCAACCTGTTATGTGGCAGTCTGGATGGGGGTGGGAACTTGGGGGAGAATTGATACATGTATATGTATAGCTGAGTCCCTTCTCTGTTCACCTGAAACTAACTATCACTGTTTGTTAATTGACATACCCCAATAAAAAATAAAATGTTCTTCATAGCAAGAGATGTTACTTTTTAAAAAAGTTCCACTAATGTGAAGAACATTGTTCTGAGTCATGAGAAAAAAGCTTGTTTCAACTAGATTGTATATTTGAATGAAGTTAAAATTAACACACACTTTTTCTTTTGTTAGTTATAATACTCTTTTTATGTCGTCAGGGTTTATCATGTTTGCATTTTGTTCAGTAACCACAATTTTCACAGTTAGTATTTGTTCTTAAAGGATTCGGCATCCACCATGTGTCCGGTACAATGGTTTCTCCATTCTTCCTAGATATTTGTATTTTGCTTGACTGGAATTAATTGAACTTTCCCAGAATTAATATGACTCTTTAGTGTCAATAGTGTTCTATAAAATTTTCCAGGAACGTGACTGGGCTCTTTGAGCTGCAAATTCAAGCCTTTCTTTGATTTTAGGAAACTTATGTTCTATTTTTGCCTTTTTTTTCTTCCATATGTTTTATTCTTTTCTTTGGAAATATCAACAATGTACGTATGCTATCTTCTGCATCTGTTATTGCTGTATCACTTTATCATTGATTCTTGAATGTGTTTTCATTGTTTTTTTTTTTGTTTGTTTCCAGCTTGATTTGCATCCTTGTAATATTTATTTTCTATTTAGTCTTTTTCTTCTGATCCTTGCCTGCTTCTTTTCATTGATTCTATTCTTTGATGCAATTCTTTTTTTGAAAAAAGAGGTCATTTCTGTTACTTCTTTGAGGTCATAGAGAGGTATTTGCTTTAACATTTTCAGTCTCCTTGTGATGTATATTCTTCATCTCCCCTGGCTTTAGTACTTCTCTCTTTTCTTCCTCAGGACCTCTGACCAAGTTCTTTGTTCTTTTTAGTTATGATGACTCCCTGCATGGGGCTAGCTGTTTGCTGAGCATTGTGTGCAGAGGAGGGGCAGTGGTAACAGGAAGGGAGGAATGGCCCCGAAGGCCCCCAGCTTCTTTGGGGCTTGTTACCTTGATCACTCTTCAGCAGTCTGTTACCCTCCTTCGGAGAGTCACACCTCTCAGCAGGGCCATGAAAGAGTCGGGGGAACTCATTGCACAGCCTCCTTGGAGCTCTGTGTTGTGAGCGGGTGTTTGCACTTTCACTGTCCTCCCTCCATCTCCTTCACTTCACCTCTGAAAAGTGCTCTGACCTGTTCAAATTCTGGGGAGAAGTATGTTGGCTCAGATTTCCAAGTTTTCAGCTTCATAGTTTTTAGTAGCCTTGAAATTAGAACCATTTCTCCTTGAGGGAAATGTAGTAAATTTTCGTTCCTCTGTGATTTATTCTTCTGTTGTGATCTGTGTAGAGTTTATAATCTGTGTAAGAAACATGAAAAAAATCAATGATAGTCTAAGACAGAAAATGGGAAGGAGGGAAACATTTTCAGTCTTTGGAAGAATTCTGGCCATCATGTATTTCTCTTAGGTGTTTACACTGGCAGAGTAGCCTTGAATTTGTAGAATGGATGACTTGGTAACAAGTCGGTTATTAACTGGAAACTTTCACTGAGATGGAGATGACTGGGACATAGAGTATTTTAGATCATTGTTTCTATGTCACCTGTGGTAAAATTTAGGCAACTTTAGAAAATGATGCAGTGCCTCGAATCCAGATAAAAGAGCTCAGTTCAGTTCAGTCACTCAGTCGTGTCCAACTCTTTGCGACCCCATGGACTGCAGTGTACCAGGCTTCCCTGTCCATCACCAACTCCCAGAGCTTACTCAAACTCATGTCCATCAAGTGTGTGATGCCATCCAACCATCTCATCCTCTGTCGTCCCCTTCTCCTGCCTTCAATCTTTCCCAGCATCAGGGTCTTTTCCAATTAGTCGGTTCTTCACATCAGGTGGCCAAAGTATTGGAGTTCCAGTTTCAGCCTCAGTCATTCCAATGAATATTCAGGACTGATTTCCTTTAGGATTGGCTGGTTGGATCTCCTTGCAGTCCAAGAGACTCTCAAGAATGTTCTCCAACACCACAGTTCAAAAGCATCAATTCTTTGACACTCAGCTTTCTTTATAGTCCAACTCTCACATCCATACATGACTACTGGAAAAACCATAGCTTTGACTAGACGGGCCTTTGTTGGTAAAGTAATGTCTCCGCTTTTTAATATGCTGTAGAGAACTAATATCCATATGCTTGTTATCTGAGCTTATGGGATAAAAATGAGTTTTATCTTTAATTTTTAAAATACGCTGTTTAATATCCTCTTAAGGGATAAGCAAACTAAAATTCTTTTCTAGTTAAGAATTCTAGGAATGATTGTGCTTGAGACACAGAAAAAGGAAAAAGTCTCATAATGATATTACTTCACTCATGCCTTCTGATATTGAGTTACTGTTTATTGTGGATATTTAAGTTATTAGTCATCTCAAAAATAGTCTCTGATTTTAGATATTCTTAGGCATCCAAAAAGGCTAAGTGCCATTACATGGCTCTATGATTTTAAAAATTGTGTATAAAAATAGAGATACTAATTTGACCCTCAGAGCATGCATGTGAATACAATCCTAGAATAACCTTTTTCAGAACTACTGGATGTTCTAAATATCCAATACACTGTCTTTGATGAAAATGAGGAACTCTGGAAAAGACTTTGTCTTGTTGAGCATAAAATGTGGCTTGTATTGTGTCACATGAGTATGCCTTTGTACACCTGTGACATGGGTCTTGCTTGTCCTTGGACCCAGTGTTGGTTTTGTCAATCACAAATTCCACCTTCCTATGAACAGATTAGTCTCTTAAATGATAGGAGGATGAGGAGGCAAGAAAGGGAAGATACTTGTTGACATTATGAATTCATAAATTATTATAAATTGTTACTAAAACAACTGAGATTCATCTTTTCCAGCCATGATAGTCTTGATGACTGAAAATGAGGAATTTTTTTTAAAAGAAGTTAAATTTAAGTATTTCAGTGATGGGTATGGGATGGGATCTTTTACCATTTTATTTGGAAAGCAGTCATTTGCCATGGCAGTGCTCTCTGGGAGGTTTACTTAACTTTTTTTATCACACACATTCTTCACTTTTTGAATGTGGTTCCACAGAAAATTGGTGCATAGAAGGGTTTCATTTGCCTCACGCCTTAATCTTCTGTTCTGTTAGCTTTCTAGTCTGAGAGTTAAGTATTTTGATAATAAAGTCATCTGTAGTTCAGATGACTTCTGTCTGGTCTATTACATTTTATTACATTTTTGAACTTTTCTATACTTTGATATCCAGCAAGAACTTCTTTTCCAAGTTTTATTCTTTTAATAGAAATGGACTCCTACATGAACACTGGTGTCTAAAAGTGGCCTAATAAGCCTGCTATTTTTAGAGAAGGAGAAAGTTGCCTTTTGTTCTCTCTGTGCTTTTCATCTCCCACAAGTTCTTTAAAGTTTTTTCCCCTCTGGTCTTAGTGGTGATGGCTTTCTAATTCCAGATGCCTTTTCCTTGGTCCATTTTTGGCTCACTTTGTCTCATGCTCAAATTTTTCAATGTCAGAATTGAACTGGGCTCATCTGTTTCTTGGAGAAGGCAATGGCACCCCACTCCAGTACTCTTGCCTGGAGAATCCCAGGGACGGGGGAGCCTGGTGGGCTCCCGTCTCTGGGGTCGCACAGAGTCAGACACGACTGAAGCAACTTAGCAGCAGCAGCATCTGTTTCTATTACTTACAGATATTTTGGATTCCTTTTTCTTTAATTTACTAAAATGATAAAATATATACACAGAGAAGTAGAAATATATTTTTGCAATTTAAAGAAGAATGATAAGATGGCTGTTCATATAATACCCACCCTTTGGGTTGAAATAGAATATAGCTAGTATCTCAGAGGGGCTTCCCTAGTGACTTGGTTGTAAAAAATTCGCCTACCAATGCAGAAGACGTGGGTTTGATCCCTGTGTCAGAAAGATTCCCTGGAGAAGAAAATGGTAACTCACTCCAGTATCCTTGCCTGGGAAATTCCATGGACAGAGGAGCCTTGTGGGCTGTAGTCCATGGGGTCGCAAAGAGTTGGGACACAACTGAGTGACGAAACAACAGCAATATCTCAGAAGCCCTCTGTGTCCCTCCACCAAAGTATTTCCTCCTTCCCATCCCCCAACCAGGTAACTGCTCATCCTAAAGCTTGTGTAGGAGATTTGGATTTTTTAACAGAGACAGAAAGCAAGATAAAAGTGAAAGTGAAAGTGAACTCACTCAGTCTGTCATACTCTTTGCGACCCCATGGACTGTAGCCTACGAGGCTCCTCTGTCCATGGGATTTTCCAGGCAATAGTACTGGAGTGGATGGCCATTTCCTTCTCTAGGAGATCTTCCCGACCCAGGGATCGAACCTGGGTCTCCTGCCTTGTAGACAGATGCTTTACTGTCTGAGCCACCAGGGAAGTCCAGAAAGCAAGATAGTCATAATATTAATTAATAATCACAATAGAGTTTTCAGAAGAAAATAAATGTGGATGCGTGTTTATTCCCTGCATTCTGTAAAAGAAAAATTAGTTAAGGATTGTAAGGAAAATTAACCCTCTTGAAAGGATTCAGCCATTCATGATGTCTTACTGGAATTAGAGTTAACAGGTTCAAACATATGTCATGAAAATATTCAGTGGACTGCTACGCAGCATACTCTTGTCTGATGTTATAGAGACGAATTAGAAATTTCCTATCTTCGTCTATCATTTTGAGAGCACACAACTTCTCTTTATCTTGTTGACTCTTGGTGCTTGAGATCCTTGCCACATTTCTGTGTCTTACTACTTGCTGTGGATAGCCCATTAAGAAATTACACACACACACACACACACACACACACACATGCACGCGCACACGTACACGCACACACAGTCCTGTCACTACCTAGAGGTAGTGGTTGGAATAGTCAAGAGCACTGCTCTTAGCATAATTTCACAATCACGTTTGCTCTCATCCTTCATTTGTTTCTCAGCCTTGTAGTCCCAGTCTTCATGGGCTGACTGCCTGGGATTGGCTTTTAACTTCATGGATACTTATCTATCTATAAGAGAGAGATTAAAAGTAGCCTGAGTCTTACTTTTTCTGTTGCTTTTGCCATGGGCTGTCTCTGGGCCCACCTTGCTCACCTGGGGGTGCTGAGCTCTGCTTATAGGACCCTGGAGTTCTGTGGATTCCTTAAGCTAAAGTGTAATGTACCATCTTTTCTTGTCTTTTGTTTCTTTGAGCTTCCTGCTTGTGGCCTCATCAGCCACAGGACTTTATTAGATGTTTCCTCTGTGTAGGTGACAATATAAAGAGCTATGGATACAACATGTTACCTGCCATTTCTATGGAATAGTAGTTTGGAGAATCTCATTTGCTTCTGTGTTATTTATATGCTGGTGTGATCTCTAGACTCTTAGATGCATTTCAACTCATGAATATTCTCTGAGCCTGGAGTTTTAACCCTACTGGACTGTTAGTTTCTGGATTTTTCTATGAATGTAGTCCACTCCATTTTCTGTCATTGTAGTAAATTACCTATCATGGTATGGCTTTCTTTAGGATTGACTGGTTCGATCTTGCTGTCCAAGGGACTCTCAAGATGAGATGCTTGAATGACATCACTGATTCAATGGAAATGAACTTGGGCAGACTCTAGGACATAGTGGGGGCACAGGGAGACCTAGGGTGCTGCAGTCTGTGAGGTCTCAAAGTGTCTGACATGATTCAGCAACTGAACAACAACATGACTTTCTGTGATGTCAGTCAGTTCACTTAGGATCTTTATTCTTCCCCATCATCTCCAACACTAAGTACTCATGATCCTGGAATTTGCTATTGATACTTAGTAAATTTGCCACTATGGATAACATTGTTAATTGTTAGAATTTCCTTCAGTGTTCTAAAAATGTCTGTTTTTAAGATTAAACTAAAAATAGCTTCTCTGAAAGAACCTAAATAGAATAGTTTCTCCTTTTTTCTGTGTCAGTCTCTCTGGGATTTGGCTACTTCTAGAATCTTATAAAGATTTCACTTTCCTCCAAACATTGAGAGGCACTTTAATTGTGAATGTGGGTAAGAATGTTTTCTTGGACTTAAAATTTTAAGACAATTTAATGAAAGTTACCTGGCTTGAGAAAAAACCCATTTGCAGCAATTGTCTTAAAACTCTGATTTATAGGTTTATTGTTTTGCTTTTTTCTACTACCACTGATTTTATTTTATTACTGGCACTTTACATTTCTTAAAATTGATGGAAAGTATCTGATTATACAATATTTAAAATGAATTTTAAGACACATATTCAGAGAAGTGCAAATAGCTAATGATCTGAGTAGCTTTTGAAAGATATAAATTCAGATATTATGCAGTATGTCTGGATGTTATTAAAAGACTGAAATGGATGAAATTACTCAGCTGTAATCACTGTTTTATACATGTCTTTCAAAATGATATCAGATGTCATCAGATTTGCTTATCATAAGTTACTTATGCAAACAAATTCTTATTTTTTCTGGTTATCTTTGGTTTTTAGTATCTTTATGATAAAGAATGATAGTTGACTTAAGTTCTTAACTTATTTTTAGTTGTAATCAAGTAACAGGTTTATAATTGTGTTGTCTGGTTTTCAGCATACCCCTTAAACGTGTGCATGTGAATGTGCTCCGTCACTCAGTTGTGTCCAGCTCTTTGTACCCCATCAGGTTCCTCTGTCCACAGAATTTTCCAGATAAGAATACTGGACTGTATTGCCATTTCCTACTCTAGGGAATTTTCCCATCCTAGGGATCGAACTCTCATCTTCTGTGTCTCCTGCTTTGGCAGGTGTATTCTTTACCACTGAGCCATCTAGGAAACACTATACCCCTTAAATAGATTGGTGTTAATACACTATAACGTTACACACTATAGCGTTGGCAGATCTTAATCATAGCTGAATTTCTATATAAAATTTTTTTGTTCCTTATTAATCTAATCTGTAGAAAGAGTTTATCACTTTCCTTCTTGGAAATTGAGGTGTTCTTTTTTGGTGGAGGTACATAGAAATATGTAGAATTAGATAAAAATTATAAAGCAGCGCTTTGTAGTATATATGGAACATGAATGGAACTATTCTTTTAGCAGCATTCTGGAAAAGTTGGCCTGAAGTCATCCTAGTATATAAAAAGTTGATTACTTGACAAAGCAGGTACCAAACAGATGTGATATTGTGTTAACAATCCCAAGACCCAGCTTAGCACAGCTGTGCTTTTAGGGTAGGAGATGATGGCAGTCATGCAGTCACTGTTTTGGACTTGGAAGTTTTTTTAGAGGTCCTGTAATCCAACATTTTTGGTTTTTATAAGGGAGAAAACTTGTTCCACAATGTCAGGGACTTCTCCCAAGACCCAGAGACAGTAAGAGTCAGGTTAGGAGTTGGATCTTCTGATTCTTATTCATCTGTTTGTTCATTAGTTCAAAGAACAGATGGCTCCTGGGTGCCTATATAGTTCGGGTATTCATCATTGACTAAGGGTTTAACAGCGAGCAGAAGGAAATGGCAGCCCACTCCAGTGTTCTTGCCTGGAGAATCCCAGGGATGGGGGAGCCTGGTTGGCTGCCATCTATGGGGTCGCACAGAGTTGGACACGACTGAAGCGACTTAGCAGCAGCAGCAGCAGAGTGCAAAAAGGCCCAGTTGGCACTCGAATGAGCTACCTGGAATCAGAAAGTCTGCAGTAGTTGGAAAAAATTCCCTTTCCAAAGAAGTTACCAAGTAATGGTAGGTTTTCCAATAAATCCTATCATTTTTAGAGGTCTGTTGTCATTATTTTGAAATGGTACGTAATTTGGAAGAATGAAAAAATGTCTTTGGTTAGAGAAATTAGGAAAGTCATGATTGTTTTTAAACAATCAAAAGCCCAGTGAATAATTTCTTAATGCCATGAAATGTGCTTAGAACACTGAAGATCATTATCCCAAGTGGTAATTTATTTGTTTATTTATTGGCACTTAAAAAAATTGGAGTATAGCTGCTTTACAATGTTGTGTTAGTTTCTGCTGTACAACAAAGTTAATCAGCTCTATGTATACATATATCTCCTCCTTGAGCCTCATTCCACCCCACATTCCACCCCTCTAAGTTTTCACAGAGCTCCGAGTTGAGCTCGCTATGTTATACAGCAGTTTCCCACTAGCTGTCTGTTTTACACATAGTAGTTTGTCTATGGGGCTTCCCTGGTAGCTCAGCTGGTGAAGAATCTTCCTGCGATGCAGGAGATCCCAGTTCAATTCCTGGATTGGAAAGATCCCCTGGAGAAGGGATAGGCTACCCTCTCCAGTATTCTTGGGCTTCCCTGGTGGCTCAGACGGTAAAGAATCTTGGTCTGCAATGGTGGAGACCTGTGTTCAGGCCCCGGGTTGGGGAGATTCCCTGGAGGAGGGCGTGGCAACCCTCTCCAGTATTCTTGCCTGGAGAATCCCCATGGACAGAGGAGCCTGGCGGGCTATAGTCCATGGGGTCGCAAAAAGTTGGACATGACTGAAGTGACTAACCGCAGTAACCGCAGCACAGCACAACAACGTGGATAGACTTGGAGGGCTTTATGTTAATGAAGTCAGACAGAGAAAGACAAATACCTCATGGTATCACTTATATGTGGAATCTAAACAAACTAGTTAATGTAACAGAAAAGAAGGAGACTCACAGATACAGAGAACAAACTAGTGGGTGCTGGCTGGGAGGGGAGGGTGGGTCAACATAGGGGTAGGGGAGCGGGAGGTACAAACTATTAGGTGTAAGGTAGGCTCAAGGATGTATAGTACAACACAGGAGAATATAGCCAATATTCTGTGATAACTGTAATGGAAAATAACCTTTAAAAACTGTATAAAAATAAAAAACTGCATTAATACAAATAAAAAGGATATGGAAAATTTAAGTGAAAATGAATTAATCTTTAAAGTTTGGTTATCATTTCTTTATCTAACTTCATCTGCTTTCTTTTTTCCTTTTTGCTTCTCAGTCTTTAGCCATTAATTGAATGATTGAAAGAAAGTTAAAGCTACAGGTTTTCATATGTGGAAAGGCCTTTTCTTAATGTCTTTGTTGATCTCATGCCGTTCTCTCCTGCTGCTCACATTAATTACTTTGCAGATGGCTCTAATTGACCCAGTAAAAGAACCTTATCTGTGTTCAGTCCTTCCCAGGCTTTAAAAGACTCTGCAGCTTCTGAAGACACAGAATGCAGTGCTTACGCTCAGCTCTTCCTAGTCTGAGTACTTGGCCCTAGAGTTCTCTTTCCTTAGGAGGTTCAAACTTCTCTGCTTAAACCTGTGTCCTGTCTGGTCCCGATCCTACCTTTTAAACACCATCACCCCATGCCTGATGTCCTGGCCCCTGGACTTCTCCCAGAATATCCTCTCTGGCTGCACACTTTGATCCCTGTCTGTGTTACCTGCTCTTTCCTGCCTATTTGCCTATCTGTATTTTGTCCTGAATCTACCCTGGCCCTGTTTTCTTTTCTTTCTCTTTTTCATGTTTATTTCTTTTTGGCTGCCCTGGGTCTTCATTGCTGCACAGGCGTTTTCTGTAGTTATGGCAGGTGGAGGCTGCTCTCTAGTTGTTTCTCATTGCGGTGGCATCTCTTGTTGCAGAGTATGGTCTCTAGGTGCGTGGGCTTAGTTGCTCCTCAGGAAGCCCGGACCAGGGGTTGAACCTGTGTCCCCTGCATTTGCAGGCGGATTCTTAACCACTAGACCACCAGGGAAGCCCTGGCCCTATTTTCTCATTGAAAAGCTGCCAATCATTTTGAAAGTGAAAGTCACTCAGTCATGTCCAACCCTGCGACCCCATGGACTATATAGTCCATAAAATTCTCCAGGCCAGAATACTGGAGTGGGTAGCCTTTCCCTTCTCCAGGGGATCTTCCCAACCCAGGGATCGAACCCAGATCTCCCACATTTCAGGTAGATTCTCTATCAGCTGAGCCACAAGGGAAGCCCACCCAGTCGTCTTAGTTGAAATTAATTTGCCCTTTGGGGCAGCTTGATGGTTTACTGTTTATGATATTAGGGTATATGCTGTCCAGTCTTATTTTAGCTGTGAGATTATAGTTACCTTGAGGGTAGGGATTGCATTTTGTTTCTTTTCCTGTCCTCACCCCAACCTCCTTGTGTTCAGGGATTGTTGATCGCACTGAGGGGACAGAAGTAACCAGGCTAGCCGCTGCCCACAGTGTGGTTGGTGGTAGTTGTCATCGCTTGTAACTCTTTTCTTTACCTGTGCTTGAAATTGGTCATTAATTAATTAGTTAATTAATTAATCCTCTTCCTGAAGAACTGTGTTTCCCTTCCTTTAAGAAAATATAACTTTTGGATTCTCAAAGAAAATGTATATTCATTGTAAAACTTTAGGAATTATGGGTAAGGAAAGAAAGAAAATAAAAACCTTTGAAAATTCTACAGGAAACAAGCCTACAATTATATTTGTGTATCTTTGCAGATTTTTTTTGTGTGTGAATATACACATACAGACATACTTTTAAAAAGTTACTGAACATAATATCATAGTATTTTCTCATTAGCTTTTTTTTTGATGTGGTATTGTGAGCATCTTTCCCGTGTTTTCAAGCATCTTTAAAAACATATTTTTTTAAATTTAGTTTTTATTAAAATTTTTTTTTTTTTTTGGCTGCTCTGGGTCTTCATTGCGGCACGCAGCCTTTTCCTAGTTTTAGCCACACTTGGGGGCTTCTCTAGTTGTGGAGCACAGGCTCTACAGCGCGTGGGCTTAGTTGCCCTGCCACATGTGGGATCTTAGTTCCCTGACCAAGGAATTGAACCTGAGTCCCCTGCATTGGAAGGCAGATTCTTAACCACTAGACCACCAGCAAGTGAAAGTGAAGTCACTCAGTCGTGTCTGACTGTTTGTGACCCTGTGGACTGTAGCCTACCAAGCTCCTCTGTCCATGGGATTCTCCAGGCAAGAATACTGGAGTGGGTTGCCATTTCCTTCTCCAGGGGATCTTCCCGACCCAGGGATTGAACCCGGGTTTCCCACATTGGAGGCAGACGCTTTAACCTCTGCGCCACCATGGAAGCCCAGGGACCACCAGCAAAGACCCCTGTAAAAACACATTTAAACCTATTTGCATTTACATCATCTGCAGAGAAGAGCTCCATGTGTATCTATGTTTGTTTTTGTCTAGTTATTTCCTCAGGAAACCTTTATGAGTAGCACTTAAAAGATTATGAGAACTTAAGGATTTAAGGTGAAAGTGCTTTCAGTCTTTTAATGGCTGTTGTAAGTTGCCCCCTGTGTGCTCAGTTGTACGTCCATCACTTTGTGGCCTCCTGGACTGCAGCCCACCAGGCTTCTCTGTTCATGGGATTTTCCAGGCAAAAATACTGAGTAGGTTGCTGTTTCCTTCTCCAGAGGATCTTCCTGACCCAGGGATTGAACCTAAATGTCTGCTACATTTGCAGGAGAGTCACCCTGGCAAGTTCAAGTTGCCCCCTAGAAAAGCATATTAATTCATGTTCCCAACAGTACTGAAGTGCCAATTTAGCTTCAAATCTAGCTCCTATTACTCATTTTTTATTTTCTAAACTGATGGGAGAAAATGGTCTCTTACAGCTATTTTGATTTACAGGTGTTTTATTACTAATACAATGGTAGATTTGTATATAATTCATCACCATTAGCATTTGCTTTCTTTTCTTCTGTGGATTGCATTTTGGACATAATACTTTGTGTATCATCTGCCCATGTCATTTGCCTTCTTTTTGTTGGGTTGTTTGTTTTGGTTTTGGCTCCTTAAAAAATAGCAACTCTTTGTTTTTCATGTACTTATTTTTTCTCAGTTTGCCTTGACATTGTTTATGTTATTTTACATTTTAACTTGTGGAAATTAAAAAATATGTATAGTCTTATCTGTTATTAAAGTTATTTCTGAGTTTAAGATCATGCACAAAATGATCTCTTCTTCCTAGCATTCAGTTATATTTTTTATAGTAAATTGATTTTAAAACATATATGTCTTTAATGTATATATTATTGTTTGTTGTAAGATCTACTGTAGGGATCTAATTTTCCCCAAAAGTTTAGTCAATAGGTTCCAAACCTATTTATTCTTTATTGATTTTCTTCTTT
This sequence comes from Oryx dammah, assembly GCF_014754425.2. NCBI lineage: Eukaryota > Metazoa > Chordata > Mammalia > Artiodactyla > Bovidae > Oryx > Oryx dammah. The sequence continues at coordinate 40,978,890 of NW_024070211.1, read as the reverse complement.
ACCAATTTAAAATGTTATTATTTTCATGTATTACTTCTTTTATATGAACTGTACTTTTTGTTTGTCCTTTGGAATGTCCATCTAATCAGGCCAGTGCTCTGTATTTCATTTACTGTTGTAGTAATGGAAGGCCCTATTGTTATCCCTCTTTTGAAAACAAATGGGTTGTCATAAACATTTATTCTTTAAACTAAACTTTAAAATACTTTTGTCAAGTTAAACAAACTTTCTGAGATTTTGCTTGGAATTACATTAACGGTATAGAGTATATGTTCATCTATACATATGTGTGTCAATATTTACATCCATAAAACATATATAACATTTGTTGCCACTGATATGGTTGTTAGTAGAAACTTTCCCCCTGGGTTATTTCTAGGTTATTTTTGCTTGTGCACATAGAATTGTATTTTGTTTTTGCATGTATATCTTATAACTGGCTATCTTAGTTAGCGCTTACTATTTTTGGTAGTTTTTCCATTTGTTTCGCATTCGTCTTTTTGACTATTTCACGCATACCTGGGAAGACTGGACACTGTATGAACAAATGGAAAGTTTATCCCTATAGACTGAAAAATAAAAGAAGTAGGGAGATCTTGTCTTGGGAGATGACAAAAACTGGAGTTGGAAGGTAGTTTTTTTTCTAGACAAAGTTCCAAGAAGGCAAGACTGATAATGGATCTGTGTCTATTTCTGTAAAGTTTCACTGCATGTGAAGCCTGGTTTGATGGTTTTATAAAGAAATATTGGGCAGGTCAGAAAAGAACCTGAATTAGCAATATTCCACAAACTATGATACTCATTATCAATTTTGAAAATGGTACTCCAAAGCATTTCAGTTGTGTATAACTGTGTTCAAAAGATATGCTATCTTTATTTGGATTCGGTTTTCCCTATGTTTAAAATTGTTCTTGTTTCATGACATATTGGGGTAAAACCACTTGTGTGAAAGTGACTGCAGTTCTATCATAAGAGGAAGCTCAGAATTACTGATGTACTTACAGAGATAGTGGCAGCCACACTAAGAATGTGTTAACTCCCTCAAATGATGTGGCTTAAAAGTTAGGGAGGAGACATTAAGCATCTTTCATTCTTATATGTGGTGTTTCCTTGTGGCTCAGCTGGTAAAGAATCCGCCTGCAATGTGGGAGACCTGGGTTCAATCCCTGGGTTGGGAAAATCCCGTGGAGAAGGGAAGAGCTACCCACTCCAGTATTTTGGCCTGGAGAATTCCATGGACTGTATAGTTCTTGGGGTCTTAAAGAGTCAGACATGACTGAGTGACTTTCACTTTCACTTTCATTCTTGGGTAATTAAAAATGTCTCTGTTGATTGATGCTACTCCTCTGAGAACTCTTTTTTTAAAAATTTGTTTTTAATTGAAGGATAATTGCTTTACAGTATTGTGTTGATTTCTGCCATGTATCAACATGAACCAGCCATATATATATATATGTCCCCTCCGTCTTGAACCTCCCTGTCATCTCCCACCCCATCCCACTCCTCCAGGTTGTCAGAGCACCGGTTTGATCTCCTTGAGTCATATAGTAAATTCCCCCTGGTTATCTATTTTACATATGTTAGTGTTTACATTTCCATGCTACTTTCTCCATTTGTCCCACCCTCTGCTTCCCTCACAGTTTACACAAGTCTGTTCTCTATGTCTGCATCTCCTTTGCTGCCCTGCACATAGGTTCATCAGTACTGTCTTTCTAGATTCCATATATATGCTTTAGTATGTGATATTTGTTTTTCTCTTTCTGACTTACTTCACTCTGTGTAATAGGCTTAGGTTCATCCACCTCATTAGAACTGACTCAAATGCATTCCTTTTTATAGCTCCTCAGAGGAGAACTCTTAATTGACCCCTTTTATCAGCTGATCAGGCCAGCTTGCATGGGGGTTCTCAGCTTTTACATCATCTCAGGTTTATCTCTTACTTCTCTGCTAACTCTTCTTCTCTCTACTGCCTTATCTATTAACTTAAAAGGTTTTAAGTTTCCTACTCTTACTGTGTTGACCAAAGAGTTAGTTACAGAAAAACTCAAACGAACTTTTTAGACAACCTAGTATTTTATATGGTGTTCTTAACTGTATTATGGTGCACGGGCCATCACTTATGAGTGCCTACACATTAAAGTACTGCAGCCTCTCCTGTGGTTCAGGAACTCATTGAATTCCTGTGGTGACCCCCAGAGAAGCTCACATCTCTACAGCTTGCTTGTACTAGGAGTGGTCTCCGCCTCCAGCTCCAATCCTATGAAATATGCCCACATTCTCCAGGCCTGCCTAGCATGCCGACACTGTTTGACTTAACACCAACCCTCAATTCAACCTGTAATTACTTTCACCCACTTAACATATCATTTCTATACTCTTAAATCCAAACCTCTTCATGTCTACAATCTTTGAACACAGCTTTAAAATTCTCACTGTATTGTTTACACTCAAAGGAGTATATAGTTTCTAGCTGAAATAACTTTTGGTATTAAAAATTATTTCAGTTGGGTTGAGTTTAACTTTTTCTTAAAACTTGAGAAAAGTGGTGGTTGAAGAATCTTCTTACCTTTTAAGTTTGTTGTTTTCAAAAAGGAAAGCACCATGAGGATAATAGTAAATTTACAAGCTTCCACTTGTATGAATGTACTAAGTTTAAAGTCTGTATCTGTATGGCAAAACCAATACAGCATTGTAAAGTAATTAGCCTTCAATTAAAATAAAACAATTATATTAAAAAAATAAAATCTATATCTCTCCTCATTACAACTTAGAGTGATGGTTTAATTAATTAAAAGTTAGGTGTATAAAAGGAAAAAAGTAAAACTGATGGAAAGAGGGAGCAAGCATGGTGCTTCGTTGTCCGATACTGTTCTCCTTGATGCCCCATGAAGCTGAGACTCTCCATAGTGCTCAGCGTTTATTGTTATCAAATAAATGAATGTCCTGGGTCCTTGGACTTTTCCATCAGTAGAAATTGATAAGAGGGCAGATGAGAATTCCAGGCAAGGCTTTATTGAAACTTGTGCTGTAGCATGAGAGAGCGAAAACAACAGGTACTCTTGCTTGCTGTCCAAGGAGGGCAGGCTGGTTGGTTCCTCAAATAGGGTGAGGCAGGGCGGGGGTGGGATGGGGTGGTGCACCAGTGAGTGGGTGGGGCTGGAGGGGTAGCTTAGGAGGTCTGCCCACCCCCTTGCTGATGCTGTGTGCAGGGATCACGTGCAGGACCTTGCTTTTGCTCCTGGCACCTCCATAATGGTAGTTGGTTTGTGGCCTTTTCGTATGTTATTGCTCATAATTGCTCTCGCTGCAGCAGGCATGTAGTTATGTTTAGTCTCTTATGGTTTCTTGTATTTTGTTGTGCAGGCACAAATTGCAAGCACCCTGGAAAAGGGTCCCAGGTCCCAGCCTACTTCAAGTGTAAGACTGGTGGGGTGAAGGGCAGACCTCCAGGGTGAATCTTTTAGGAGCCATGTAGGATGCTCAGGGATCCTAATACTGAGGAGTTAAACATTGTCAAGCAGAAGATAATCAGATGAGTGAATTTCCATTATGAAAATGGGCATCGGTGACACTCCTTTCTTTTCTAGACATAATCTTTCACTGTTCATGCAAATATTGACCTTCCAGTCCCAGTTTGAAACATATGGAAGTAATTTACATATTTTACCACCGAGAATGGAATTAGGGTATTAGTGATACTGTTTCTTTAAGAGCAAAGACATTGATTGACAAGCAGCATGGCTGGTCAGGACCTGACAAGTCCAGGGTATTGCGGTGAATGTAGATTCACAACATTCTGGTTTTTGTATCTCAAACTGCTCATTCCTCTCTCACATACTTCCTGATGTCAAGTGCTGAGAGAGAGAGAGAGAGAGAGAGATCCTAAGTCTGTCCAAAAACAGGGGCCATGTAAAACCCAGAAGCATCTGGAGAAGGCGACATATTCACAGTCTACTGGCTTAGTAACATCTCAGCTTTGGGGTATTTTTCACCTCATAGACTAGCCTAACCTTCTCTGTAGAACTTAATGTGTGTACCTTAAATTTGACCCTTAGGTAGAGTAACTGTATGTCCCCATTTTTCCAGGACAGTCCTTCCTGGTTTATGTCTGATGTCCTAAAATAATTATTAATATGCCTCTTTCTGTATCCTGATTTGGATGATAAATCATATGGCCAGCCAGTGCTTCAGCCTTGGTGCTTGCTACTGTTCTTCTAGACTTTTCCCCTAGCTCTGCTGGTGAGGGAATGCCCTATTGGCCTCAGGTCCCTCCAAAAGAGATTGTTCTCAATTTCCTAATCAGAGGTGTAGACTGAGGGTTCATCTCATTAATTGCAGTGAATGCAGATTTCAGAACTGGAAGACACTTTAGAGACTGGTAGTTTGACTACTTTTTAAAGGAAGTAAATGATCTTTAATGGATGTAGAACAAATGACCTTCTTGTGGTCCCATGTTTGTCTTTCCTAGTAGATTTCCTTAGAGCGCAAAGGTCTTGTTCTCTACGTCATCTCTTTCTAAACAAATTAGTTTGCTTGATGAACCCACTCATAGCCTATCATGACCAGGACTGTCCAAAAGAAAGCATATAGTTCTTTCTTTAAACTAAGGGATTCAAGTTATTTTCCAAAGAAGTCATTCACTCTTCTTCACTTTTCCAGGCTCTAGGGATTCTTGGTAAGTAACTTTTCCAGTTACTCAGATCCTTCCTTGGCTTTTCCATAGTGAACCTCCCTGGAGGAATGTAAGATATAAACTTTTGGAGTTTTGACCGCCTGACTGTTCATATATCTTCTTTCATTAGACACACCATCTCAAACTCAAGGATGCCAACAAATATTTATATAGGCAAAACTTCTTTTTGTATGAATTTTCAATGTCTAGATCTTAATAGCAGTTCTCTTTGTGTATTTGTGGATGATTCTGAAATTCTTTCAACATAAATTTCTAAAACTTTCTTGTGACACATGCTGGCTGCTGCTGCTGCTGCTAAGTCGCTTCAGTCGTGTCCGACTCTGTGCGACCCCATAGAGGGCAGCCCACCAGGCTCCCCCGTCCCTGGGATTCTCCAGGCAAGAACACTGGAGTGGGTTGCCATTTCTTTCTCCAATGCATGAAAGTGAAAAGTGAAAGTGAAGTCTCTCAGTCGTGTCCGACTCTTCGTGACCCCATGGACTGCAGCCTACCAGGCTCTTCCATCCATGGGATTTTCCAGGCAAGAGTACTGGAGTGGGGTGCCATTGCCTTCTCCCGACACATGCTGGAATTAGGATCATTTTGAGCATGTTTCAATAACAAAGAGGAAATCTGAAATCTGAGAATTAACAGTGTAATATTTTGTCTTTTACCCATGGTATGGTCTAATACAAATTGAGTGACTTTCCTAAGAAGCTGTTCTCCAAATCATGATGTAGGAACCCTAGACTGCATCCACCTTGTAGCTATGCCATCTGGGACATATGACTTCCAGGATTCCAGGGAAGAGAGAGCTCTGATAGTCATGCCTGGATTTTAATGTTCAAACTGGAAGAGTGGACATTACTTCCACCCATATTTCTTGAGCCTAAATTCAGTCTCTTGATCCCATCCTAAATGCTGGGAAAGCTATGAAATGTAGTCTTACCATGCCAGGAAGAAAGACAAAATGCAACTGGGTGGATACTCAGCGTTATTTCTGCCACAGTCTCCTTCATCATTGCTATGACTCTTGGTTCCTCGCCATGTTTAAATAGTCTTTCCATTCTCTTGCTCTTGGAGTTCAGCATCTTCAAGGTGTTTACATCTGTTCTTCATATGTTGAATAAAATCATAATGTCTGACTTTAGAGTCCAGGTTCTCTTTACTACCTTTGTGCAGATTCACCATGAAGGTGCTGAGTGAGAGGATTCCATAACAATATCAAAAGAGAATTTCCTTATTCCAGTTCTTCCACTCTCTTCCACCTTGCTTTGAACTTCCATCTTATATTTATCCCTTTACTTCCAAAGGCCACCTCTCTTTCACCAGATAACCTGCATGAGAAGCACTATAGTAGCTGGGGTGTATGGCTTTTCTGTAACTTAAATGCCTAGAAAAAGGATGTATATTTCAGGATTTAAAATGTTCAGAAATTCCTTTTCATCAGTTCCCTCACATTATCAGATAACTCAGAACCAAATGCCCAGTTGGCTGATCATCAAAGTAAAATGACAGTTTATACTTGGAACTGTAATTGTTAAGTAGATCAGTGTTGGACTGTTAGAACAGTCTGTTCCCGACAGGAAATTCTTCTAGGGAAACTGCAGAGGGCAGAGGTGGAGGAAAGGCCTTGGAGAGCATCTGCAGGCAGAGATTGCCAGACAGCTTATCTTCAGGCGTACAGAGATACAGATGACCTGCTCTTTCTTTGCAGGGTGTGGCTGGAGACAGGCCACCACACCACTCTCTGTTCAGTTCTTTTTCTCCAGTGTTACTTGTCCCTCACTGAAAAGTCTTGTTTTGAAATCACATTAAGACTTTAATAATGAGATTACATTTCAGTTGGCATTAATTCGCCTTCAGGAAGATTACAAATGCCATTTTAGGATGAAATGGCGAATCTCATACGTTTGTGCTGATTTGCTTAATGTCAGTTTCGGAGAGTGGCCTTCTTCATCCCACCTTCCCAGCACACGGTGTGGGTCTGGCATGGGGTGGATGTTCGTAGATGTTCGCTCACTCAGCAAATGTTGATTAGGCACCTGCTAAGCACCAGGCATCATGCCAGGTGCTGGGGACACTGTGATAAATGAAGCAAACAGTTTTAAGGCAGGGATGGCTCTGGTCAGATGGGAGGAAAGGATGGTGCAGGTGAGGACGTGATGCTATTTATAGGAGGCAGGAGAGAGGAGCGCCTCTGTCACAGGGAGCATATGGTCTTAGGTCTATCTCTGTCTGTCATAGGCTCCTAGAAGAGTGGCTATTTCTCTTCTTTAAGATTCTCACATGCGGGAGATAGTAGAAATAGGTATGTCCATGGTGGGTAAAAGACCTTGAAAAGAGAGAAATACGATAAAGTGACCTTTATCATATTTGGCGGTTAGTGGTTAGAATGTTATTATCTGCTTTTGTAATTACAAGCAAAAGTAGGGGGTCTAAAATAGCCTTGTTTTCCACTGTTAGACATCCTCCAGGGATGGTGTGGTTAAGAATTTTGAAACTAATGAATTACCTGTAGAGAGAGGTAATTAAAATGCAGTTAGTGCAGCCTCTCTGCCTCTCGGTGTTGTGGAAATATTCCTGAGAGAAATGTTGTCATCCACAACCCTGCTTGTGCACCTTCACAATGCTGACGTCATTAACTAGAACTGAAAGAAGTTTCTGCACCATGTCAGGTTCTCCCAAGTATAGAGAGCTGAGAACTGTCATTGAGGAAAGTGAAAGTGAAAGTCGCTCAGTAGTGTCCGACTCTTTGTGACCTAATTCTCCAGGCCAGAATACTGGAGTGGGTAGCCTATCCCTTCTCCAGCGGATCTTCCTGACCCAGGAATTGAACCGGGGTCTCCTGCACTGCAGGTGGATTCTTTACCAGCTGAGCCACAAGGGAAGCCCCTGTCATTATTTCTGCTATTACTGAGATTTTGAGAAGGCAATGAGTAGATGGTACCGTAAGTGAAGTGAAGTGAAGTGAAGTTGCTCAGTCGTGCCCGACTCTTTGTGACCCCATGGACAGTAGCCTGCACCAAGCGCCTCCATCCATGGGATTTTCTAGGCAAGAGTACTGAAGTGGGTTGCCATTTCCTTCTCCAGGGAATCTTCCCGACCCAGGGATCGACCAGGTCTCCCACATTGTAGACAGACGCTTTACCATCTGAGCCACCAGGGAAGTTAGTTTCAAATGTAGAATTTTCAATAGACACACATTTGATTAGTAATTTCAATAGAAAAACCTGTCCAAGATACAAGCATCTGCCTTATTTCTGTGTTGTAAAGGTTGTCCTTCAGCTCACACCAGAAACCAGGCTGGACCAGACGCTCATGTGACTCCCAGTTACTCTGTTGATTGGCTCCCAGCCTCCTCCAGACCCTGCACACTGGGTCATAGTAGAACCACATCAGGTGCCGCTCTCAAAATGATGCAAAACCCTTGAGTCCTCCCGTCCTTTTGTTAAAGGAGCAGTGTCAAGATTTCCCAACAAGAAAGCCTACTGGTAGGCAGAGTTTTGGAAGACAGAATGTCAGAGCAGGCCTTCCTGAGACATCGTCTGCTCCGGCCTATTTTCTTACAGAAGAAATGGAGACCTAAGTATAGGGCACACCCTTGGCTCACTGTTGAACCTACTGTTGTCCTTCAGTTACCAGTAGGACTAAGTGAGTTCTCCCTTGCTAGTCCTTAGGACAGTGGCTGGGATGTAGTGAGTACTCGGTCAATGTGAGTGATCTCTTGTTACCATTATTTCTAGTGGTATAGCTGAAACAGGAACCTAGATGCCCTAGCAGTTCTGTGCTCGTTTGGAGGCACGTATTTTATATTTCCTACCTTGTATAAAGGGAAATGTGTTGGAGGAAGCTGAGTTAAAAATAGTGACAGCTGCAGTGCCCGTTACTGGGCACGTACTCAGCGCTGAGTTCTCATATGGGTGGTTTCATTTAATCCTGTTAGTGTCTATGCGATTCACACTCTTTGTTGTCTTCGTGTGACTCATGTAAAGGCTGAGTTGGGTACCTTGCCCATGGTCACACGACTAATAAGGAGCTGGGCTAGGTTTTAAACCTCGCTCTGACTTAAAAATCCATGTTCTTAACTATTATTTTATTCCAGGAGTTAGCGAACTGTGGACTGCAGGCCATATCTGGCATTTCTGCTTTTGTAATCTTCGAGTGAAGAATGTTTATTAAACTTCTAAATGGTTGCAAAAAATTAAAGAAAAAGAATATTTCCTGATGGGTGAAAATTATGTGAAATTCAGATTTCAGTGTCCATGAGGTGTTATTGGAATACCACTGTACAGCCTGTAGCGACTTACATGATAAAATAGCAGAGTTGAATAGTGGTTATACAGACCCTGTGACTTGAAAAGCCTAAAATATTTTCTATCTGGTCTTTTCTCTGTACTCTTCCTCAATGATAGTTTTGAGTTTCCAATTAGTTGGAGTGTAATTGTGAATTTTTATAGTGCTCATCTTCTCCTGTTACCTGCCTCTTTGTTTGTTCCATATTAATGTATCAAATGATGAATGTGTGCATAAAAAGAGTTAATCTTTAAATTATCTGTATTTTACCCTTTTTAACAAATGCAGGAGTGATTTGTTGCTGGATAACATTTGGCACTGTTGATGACATCTGTTCTGCCCTTAACTGTGGACAGGAGAGCTTTGTGGTTTACATAGCTCTCACATCCATTTATTGAACTGGTTATTTTTAAAACCTCCAAGTATCTTAGATGTGCAAATCACTGTATTTTCTTTCCTTTGTAGTGGTTTGCTGTCTTCTGATTATGTGGAGATTCACTATGAAAATGGGAAACCACAGTACTCTAAGGTATGGTCAGCAGCATATAGACATCCTATAGTATAAATATTCTTATTCACAGAACGCTGTTCATTGCACTCTGCATTGTTTTGCTGTCTCACTAAAATACTGTGGCCTCTTATAAAAGTTATTATTTTTAAATTTAATGTACATTTAGGAGAAATTTATTAAAATTTACAAATGTTTGAGATAACATTAAATGCTCCAGTCAATAAAGAAATGTTCATTGTCTTGGCTGTACATACGGTATCTTATGTAAGTGGATGGTATCAAGACTTCTCCAGTTCCATGGCAGCACCAGGCTCATGGTCAGAAAAACTGAATGATCTGGAGGGGCTGTTAGAGTGACTGTTTAGTCCAAGGGACTTTGGTGCTCAAGGACGGAGGACAGATGGGGAAAGGAAGATGTAGAGAACATTCTCCCTCTCAATCTTCACAGTAGTTCTGTGGGTATTATTATTCCTGTTGTGCAAAGGAAGAAATGGAGGCAGAAAGAGGGCAAATAAACCTCATGGCAACCAAGCATTGTAATATCAATGCAGTTGGGTGCTTGGTTTCCTTCATTGGAGATTAACTATTCTTTTCATAGCGAATCAATAAGGAAAAGTGGATTTAGATTAAACAAGAGAGAGAGATTACTTGTATGTAAGGAACACAGTTGATCTCCCCTGGTCAGGGTGAAAATTCCTGGAATGGCTGCATCCAGAGAGAGACTGAGCTGTAGGAAGGTTACGGAGCACCTCTAAGCCTAAGGTGTGTCCGTGGATGCCTCAGGCATGGGATGCAAGCAGAGAAGCAAAACAAGGTGGGGAAACATTACTGGATTTTGTTTCTTGATTGCTAATGAGCACTGGCACAAAAGTGTGGGCTTGCTGGGTTGTACAGTGTGGGGAACTGGGCTGGTCCATCTTGTATCCTCTCCACAGATATTTCTAGGTAGCCTGAACTAACTACTGCCCAAGGGTCATGGCATTTCTTAGGATTTATAATTGCCCACCTAACAGTGGACACATTTGAAATTTGATGTGTGTTGCAAACCTTTGAATTTTATGCCTCAGATTAAGAATTTCCACGTATCACTCGTCTGTCACTTCTCACCTTAGGCTGCATCTTGGGCCGGGGCGTGGGGGTGGGGGGTTGTCGAATCTCCCTAAAAGTTAATGTTGTGGAAAGTGAACAGAAATGCTAAATCAAGCTCGGGAACAGTGCTGCCTGGCATTTGTACAAACCAAAGCTTCTGTCAGCTGTGCCAGTGCTGTGGGCTCTGCAGATGCTGAATCATGAGTCTGGAGAAGAGAAGATTGCGGGAGACCTTTACAGACTCAGCAAATGAGTCTTTGCAGGCCTCTGTAACCTGATCCAAACTTCTCACTAAGAAAGTTTTTTTTTTTCAAGGAAATGGAATAGCTAATTGGCCTCCAGAGGTCATTTGAGGTCCCAAATGGAGGTCCTGTCATGGATTAGACATGTCAAATCTTATATCAATTTTAACTGAAATTTAAAACAAAGAGTATTTTAGCACTGACAAAAGAAGTGTTCATTGGAGTTTGTTTCATGTTTATTTCTTTTTTCTTATTTATGACCCATTTTCTCCAAACAGCTTATATACTCAAACTCACTTGCTTCATATCTAATGAATAAATGGTAACAGTCTGTTTTTTATTTGTATGTATCTATATATATGGGCTTCCCAGGTGCCACTAGTGGTAAAGAACCCACCTGCCAATGCCAGGAGACATAAGAGATGAGGGTTTGATCCCTGCGTCAGGAAGATCCTCTGGAGAAGGGCACAGCTTCTCACTCCAGTATTCTTCCCTGGAGAATCCCATGGACAGAGGAGCCTGGTGTGCTACAGTCCATAGGGTTGCAAAGAGTTGGACACGATTGAAGTGACATAGCTTACACGTATGCCTCTCACACTCCCAAACCCGAGTTGATGTGGTATATACTATCCTATGGGAGAAATTTTAAAAAATATATATACATATTTTATTTCATTAAACAATATAAATTTTTAATAAAATATTTCAGATTAGAACATTTTTAACAACATGGCAATGTTCTGTGCCAATTTGTACAGGCTTTGAATTAATCTAAATTACATATTGATAAAAGATAAACCATTTAAGCATAAATGGATGAGTGACATAAATGTATATTTCACAAAAGAAAAATACAAATGGCTGGTAAAATTTTTATAAGCAAGTGCAAGTTAAAATGAGAATACAAATGGCATCTTTTAAAATGTTAAATTATCAAATTTCTTTAAAAAATCATAATATCCAATAAAAATCACAATAATATTGGTGGGAATATAAATTTGAGGAACATGTCTAGAAACAACTTGATTACAGTTATCAGGAATCTGTAAAAAAAGTTCAAATCAAACAAATGGATCTTGAGAACTTGTTTAGAGTTTCCAGGAAGGGAATACAATTATTTATATATCCCTGATGGAAGAATGGTCATTCTTTCAACTTCCAGGAAAATGACATTAGGATTGATGAAGGAATAAAGAAATACCCAGCTCCTCAGACCAGCAGAATACTGGAAATAACTTAGGCAATGAAAACTACAACCAGATCATTTATATAACCCCTTTTGAACTGTTCATTTTCCTTCTGAGAATCAAGTCCTAGGTAATAAGCAGAACTTATACCCATATATTTACTTGCAAAGTTTTGGTAATTTACAGTAGAACAGAGAAAATAAAATTGTTTTTAGCCTAACAATATTATAAATATTTTAACAGGCATTAAAATTTCTGCTAAACTTTTGTTTTAAAAAGATGTATAATGTATCCAATTCATTTGCTATAATTTGTTTAATCCCACAATGATAGACATTTAAAATTGCTTCTAATATTTCACTGTACAAATAACTTTAAGTGCTGGTGCTTAGTCACTCAGTCGTGTCCGACTCTTTGTGACTCCATGGACTGTGGCTCACCAGCTCCACTGTCCATGGGGATTCTCCAGGCAAGAAAACTGGAGTGGGTTGCCATAACTTTAAGTAAAACCCTTCTAAATATATTTTGTGTACTTCTTTACTAATTGCTTAAGGATTACTTTCAAGAATGGAATTTTCTGGGTTAAAGAGTTGGTACATTTTTAAGGCTTTTGCCACATATTCACAGTTTTTCTTTCTAAAATTTTGTATAAATTCATACTCCTACTATCATTGCATATCTATTTTTAAAAGTGTGTCTTTAAAGTTCACATTGTGTTCCATGTTAAGAAAATCTTCATACTGAATACCAGAAAAGAAAATTAGTTTGTAAGAATGGCAAGTTAAATAAGCCTGTTTTTACACCTTGCAAACTTTCTTCCAAATATCTCAAATTATTTAGACAAAAGTATACATGTGCATGCATACACACACACACACACACACACTATTATTCATATGATTAGGGAGGAACAGAATCACTAATAGCTTACTTGGCTTTAAAGTGAAATATAAATGTGGACATTTAAAATATTCTGGGAATTAGTTTCAAACAAAATGATGAGTCACACTTCAGAGCTACTACATGTCTAGGTGTTCCCATTTCATGACTACCAAGCCCCCACCTAGTTCCCACTTTTAACTAAGAAGAGGTTAATGTCCTGTGTTTTTACTTTTGTTGAATGAAAGTGAATTAAAGGGGCTTCTTTCCTTGTGAAGTGAATATAGGAACTGAGAGGTCAACAGATTAAGTAGGCAGGATAGAATTCAGTTCAGTTCAGTTCAGTTGCTCAGAGGTGCCAGGTATTAGTAAATGCATATGACAGAACTTTGCTTCTGCACCAACAGTTCCTAGCATGATGCTTTGAACACAGTATACAACAAAACAACTTTGTTGATTTGTTGGTCAATTTTATTGATGAACCTATAACATAAGTTATTTTTTAGTGTATCAGTTCTAAAGGAGTTAGGCATCAATATAATGGTATAATAGTTCTTTTTCAATTTAGTATATTTCTATTAAATCCGTTTCAGGTGAACCATTCACCAGAATGCTTGCTAATACTTTGGTTTCTCTTCTTAGTAAAAGAACTACCAGCAGTGTAAGACTGAATGGATAGATAACAGTGGTTCTGTCCCCACCTCCCTTGTTACTCTTCATTTTATGGGGTGGGGGTATTGTCCTTTCCTAACTGTATTTGCTCACCCTGGCTTCTTCCTATTTCTTTGCTCACTCTTGCCCAGGGAAGCAAGAACACTTTAACTGATGGGAAGGAGCTGAGCATGTCTACATAGTCCCTTCCTCTTTTTTGGGGGTGAGAGTCACCTCCTTACAGGAAGAACACATTTTCTCTACTTTCCCATATTCTAAGTTGTTCAGTGGCAGCCTCTATTTGTTTTTTTGACCGCCCCACTTGGTATGTGGGATCTTAGTTCCCTAACCAGGGATAGAACTTGTGCCCCTTGCAGTGGAAGTGCAGAATCCTAACCACTGGACTGCCAGGGAAGTCCCACAATTCTATTTTAATATATTAAAACTCACTGAATCACAAAAGAGTGTCTCAAAAAGAAAAAAAAAAACAACTCAGATAGGTAATGGGAGTTTATTTACCCACTCTTTCAACAAGCCTGAATCCTTTGGTCCTTTAAGACTGGCTTCTTCATGAGCCTAAGTGACAAGACCATTTTTATTCATTCATTAAACGGCTGTTGATTTCACTCACTCTGATCTCATCATTGTTCTAGAAGTTGGATATGCAATGGTGAACCTAGCAGATAAAAATCCCTGCCCTTGTAGGTTCTGTGTTCTGTTCTCATCTTGGTTCTTTTCTTTGTCATTTTAATCATGTTGCCCTCCTAGAATTTTTGTGTGTGTATGTGTGCTTTCCTTATCAAGTCATCACCATGGTCAAGCTCAAAATCACTTCTTCCATGAATGCTTCTTGGCAGGGAGTATTGTCAGAGGCAACGGGCTTCTGTGGGCAAGGCTCTTGGCTGGGAGGTTGAAAAAAACACTCCCCAGGAAATCAAGAGAGCATCCCACACTGGCTCTCTACAAAGTTATTTTAAATCTGAATAGTATTACTTGTGTGAACTATTAAAAATGTATATAGCACTAAAATTTATGTAGTACAGCTATATATATATAAATATATAAATTAGGACATGTAAGTGTTCTGATACCTGGACATTTTTTCCCCTTGAGTTTAGCAAAGACAAACAATTAAACTGGTGTTGGGTTCTCAAGTTGTCCAATTCTCTGAAATGTTTTTTTTTGTGTCCTTATTTTGCAATATTCAAATTCAGGTATATGCATCCTATTTTAAGTCCCTTTGACGATGCAATAATCTCCGTTTATTAGATTCTCCATTTTTGTTGAATATAAGTACCCGACAGTTTTTAATCTGAAAATGCTGATGCAATAATCTCCATTTATTAGATTCTCCATTTTTGTTGAATATAAGTACCCGACAGTTTTTAATCTGAAAATGCTGATGCCCATGGAGACACATATAGACTTGTGTCGTGTATCAAATGAGCCCTTTTAATTCTCCTGCCTGCCTTTTGCCTAGTTACAGGTCTGTGACCCCCTCATAGGTGGTGATCTCAAAGTCTCTGACCAGTGCTCTTGAACTGCCTGAGGCCTTCCTGATTGCAGAAAGAAACACTGGAGCCTGCACATGTGGGATTCAGTTTAGCTTTCCACTGTATGCGGTAGAACCTTTTAGCACTTTGTGACTCTCTCCCTATTTGTACACAGAGATGGCAGTTACTGTTAAGCAGTGAGGGTTTCAGCTGGCTAGTACCTTGGGTGGAGGCACCCTGGGAACTGACTATCCAGTGTCTTTATTAACAAGGCCCTCCCCCTGGAAGAGGCCTGACCTGACCTGCTCCTGTCATCCTGATACCCAAGAGAGAATACTTCTCAACAGGGATTTATTTAATATGAAATACCCAAAGATCTTACTTTGTGGTGACATTAACAAAGTGCTACATAATCTGGACAGTTGCCAAATAGTATTTTTCTGGTAATGCTTTCTCAAAAACTTGGTGTAAATTAAGCAATAAGGAAGTCAGAAAGTCTTCTAATACTACTAATATTAACACTAAATTAGGACTTGCCAAATTGTGTGTTGTGTTTAATATAATTACACAAGTTAGATATTAAAGCTTTCTTATGATGATAAACATCAGGGATTAGATATTACTGCAAGTCTCAAAGTCCTGGAAGTATGGTGATCCACATCCACATATACCGTGAACTGAACAGTTCCCTTCAGATGATATTCTGCCTTAATTAAAACAGGTACCAAAGCCCATCAGCTTTTGGTTTTCAGTGCAAGCGAATGAAACTGAAGTGTAAGAAAAGACTTGGAAATATTTTCTGGGAAAAAAGATTATTTGCAGGAAAATATAAAAAATAGAGCTTTTCTTAGAAAGGTCAAGTAAAGATGACAGTGTTTGCTTTGCACTTCTAACAGTCACTTGACTCAAGATAGCTTTTTGGTGTGACACAAAGTGCTTATAACTGATTTGATGGAATTTACAGTTTCCTATGGTTGTTTTTAGAATCATGGGAAGAGTCTGATATTTAATTACAAGGTATTAATCTGGATTCTCAAATTACTGAAATGTG
The DNA here is from genome assembly GCF_014754425.2 of Oryx dammah. Classification (NCBI taxonomy): domain Eukaryota; kingdom Metazoa; phylum Chordata; class Mammalia; order Artiodactyla; family Bovidae; genus Oryx; species Oryx dammah. Next base: position 40,962,819 of record NW_024070211.1, on the reverse strand, counting down.
TGGTACCATTTGCCCCAACAAGTTCCAGAGTTGAATATGCAAATAGAATTTGACATAGTATATAGAAGTTAATATTTGTGCACTGGGAGTAGATTTTTGAGAAGCAAAAGCAATACTTTACAAAATAGTAACAAGATTGTAATACCAATTTTAGAAACCAACATTGAAACTTTACTAAAAGGAAACAAACTAAGTTAATTGAGGAGTGGTCATTTGATATATGGGTGTACCCTTTTACGCACTTAAATATCATCTGAGGCTATTGTAATACAGCTTAATAAGCAGTGATTGAGATGACTGTAAATCAATAATAAAAAGTCAAAGTCAATATTCTATTGAAGAAATTTGGGATTAACATATACCCACTGTATATATAAAATAATCAACAAGGGCTTGCTGTATAGCACAGGGAACTCTACTCAGTATGTGTGTGTGTTAGTCACTTAGTCGTGTCTGATTTTTTGTGACCCCATGGACTGTAGCCCACCAGGTTCCTCTGTCCATGGGATTCTCCAGGCAAGAATACTGGAGTGGCTTGCCATTTCCTTCTCCAGGGGATCTTCCTGACCCAGGGATCGAACCCAGGTCTCCTGCATTGTGAGCGGATTTTTTACCATCTGAGTTATAGGGAAGTCCCTTCTACTCATATATGTATGTATAACTGAATCCTTTTTGCTATGCATGTGAAACTAGTACAACATTGTAAATCAACTATATGTGTGTGTGTTAGTGTCTCAGTCATGTCCGACTCTTTGTGACCCCATTGACTATAGCCCGCCAGGCTCCTCTATCCATGGGATTTCCCAGGCAAGAATACTGGAGTGGGTAGTCATTCCCTTCTCCAGGGGATCTTCCCAACCCAGGGATTGAACCCAGGTCTCCTGAATTGCAGGCAGATTTTTTATCATTTGAGCCACGAGGGAAATTACATTTCAATATTAAATTAAAAAAATAGGAAACTTCTGGTTAGACAGTGTGGATTCTGTGCTTATCTTTATCTCTAGTTCCTTATAGTGACATACTCAAATAACAGTTAAGGAATTTAAAAAAGGGTATAAACCCACAAGGATTAAGAGAAGAGAAGACAGCTAATAAGAGGTGTCCATAAGATTGTAGGAGCTAGAAAGAAGATGGATGAAGAGTAATTGTCCTAGGTTTGAGTTTTTCTTGTTCTGCTAAGTTCCACTGGGACAAAACCAAGCAGAACCAAGCCAACTTGTGTTTCTTCACCCATAAAGCCCCAGGAATTGAAAGTACCAGAAAACAGAAAGATTGGTTGAAAGTCTACTTGGAGAAGGTACTAAATCCCTGATCTACTCCCTACCCTAGAGAGCCAGGCAGCCATTCCTCTGCTTTAGTAGAAAAGCTCAATTTGTAGAGAAGAATGGAAAGGAAGGGGCTTATCAGAGAAACAATAGAAGTTTCCCAGAACTGAAATGCATGCGTTTTCTTTTTTTACCCTTTTAATATATGTATTATTATTATCTGCACTGACACATGCTCAAATATGTTTCATGTGGAGTTGTAGGGTTTTTTTAAAAAATTATTTTATATTGGAGTATGGTTGATTAACAATGTTGTATTAGTTTCAAACTAGTACAGCCACTATGGAGAACAGTGTGGAGTTTCCTTAAAAAACTGGAAATAGAACTGCCTTTTGAGCCAGCAATCCCACTGCTGGGCATACACACCGAGGAAACCAGAATTGAAAGAGACACGTGTACCCCAGTGTTCGTCACAGCACTGTTTATAATAGCCAAGACATGGAAGCAACCTAGATGTCCATCAGCAGATGAATGGATAAGAAAGCTGTGGTACATATACACAATGGAGTATTATTCAGCCATCAAAAAGAATACATTTGAGTCAGTTCTAATGAGGTGGATGAAACTGGAGCTTATTATACAGAGGGAAGTAAGCCAGAAAGAAAAACACCAATACAGTATCAGTTCAGTCGCTCAGTTGTGTCCGACTCTTTGTGACCTCATGAATCGCAGCACGCCAGCCTTCCCTGTCCATCACCAACTCCCAGAGTCCACTCAGACTCATGTCCACCGAGTCAGTGGTGCCATCCAGCCACCTCATCCTCTGTCAGCCCCTTCTCCTGCCCCCAGTCTGTCCCAGCCTCAGAGTCTTTTCCAGTGAGTCAACTCCTCACTTGAGGTGGCTAAAGTACTGGAGCTTCAGCTTTAACATCATTCCTTCCAAAGAAATCTCAGGGCTGATCTCCTTCAGAATGGACTGGTTAGATCTCCTTGCAGTCCAAGGGACCCTCAAGAGTCTTCTCCAACACCACAGTTCAAAATACTAACACATATATATGGAATTTAGAAAGATGGTAACGATAACCCTGTATGCGAGACAGCAAAAGAGACACAGATGTATAGAACAGTCTTTTGGACTTTGTGGGAGAAGGAGAGGGTGGGATGATTTGGGAGAATGACATTGAAACATGTATAATATCATATATGAAACAAATTGCCAGTCCAGGTTCGATGCAGGATACAGGATGCTTGGGGCTGGTGCACTGGGTTGACCCAGAGGGATGGTACGGGGAAGGAGGAGGAAGGGGGGTTCAGGATGGGGAACATGTGTACACTCGTGGCGGATTCACGTTGATGTATGGAAAAACCAATTCAATATTGTAAAGTAATTAGCCTCCAATTAAAATAAATAAATTTAAATAAAAAAAAACAACAAAAAAGCAATGTTGTATTAGTTTCAGGGTGTGCAGCAAAGTGATTCAGTTATACATATATAGCTATTCATTCTTTTCAGATTCTTTTTCCCATGTAGGTTATTACAGAATATTGGGTAGAATGCATTTTCTTGATTCGAAAGTGCCCAGCACAATCAATAAGCAAAGTCCTGCCCTGAGGTGCATCATGAGATTTTGTGAAAATGGGTATGAATAGAATTTCCTGCGATCTTCTTGAAAAGGGAAACATAGACTGTATGGACAATGTTTAACATTAGAATAACTTCCAATTCTCAACATTAGAAGATTTAAGAGTGTGCACAATGCCTTTGAAATACTGAGAGAAAGTAATTATCAATCTAGAATTCTCTCCCCACCCACATGATCTAGTGTGAAGATAGAGACAGGGTTTTCAACTTTCAAACTTATCTTTCATAAATACCTTTTCAACAAATTACCAGAGGATGTGTACCTTCAGGAAAGGGGATCATGAAAGCAGAAGACATAGGATCTAGGATTCAATACGGAAAGAGGACAGAGGAGTTCCCAGGATCATGCTATAGACCAGTCCTGGGATGCAGCCATGCATCAGACCTAGCATGAGGGTGAAACAAGCGGGGTGTCTCCAGGAACAAAATGGATTTGATAACTTACCTGCTAAAACTGATCATAGGAGAAGAGTTGTAGATAATATTTTAGATAATAGGGTCTGTACACATGCTGAATGCATGGAAAAGCAAAGAAGAAAGAAAAGTTCTCAAAAAATTTTAAAATAGAGCATGAAAGACAATGTCATCAGAGTGGCACAGCTATGAACAATATTTGTGTAGTCATAATACAAACACTAAATATAATTTAACCAAAAGCTTCTGATGTGTGTTAGAATGTATTGCGGGCAAGAAAAGTTTTCGAGTTTCTATATTAGGAAGGTAATTTCTAAAGTGAAATAAATTAGGATATAACAGTATAAATATTCCATTCAGAAATACATAGGTAAACAGCAGAAGAAACAGCTGAAAGTGTTAAAAATAGTTGGTATGGAGGAGGTGAGAGAAAGTGCTAGGAAACTGCTGTGTGTGTGTGTGTGTGTGTGTGTGTGTGTGTGTGTAAATAGGCCTTGCAGTTACTATTTGCCTTTGGAAAGTAAGTTCATCCATTATTTCTAAAAAATTTATCAACTGATTTTAAAAGGTAGGAAAGCAAATCACCAAGTCTTATGTAGTTTTCCATAAAAAATGATGATAAACACCACCTTTGGGGGAATCACCTCAGTTATGTAGAAGATTTTATTCCCTAACAATATCTGCTAAGTGTCTACTCTCTCACATGCTTAAGAAAGGTATAAAAGTTGTTCCAGCTGCAGTAATGTCTTATTCCTGTTAAAGCCTTTTCTTCATTACATCGAATATACACCTGCTTCTTATAGAAAGTTTGAAACACTGAGATTTCGTAACAACCTGGAGGCGTTTCTAGGATCATCTCTGCCTTTCTTTTGGCTTTACAGATGTATCCCAAAGAGAGAATCATGTTGGAGACAGCATAATTTATCAATAAAATCTTCTTCTGTATTACAGGGTGGAGAGCACTGTTACTACCATGGCAACATCAGAGGTGTCAAGGACTCAAGGGTGGCTCTGTCAACCTGCAATGGACTCCAGTATGTGGGACTCTCAAAGGGAGAATCCCCTTGCTTTCATCCGTTCCTTTTACCCTTTCCATCTTGTCTTTCATAGATATTTATTTTAGTGACTCTTCTGTACCAGTCCTGGGATAGAGACTGGATGTGGTGAACAAGGAGGGCATAGTCCCTGCTCTCTTAACACTTAGAGTTCGCAGGTGATTTAGAGATTAAATGAATAATTATACAGATTGTTATTTAACTGCCATTTTGGTGGGTACTGTGGAGGAGAAGGACAGGGACTTTGAGGGTGGCCAAACCTAGCCCAAAAAGGTTTCCCAGAGGTATCTCCCAGAAGAACTATCAGTCAGCTTAACCTAAGGATAAGGTGAAGGTGGCCAGGCAAGGGTGGTTTGAAAGAAGAGGAACCCATGCTTCGGTTTTCAGGCAGGCTCTTAAAAAACATTTGTATGTGCCTTTTAGATTCAAACACAGTAGCACTTTGTGGAAAAATCTGTTACGGCCATGTGATGAAAAGGATCTTGAAAATCTTATTTACACACTTTACAAAAAATCCTGTGTCTCTCAAAATTAAATGTGGTTCCCAACACAGTCTTAGAAATTCACAGTTTGCAAGCATAAAGATAATTCTGTTTGCCTCTTCAGAATCAAATGTTTTTAGATTATTCTTATACACTAAGAACCTGTTTTCTTACAGATAATACTGGATTTGCGAATCAAATTTGTACTAGTTGTACATGGTTCGGTAATAACTCAAGATATTAGAACAGCATCAATAGTCCTATCCCAATTTGACCTTCTTATCTGTTCATTTAATTCCAAAAACTAATCAGTCATACCAGGTATAATGTGTATGCTTCTCTTGTACACTTTTTGCACTTTCTGTAGCCTAGACATTGTCTAGGGCAGTGCTAGGACCACAGGGTGATTCCATGCAGATATGTGAATTTGATTTGAGGCACAATAAAGGTATTTATTCAGATGCACTCATTTTTAAAGACAGTGTGTTTGCTATATGTGTTAACTCTCTTTCTGTGGTTCCTTGTGTCGTAGTGGTATGTTTGAAGATCATACCTTTGTGTATATGATAGAACCATTGGACCTGGTTCACAATGAGGTGAGTGTGACTGTGACATCAGTTTTTTTATGGTGCTTTATTTTTCCAGCATTTTGTTTTTGAGCAATCAAGAGATGATCACATAGATTTCAAAATACATTTATCTAGAGCAATACATGTGGTCGCTCGGACATGGCTGAGCGACTTCACTTTCACTTTTCACTTTCATGCATTGGAGAAAGAAATGGCAACCCACTCCAGTGTTCTTGCTTGGAGAATCCCAGGAACGGGGGAGCATAGGTTGCATGTCAGTGGTGGCATGTCAATAAGGGATGGTAAGAGGCCTCAAATATTTTCTGAAGCTAAGATCAGTTCTTCCCAGTCAGAAGAGAAAACAGATAAGATGCTTTGTTTTATACTGACCAATTTGTTTTCCTTTAAGCAAGCTTTTATTCTCATGGTCTTTAGATAGTTGTATGACTGTAAGCAAGTATATATATAACTTTTATGAGTCTAAGAATCTTCAATGGGGAGATTTGTGGGTTCAACTATGATTATATTAAACAGTATTTATTTTTCTTTTGAGATATGGAAGAAAATAATATTTAGAGTCATGCATAGGCCAGCAACCTAGGTAAGAAATCATGAAGGCATTATGTTAAGTGAGTTAAGTCAGCCGGAACAAGGCAAACATTATGTGATCTCATTTGTATGTGGAATCCATATAACTGAACTCACATGAACACAACAGATTTGTGGTTACCAGAGACTGGTGGGGGAAATGAGTGAAGGTGGTCAGAAGAACACACTTCCAATTTTAAGTTAAGTAAATTCTGGGGATGCAGTGTACAGCATGTGACTGTCATTAACAATATAGTATCATGTATTTCAAAGCTGCTGAGAATAGATTTTAAGTTCTCAGCACAAGGAAAAAATGCATAACTAAGTGAAGTGATGGATATTAACTACACTTATTGTGGTGTTCATTGTATAATATACATCTATCAAATTATTATGTTGTATACTTTAAACTTTTCCAGTGCTATATGTCAATGATATCTCAATAAAACTGGAAAAAAGAAATCATGTACTCTGATCATGTTGCTAACTAATAGAATGCAACTAAATTTAAAATTTGGTATATTTATGTATTCATGCTTCCCTAGTGGCTCAGATGGTAAAGAAATTTGCCTGCAATGCAGGAGGCCTGGGTTCAGTCCTTGGGTTGGGAAGATCCTGTGGAGGAGGGCATGGCAACCCATTCCAATATTCTCGTGTGGAGAATCCCCATAGACAGAGGAGCCTGGCGGGCTATAGTCCATGGGATCGTAGAGTCATACACAACTGAGTGACTAAGCACACGTATATTCATCAATATTGTAATAAGGGCTTTCTACATACTGGATATTATTTTAGGTGCTGGGGATAAAATGGTGAACAGAATAGACATAGAATCTGAGCCTAATAGAGTATGTAGTCTTCAGGGGCAGAGAAAGGAATACATAGGTGAATAAGTAATTTTATATGGTATGTTAGATAGTGCATACTAAGGAGAGAAAAATGAAGCTGGGAAGGTGGTGCCTGCCAAGTCATTTCAGTTGAGTCAGACTCTTTGGAACCCTATAGACCGTAGCCTGCCAAGCTCCACTGTCCTTGGGATTCTCCAGGCAAGAATTCTGGAGTGGGTTGCCATACCCTCCTCCAGGGGATCTTCCTGACCCAGGGATCGAAACTGTACCTCTTACATCTCCTACACTGGCAGGCGGATTCTTTACCACTAGTGCCACTTAGAGTGGTAGGGAGGAGAGTGACAATTTATATTAACTGTCAGGGCAGGGCACATGAGGTGGTGATATTTGGATGAAAACCTTCAGGAAATTAGGGGACTGGATGTGTATCGCAGGAGAAGAACAAGTGCAAAGGCCCTGAGGTAGGAGCATTCTCAGTGCGTTTTAGGAACTGCAAGGAGCTCTGCGGGCTTGGAGAGGGACAGACCGGAGGAGGTGAAGGTGCTGAGAGGTATCAGTTGGGAAGTCATAACAGTGAAAAGTACTGCTGATGGGAAAATAGCAGTTTGAAAGTGATAGCATCAGGATATTGCAGTCATTGATGGCGAGCAGAAAAAGGTGTTTTTTAAGTCTTTAGAGATTTCAAATGTAGATAAGATAAATTTAAAGACAGGAAATAGTCATTCAGGCTATTGATAATAATAGTTGAACAGATAAGTATTTATTTTCTTTATATGGCAACATGTGTATGAATATGGGGTAATTTCAAATTTGAGGCAGAAAAGTCTTTATGTTTGAGTAAAGCAGTATTATTTTTAACTGATCATTTAAAAATCATCAGATAATGAAGATCACCCCACCTAGATAGATAAAGGCATTATGATTAAGTAAAATATTTTTCCCTTACTCTACTTGTAGGTAGATAAACTATGTACAGCATACTCATACAGTAAAAAATTGACTTTGATTTCTGGCATTGATTAAGGATCCTGTGACCCTAAAATAAAACAAAAACAAAGCCAAAGAGCACCCCCGCCCCCCAAATAACAACTTTCTAAGCCTTGAGTCTTTAAATAGGTAAAATGAAATAATTTTCCATTGCATCCCTCATAGGGCAATTTTACACATTTGATGAATTAGTAAATATACATGACTATGTCTATTAAACTGTTAAAGAGATTTATAAGGTGTTATTATCATAATGTTTACAGCATTGGTTTTGCATTGTTAAACCCATAATCCTTTTCTTCAGGAGCTGATGGTTATATACTTAATGCCTTTTCTCTTTTGCCTTCCTTTTTACTGCCTGCCTTTCATTCATGCAACGATTTATCCTCATCTTTACCATGGGAGAGGGAAAGAAGCAATGCTTGAAACTTTAGCTGGTTTTTAAAATTATGTTGCTAGTTGTGGGTTTCATCACTCCATGTATCTTTTCCCCAATACCAGAATTAAGAGTCTATGGTACTTGAATTTAGATTTTTGATATTTAATTTACTACTAATTTTAGTATGCTTTATAAGTCCAGTAATATGGATAGGGTATTTCCTGTGAGAACTCATGCTTTTCTCAAATAATAAATGAATGGCAAAACTTTTAATTATTATGTCTTTTATGTAACTTAATAAGATCACTTTTTAAAGTAAGTTTTTTTAATGATTATAAAACATTGTGGGGAATTTGGAAAAGTGCAATAAGCAAATATTTAACTGAATAGTATTTATCCATTATGCCATCCCCTAGAGATAACTTCTCTTTACCTTTCAGTGCACATTCTTCCAGTTTTTCAGTGATACGTTCCCATATTTTAAAAAAATAAATGGACCATTATTTTGTAATATAATTTTAACTCATTAATGTATCCTCTGAACCTCAATATTTTTGTTAAGTGGCAATGAAATATGCAACATATAGAGTGCTTAAGAGCATTAAATTGGTAATTGGTAACGCATCCTTTGCACTCAGTAATGGAAGCTTATAATGATGGAAATAAGACTTTAATAAAAGTGTAATATCGTGGGCAAAGGATATGGATATTTTCAAGATTTTTGATAGACTTATTAAATTTCTCTCTGACCTGTGCTACCAGCAGTGTGTAAGAGTGATTTTTGCCTTGCAACTGTAATTGACTATGGTTGTCATAATTTTTAAACCTTTGCCAACCTGCTGGCAAAAGTCGGCATATCTTTTTACTTGCATTTTGAAGAAGTGTTAAAGTATTCATCTTACATTGTGCAGTCATTGCCCATTTGTGTTTCTTTCTTGTGAATTTCTTATGCATGTGTTTGAAAAAAGTTAAGGTTTAAGAGTACTAATGAAACTATGCTTTTTATCTAAACTGGGACAATGGGATGATGCTCTATTTTATTTGAAGTTCAACTTTTAACAAGACATATACTTTTCATTTTTGGTAACTAAACCATCAGCATATAAATGTTCCCATTTTAAGGAGGATATTAGAGAAAGTGCTAGCACTGTTCCATACAGATGTAATCATATCTTGCTTTTTAATTGACTAATTGTTTTTGTTTCAGAAAAGCACAGGTCGGCCGCATATAATCCAGAAAATCTTGGCAGGACAATATTCTAAGCAAATGAAAAATCTCAGTAAGTTTTGATTAAAGTAGCCATTCTGTTTTATGTACTAGGAGCTTTGACTTGAAGCTTGGTAGATATGCAGGCTTGTTGGAAAGTGGAATTGGTTTGAGATCTGGAGTGAGCAGTGTTGGTGGGCAGTTCATGTGATGAATTGTAATGAATTACATGGCTTTCATGTAATGAAGTGTGAAGAGTCATTTCCAGTGGAAAGACTGAAATATGAAACTCAGATGTAAAGCTGTGCTAGACTGTGGCCATATATAACAGAGTTATTTCAGGGAGGTTCATCCTTAGATTTTTGTGGAAGTTTGCTGCTCTTTGACCAGCTGGTACTCTCTCTCTCATGGTCTGGTTCTGAGGCATCTTAAGCATGCTTAAGATTTGGCAAAAGCCGCTTTTGGATTATTGGGGTATGCAATGTTATTTCTGTGTATCAGTACCAAACGTTTTTAGTAATTTATGCAAAAGGTTATGCCATGCATTCTTTTTAATTCTAAAATAAATTAAGGGGACTTCCCTGGTAGTCCTGTGGCTAAGACTCCAAGATCCCAGTGCAGGGGACCTGAGTTTGATCCCTGGTCAGGAAACTAGATCCCACATGCCACAGTGGAGACTGAAGATTTGGTGAAGCCAAATAATAAAAACCCTTTAAGAAAAGGAAAGCATTAAAAAAATAAAGTGAATTAAGCATAGTAGAATTATAAATTTCCCGATATCTAGGGTCAGGTGCTTGTAGATCAAATATGCATATTCCCAGGAGTCTTGAATAGCTTATTATGTTTTTCATGAGGTTTGGAAGAAAATTATGCTTTTGGATTACATTTGTGACCATGAAAATATGAACTGTTTAATAATTGGCGTGCTTTTTCCACCTTAGTTTATTTTGATTTTGAGAAGACAAATGCTATCAATGCTGCTATTCCCTCACATAATATTTTTAAAACATTCTCCCATTAAAATGCAGTCAAACATAAATTTTGGTATTCTTTCTCTTTTGCACAGGTATGGAAAGCAGTGACCAGTGGCCCTTTCTATCTGAATTACAGTGGTTGAAAAGGAGACGGAAGAGAGCAGTAAATGTGAGTGTGACACTGAGTTACTAAAGAAGAATCCTGTAATTATATAATCAACAACTTCCATAGAGCTCCTATGTATTGATAAATGTATAGGGGCTTTTGAATTGAAATTATGTTCCTAGTGTATTTCATAATAGGTTAGAAAGCTGTAATGATGGGGACTGTTAGTAATTACATGGTGAATGCTATGTAACCAAAAATTAATTCCACAGCATATGGATTACATGGTAATTTACTTGATAACTTAATGAGTAATTATACTGAAAATTGCACTTTTTATTTTTTTGACTGTGTCACACAGTCTGTGGGATTTTAGTTTGCTGACCAGGGATTGAACCCATGCCCCTGCAATAGAATGTGGAGTCCTAACCATTGGACTGCCAGGGAATTCCCCAAAATTGCACAGTTAAGATAGTGTTTTGCTAAATGTAATTTTTGTGGAAAATTAGACCACCAGCCATCAGAAACTTAGTGATAGGTCAAATCACCCTCTCTTTTATGAACTTGTCTTTGTATTGTGGTGATTATGGATACAATTTTCTTTAACTTAAAGATTTGTTTTTGGTTACTCTTGAAATTGCAGTTGGTAATAATACATTTTATATAGACGTTTGTATAGATGTTTGACTGCAGTCCAGTCTTATCAAATATAAACTGACCAATCACCATGTGCTCTTCTAACTATGAAAAACAAATGATAGTCCAAATGACAGCTAAAATACTTAGCCCTTGCTCTTTAAAGGATTATCTAGTAATCAAACTTTATTTTTTTTAATGAGAGTTTTTATTTATTTATTTTTTAATTTTAATTTTATTTTTTTACTTTATAATACTGTATTGGTTTTGCCATACATTGACATAAATCCACCACAGGTGTACATGAGTTCCCAAACCTGAACCCCCCTCCCACCACCCTCCCCATATCATCTCTCTGGGTCATCCCAGTGCACCAACCCCAAACATCCTGTATCCTGTATCAAATCTAGACTAGTGATTCATTTCTTACATGATAGTATACATGTTTCAATGCCATTCTCCCAAATCATCCCACCCTCTCCCTCTCCCACAGAGTCCAAGAGTCTGTTCTTTACATCTGTGTCTCTTTTGCTGTCTCGCATATAGGGTTATAAGTTCTAATCAAACTTTAGAATATGATAATTGTCAACATTTGTTCCTTTGAGAAGTTGTGTGGTTAGGAATTAGTACAGTATTATGAGAATTTCATTCCCTTGAATTCAGGTTTCTATATGACTACACTGGTACCTATTCCAGATGTACTATGCCATTCTTATTGAGATTTATTTATTTTAACATATTAATAATTATGCATTTTTCTCTAGAATATTTTTACGTGTAAAAATTGTATGAAAACCACCTGAACTGCTCTCTGTCTGGATGAGGACCTAATGATAATTAAAAACAGTTCTTTTCTGAACGATTGTACACTTGTTGTTTAGTTGCTCAGTCGTGTCCAACTCTTTGCAGCCCCATGGACTATATAGCCCAACAAGCTCCTCTATCCATGGGGATTTTCAGGCAGGAATATTGGAGTGGGTGTCCAGTTCCTCTTCCAGGGGATCTTCCTCACCCAAGGATCAGGCCCATGTCTTCTGCAAGTCTCCTGCATTGCAGGCAGATATTTGATCACTAAGCCACTGGGGAAGCCCAGTTGTATGTTTTGTCTTTTTTGTTCAGTTGCTAAGTTGTGTCTGACTCTTTGTGACCCTACAGACTATATGGGTTCTTCAGGCAAGAATACTAGAGTGGGTTGCCATTTCCTTTTCCAAAGGATCTTCTTGGACCAGGGATCAGATGCATGTCTCTTGCATTGGCAGGCAGATCTTTACCACTGAGCCACCAGGGAAGCCCAATTGTATGTTTACTCACACTTTATGGTCAGTTTTTCCTTCCATTTCCCTGACCAGGTTTCTTTGAGGATGCTCATAAAGTGAGCAGCAATGAGTTCTTCTGAAATTCTAAGTCAGTCTTCCATTTAACAGTCAGCATTAGAGATATTTTCTTTAATCACCATTCTGATCACATATTTTTATTTTCTACAGCCATCCCGTGGTGTGTTTGAAGAAATGAAATATTTGGAACTAATGATTGTAAATGATCACAAAACGGTAAGAATACAGAATCAATGGGTTTTAGACTGGATGGTTTACTTAAGAAACAACAATAGTCTCTTAACTTCTGTCAAAGTGAAATGCTTAAAAGACATGTGAAGAATAATTATTATCCTCCATTGGCCCCTCTTGAGGATAAAGTAGGAATTTTCTTAACCATACTCTGCTGAACCACTTTCCTTATAAAATATCTTGGCTGAAGCCCAGAGCATTCTGAAGGGTCTTGGTCAGTAGGCTGTTTGCTAGCACAGTTGAATCCCCAGATACAGATGGCCGACTGAATCTACTGTAATGTACTGCACAATTTTATTTAAAGTCCTGAGCATCAGGATTTTGGCATCTTTGCTGCTGCTGCTGCGTCGCTTCAGTCGTGTCTGACTCTGTGTGACCCCATAGATGGCAGCCGGCATCTTTAGGGGCTCCTAAAACCAACCACCCTTGGATACTGCAGGACCACTTTATACCCAATACTTGTGGTGTGCTGGTAAATGCTTAACACTTGGTTCTCTGAAAAAACAGCTTTGATTTAAAATGTTTGCTGATACTACTATATATATATGTATATATGTATATATATGTAATAGGTTAACTAATAAGGATCTATTATATAGCACAGGGAACTCAATACTCTATAATGGCATATATGGGGAAAAAGTGCATATATGTGTATGTATAGCTGATTCACTTTGGTGTGCACCTGAAAATAATGCAGCTTTGTAAATCAACTATACTCCAATAAAAAATGTTAAAAAATGTTTGCTGATATCCATGGTGTAAATGCTCCTCCATGACTGATTTCAAGCTACCAAAGTGATGTCATTAAATGAGGATCTAGGAAAGATGTATTCAGTTAGCTCATGTGAATTGGTGGGAGCTGGCTCCAGTACCCTACTGCCCCATTTTTCAAATTGTTTAGGGCACTTGTAATTTTTGTTGTAATTACATAATTCAGTTTTTTAAGCTGTATAAACTAAGGCAGAGAATAATTTGCTTTATGAAAGCTAAGTTACTTTTTTGGAGAGACTTTATAAAGATGGGACTGTTAAGACACACCTACAAGTCAGGTATAGATGAAAAACTTGTAAAAAATTGCAACAAAAATTCAGATTTTTTGGAAAAATCTTTAAGTCCTTGTTTTTCTTTAAGGGAATCAAAGTTAGGTTAGTAAACCTATTAGGTTAGATTTTATATAATGTATATATAATATAACCTATTGTTGTTGTGTCCGACTCTTTGCGACCCCATGGACTGCAACACCCCAGGCTTCCCTGTCCATCACCAACTCCTGAGCTTGCTTAAACTCATGTCCATTGAGTCGGTGATGCCATTTAACCAGCTCGTCCTCTGTCGCCCTCTTCTCCTCCTGTCTTCAATCTTTCCCAGCATCAGGATCTTTTCTAATGAGTCGGGTCTTCGTATTAGGTGGCCAAAGTATTGGAGCTTCAGCTTCAGCATCAGTCCTTCCAATGAATATTCAGAATTGATTTCCTTTAGGATTTGACTGTTTTGATCTCCTTGCTGTCCAAGGGACTATTATGTGAAATTCTAATCAGCAGAAAAGCCCTTAAAACTATATGTTTTTTAAAATGTTGATTTAATTTATATCTAAACTTTATTGGAGTCTCTGCTTTAACTGATGTTTTCCATTAATTACCAAGTACTGGCTCAATTATAGAGCTTCCCTTGTGGCTCAGAGGGTAAAGCGTCTGCCTACAATGCGGGAGACCCAGGTATGATCCTTGGGTCAGGAAGTTCCCTTGGAGAAGGAAATGGCAACCCACTCCAGTATTCTTATGCTGAATATGAAGCTATTCAGTAGCATCCCTCTTAGTATGATACACAGACTTATGTTTTGAATCAGTAGCTTTTAAGTACATTGCTTGAATGTTAGTAGGAAGCAGAATTATGTACAATTTAGGACATATTTTTTGTGATAGAAAGGAGAACCAAAAGTGCTAATAGCCATTTTAGATAACAAAGGCTAAAATACGACTTTCTAAAGGACATTAATTTTCTTAAAATGCCAAGATAATTTTTTAATCTGAATTATATTTGTTGATTGGAGCTTTGAGATTATTGCCATCTACTTCTGAATCTTTAGGCATGTGGTAAAATTATTTTAAGAAGCCTAAACTTTTCCCAACATCCAGTGTACAATATTTTTACAGTAGTGAAAAAATAATTAAGATATATACATTACCTCTAAATTCACAAAGTGGATTCGCATATAGCTGGTAATTGATAGACAAATTCTCCAGCCCATGACTTGTGATTCCAATCTCTTGTTCCACGACTCTGTTAGGAAGATTCATGAAGAGCAGATTTCAGAAACCGTACAAATAGGAAGCTTGATTAATTTAGAAAATTATATATTTTGAATTTATTTTTATGTCTTTTAAAATGGGAAGCCTTTAAATAATCTTGTCTTTATTTATGAATAATAAAATGGTGCCCACCTTTAAAATATTGTTTTGTAGATAGAATATTTCTAATATTATTTATATTCTGTGATAAAGTTACCTTATTTAGGTTACCAGTCTTTTAATGGTAAATCTTAGTAATTTGTTTTATTGTTACTATTAGAGTGAGAATTAGAGAGTACATCTGTCTTTGAAACCAGAAAAAAGAACTATAATTCCCTCTGATAAGTTTGGAGGGAATACATGTTATGAAATGGAAAAAAAAGAAAGCCTTTATTATTGGATGATAATAAGGCCTAAAGTAGAAATATATTAAGAAGATTTCTACTGTTTTTTTAAATTGAAGTATAGTGGGTGTTCATTGGAAGGACTGATGTTGAAGCTGAAATTCCAATATTTTGGCCACCTGATGCTAAGAGCTGACTCATTTGAAAAGACCCTGATGTTGGGAAAGATTGAAGGCAAGAGGAGAAGGGGATGACAGAAGATGAGATGGTTAGATGGCATCACTGACTCAAAAGACATGAGTTTGGGTAAACTCCAGGAGTTGGTGATGGACAGGGAGGCCTGGCGTGCTGCAATTCATGGGGTCGCAAAGAGTCGGACATGACTGAGCGACTGAACTGAACTGAATAGTTGATTTACAGTGTTTCAGATGTATGGCAAAGTGATTCAGTTATACAGATTCTCTTCCATTGCACGTTATTACAAGATATTAAATATAGTTCCTTATGCTGTACAGTGTGCTTCCCAGGTGGCTCAGTGGTAAAGAATTTGCCTGCCAAACAGGAGATGTCTGACAAGCAGGAGATGCGGGTTCCATCCCTGGGTCAGGAAGATCCTCTGGAGAAGGAAATGTCAGCCCATTCCAGTATTTGTGCCTGGGAAATCCCATGGACAGAAGAACCTGGCAGGCTACAGTCCGTGGAGCTGTGCATGAAATGGACAGCTCAATTTAAAAAGACAGTAGAAATCTTCTTAATATATTTCTACTTTAGGCCTTATTATCATCCAATAATAAAGGCTTTCTTTTTTTTCCATTTCATAAAGAGTTGTGCATGACTGAACAACCTAACAGCAGCAGCAGTGCTATGTAGAAGGTTCTTCCTAGATTTCTACTAGTTACATAAATGCTGCTTTGGTGCAGTAGAACTAAATTGATTCCTTTTCTTAGACCAACTTGGATTCTAGCTCATAATAGTCCCAAATAAGTGGGTCATTTTATAAGAATTTTTTTTCTTTTGAGAGTTATTGTTGTTCAGTCGTTAAGTGGTGTCCAACTCTTTGCAACCTCATGGATTGCAGCACCCTAGGCTTCCGTGTCCTTCACTATCTCCCAGAGTTTGCTTAAACTCATGTCCTTTGAGTCGGTGATGCCATCCAGCCATCTCTTCTGTCACCCCTTTCTTCTCCTGCCCTCAATCTTTCCCAGCATCAGGGTCTTTTCCAATGAGTCTGCTTTGCATATCAGGAGGCCAAAGTATTGGCACTTCAGCTTCAGCATCAGTCCTTCCAGTGAATATTCAGGGTTGATTTCCTTTAGGATTGAGTGGTTTGATCTCCTTGCCATCCAAGGGACTCTCAAAAGTCTTCTCCGGCACCACAACTTGAAAGCTTCAGTGCTCAGCCTTCTTTATAGTCCAACTCTCATATCCACACATGACTACTGGAAAAACCCTGATAGCTCACTTGGTGAAGAATTTGCCTGCAGTGCAGGAAACCCCAGTTCTATTCCTGGGCTGGGAAGATCTGCTGGAGAAGAGATAGGCTACCAGTTCTAGTATTCTTGGGCTTTGCTTGTGGCTTGGCTGGTAAAGAATCCGCCTGCTATGTGGGAGACCTGGGTTTGATCCCTGGGTTGGGAAGATCCCCTGGAGAAGGGAAAGGCTACCCACTCCAGTATTCTGGCCTGGAGAATTCCATGACTGTATAGTCTATGGGGTCACAAAGACTTGGACACAACTGAGCAACTTTCACTTTCACTTTGACTATACAGACCCTTGTCAGCAAAGTGATGTCTCAGCTTTTTAATATGCTGTCTAGGTTTGTCATAGCTTTTCTTCCAAGGAGCAATCTTCTTTTAATTTCATGGCTGCAGTCATCATCAGTAGTGATTTTGAAGCCGAAGAAAATAAAATTTGTCACTGTTTCCGCTTTTTCCACATTTGTTTGCCATGAAGTGATAGGACTGGTTGCCATAATCTTAATTTTTTGAATGTTGAGTTTTAAGCCAGCTTTTTCACTCTCCTCTTTTACCTTTATCAAGAGGCTCTTTAGTTCCTCTTCACTTTTTCCTATTAAGGTGGCATCATCTGCGTATATGAGGTTGTTGATATTTCTCCTAGCAGTCTTGATTCCAGCTTGTGATTCATCCAGCCTGGTGTTTCTCATGATGTACTCTGCGTATAAGTTAAATAAGCAGGGTGACAATATCCACCCTTGATGTAGTCCTTTCCCAGTTTTGAACCAGTCTGTTGCTCATGTCTGGTTCTAACTGTTGCTTCTTGATCTGCATATAGGTTTCACAGGAGACAGGTAAGGTGGACTGGTATTCCCATCTCTTTAAGAATTTTCCAAAGTTATGATCCACACAGAAATTCATGAAATGAGAGTTGAGAAAAGTTATTTTTTAAAGATGTGCTTTATATGAGATGAAGATAGTTTTTGAATTTGAATACTTAATAAGGGATAAATCAGAATATGGATCAGGGTCTTAAATTTGTGTGTCAAAGTAAAATTAAACTAGAATAATTGTCATCTATTTAAAAAAATGTTTTTGGCTGCATTGCACAACAGGTGGGAACCTCCCTGACCAGGGACTGAACCTGTACACCCTGCAGTAGAAGCATGGAGTCTTAAGCACTAGACCACCAGGAAACTCTGACATCTATTTTTTAATATCTGAATGTTTACTATTGGGTTTTAGAATGTCTTCCCTCTGAGAGTGCTCATCTTATAATCTTTGTGCTACATGAGACAACACATATATTTTCATAACTGTGACCCTTAGGTTGAAAATAAAGCTCTAATTTTAATTTTTTTCAAAAAGCAAATATCTTTTAAATAATTTTTATTGGAATATAGATGATTTACAACATTGTGTTAGTTTCAGGTGTACCACAAAATGAATCAGTTATTCCTATACATACAAGATATCCACTCATTTTTAGATTCTTTTCCTATACAGACCATTATAGTCTTCAGTAGAGTTTTCTTGTGCTATATTGTAGGTCTTTATCCGTTATCTATTTTATACATAGTAGTGTGTGTATGTCAATCCCAATCTTCCAGTTTATCCCTACCCGCCTTTCTTCCCTGGTAACCATAAGTTTGGGGCTTCCCTGGTAGCTCAGTTGGTAAAGAATCTGCCTGCAATTCGGGAGAGCCAGGTTTGATCCCTGGGTTGGGAAGAACTCCTGGGGAGGGGAATGGTTATCCACTCCAGTATTCTTGTCTGAGAAACCCCAGGGAGAGAGGAGCCTGGTGGGCTACAGTCCATGGGGTCACAAAGAATTGGACATGACTGAACGACTAACACTAAATAACCATAAGCTTGTTTTCTACATATATAACTCTGTCTGTTTTGTAAATAGGTTCATTTGTACCTTTTTTTTTAAGATTCTACATGAGTGGTATTATATGGTGTTTGTCTATCTCTGACTTATTTCACATAGTAAGATGTTCTCTAGGGCCATCCATGTTGCTGAAAATAGCATTATTTCATTCAAAAATCAATATCTTAAGGATTGTGCTTGTTTAGAAAGGAGAAGTAAATTTGACACTTTAAATGTAAATTATTCTCAGTGATTGGAAAATGTGAAAATAAATTCGTTCATAAATGGAGATTACATATTTTTCTTTGTGTGTATAATTAATTCTCATTCATGCAGGAAATAGAAACATTTTGCCTACATTTACTTTCAAGTATACCTCTTTAAAATCAGAGTAACCTAATATTGCCTTCCTCAAAAAATGCAGATATCTTATTTGGAACAAGCATCATATATTATCAGTAGCTTTCAATTAGGAAAAACTCTCTCAATGTTGTGTAAACCATTTTAGCAGCAGGCTGGTGGAGTCTAATTTGTGAGCTAATTATAGCCTTGATAGGGATCTGCAAACATTTCTTTGAGCTGCTTAAGCTAAATATTAATATAAATATTAAACACCTTTTTCTATTAGAAAACTAATTGAAATATTTTAAAGTGCATGAGAAACAAATGTTTTTCTACATTGTTACTGTATCTTTATGTATAAGTCAATAGGTGAAAATATATAATGATAACTCATATATTTCGATTTAAACCTCATGTGGTTTTCCTTATTTAAAAGCCACTATATTTTATAGGGCTTCCCAGGTGACACTAGTGGTAAAGAACCCGCCTGCCAATGCAGGAGACATAGAGATGTGGGTTCGATCTCTGGGTCAGGAAGATCCCCTGGAGGAGAGCATGGCAACCCACTTCAGTATTTTTTTGTTTTGGCCATAGGCTGTGGCATGTGGGAGCTTGATTCCCCAACCAGGGATCAAACTCATGCCCCCATAGTGAAAGCCAGGAATCTTAACCACTGTACTGCCAGGGAAGTCCCCCACTCCAGTATTCTTGGCTGGAGAAAACCATGGACTACAGGCCGTACGATTGCCAAGAGTCAGACACGACTGAAGTGACTTAGCATGCACACACATATTTTATAGGTACCCCAACAAATTGTGATTTTTCATCAATGATCGTGATTTATTAAGCATGTACATTAACTATTTTATATTACTTGTTAACAAGTTTATCTCTTACGTCGACCCAGAGTAAGCATTGAATTCCAGCTGTTTGATCTTGGATAATTATTTATCCTCTCTGAGCCTCACTTTCCACATTTATAAATGGGGATAATAAAACTTACCTCACTGAGGAGGGCCAATATTTGTTGTAGGGGAAACACTAATCATAGATCTCAGTAAATCCTGGGTACTCAATTATATGGAATTCCAAGTGAATAAACCTAGTGGTCACTCTTTTTCCTTGTCATACTTGTTTTCTCAGCAGCATTGGATAAGTTGGTTATTCTTCCCTATTTGAAATATTGTATTCATCTTTCTGCTTCTATGACACAATAGCTGTCTCACGTCATTGTCCATTTTCTTCTTAGACTTTTATGTTTGGCCTTTAGAATTTTGAGAATGCCCCATAGCTTGGTTTGGGCTCTCTTTTCTTTCTATAACTTTCCCTCAAGTGACCACTTCCTAAGTTTTTAAATTATATCATGACTTAAATTCATCACTCTCAACTTTATACTCTAACCTGCTGAGTTCCATAGTTCTATTAATATAACTGACTGCCTACTTCAATATTAGGTAGACATCTCACATGTAACATTTATAGATCAGAACTCTTGGTTCCTTAGTCCTAAACTGCTTTTCCCCTAGTCTTTCTCATCATTTTATTTTATTATTTATTTT
Source organism: Oryx dammah (assembly GCF_014754425.2). NCBI lineage: Eukaryota > Metazoa > Chordata > Mammalia > Artiodactyla > Bovidae > Oryx > Oryx dammah. Next base: position 40,942,239 of record NW_024070211.1, on the reverse strand, counting down.
TTCTCATCATTTTAAATGGCACACTCCTGCCTCCACCCCAGCTATTCTAGTTCAAAACCTCGGAGAAATTTTTTACTCTCTTTCCTTATCTTCCACATCCTATACAGGTGTCCTAGCTTCATTATTTTTTAACCTGGACTATTACAATATTTTCCCAACTGATCTCCCTTCCATTTTTGACCCTCTCTAATTCACTCCCCTTACAGCAGGCAGAGTGATCTTTCTAAAAAGAAAGAGGTGGAAGTAACAAATATGAAATAAATAAAAACATCACACATCACATTCTGATAGACTTTTGAAGTTCTCATTTTTTAACTTGCAAGTCATGCTTTCCATGTTCATTATACTATAAAAGAACATTTCCCAAAAGGACAAATTAATGTTCAGAAGCAAAACAAATTCATTTGAATAGGTGTGTTACACCATTGCCCTGGAATAGATGTCAACTAATATTTTTTTCCCTTTCTTTTTTTCATAAGTGCTTCTTAATGTCAGGACTTTTTTTAAGTGTACAACTCAGTGACATTTAGTTTTACATCCATTACCTCTATCCAGTTTCCAAATATTTCATCACCCACAAGAGACAATGTTGAGACTTTTGCTTTTACTTTTAAATATATTTTTGAAAATTTTCAGCTTGTATAATTTGCTAGGCAACTTAAAATGCTGAGCTCTTTGCAGCAGCTTCTTTGTGCTAAGTTTAAAAACACCTGTTAAAATATCTCGCTGTGTCCTCACATGATGGAAGGGACTAGGGATCTCTTTAGATACTTTCTTTTATAAGCCACTAATCCCATTCATGAAGACCCCATCCTCATAACTTAAGTACTGGTCAAAGGTCCCACCTAATACCATCATTTTGGAGTTTGGAATTTTAGCATAAATTTGTGGAGCACACAAATATTCACACTATAGCAAATATTATAAATATAAATAGCCATAAATTAATGATACTCCTAATAACACAATACTAATTTATTGTTATGGGTTGTCAGTATGCTCAGTATTATAAAAATTTTATATCATATATAAGCATTAAGACATACTCTTCATTTTAAAAATATAGTAACAGAATTAAAGAGAATGAAATAAAGGGGTTCTGACAAATTTATAGTGTAAAAATGGACAAAGGAGAAAAAAAAGACTATTATGAAAAGTGCATTTTTTAATAATTATAGTTGAAGTCAAATTTTAAAGATATGGTACATATCTTATTTGGTAGTTTTGAAAATGTTTTTCTTTTTCTTCAACATAAGGCATAATCCCCCTGTGGTAAATGTCCTCTCAAAGCCATATTAAGCTAAGAACTCCTTACTAACACTGTAGCCCTTCAGATGTTACGTAATTATTCTATTAATTTACTTTATTTCCTTAAATGGTCATAAATAACCATAAACAACCATACTGTTTATGTTTATGTGCCATTTCATTTATACTTTTTGTCTCTTCTTTGACCTCTGAGCTGTCAAAAGCAAAAGGCTTCGTTTGGAGGAGGTATTCTGAAAGGATATACTAAAATGTATGACTGATGTAGTCCATAGTGTGGACTGAATCTAAAGTGTTGCCTAAGAAATCTTCTTGATCTTTGTATGAGCTTGAATTCAAGTGAGAAGGATGTCCTGTAGGGATTAAATTTCTTGGTCTACACTCTTGATAAACTGGTAAAGTCAAGTAACAAATTTAAAAAGGATTGCATTTGTTAGACATCGAGAGTGATTAACAGCTTACTGCTCAAGTGTAAAGTTTCTCACACAGAATCACTTGGCTCTCCCCATTATCCAGAACATCATGGGTATTTTTAAAAATTAAAATTATTAATTTAATAATTAATTTTTAAAATTGAAGGATAACTGCTTTGCAATGTTGTGTTGGTTTTATCATGGTTATTTTAGACAGTTACACTCTTCCTGCTTAACAGAGAAATAAAATAAGAACACTGCTATGTCCAAACACAGCACAAACTGAATTTGGTATTTTTAATTCCCATTTCTACTCTTGCTGTCAGATTTCTGTTTTTATGGAATTTTGAAAATGTCATTAAATTATGGTTTGACAGTGACTGATCTTTGTCTCCTCTCCCCCCGCTGCGCCCCCTCCTCCTGACCCCAGTACAAGAAGTGTCGTTCTTCTCTCGCACATGCGAACAACTTTGCAAAGTCTGTGGTCAATCTTGTGGATTCTGTAAGTATCCTGGTTTTCTTGAACCTGTTTTTCCAAGATGGAATGGTTTATATATCCATTATTTACTTGTTGCTTTAGTTGTTTCTGGGACAAAAGTAAAAACACTATCCTTTAGCTCATGTGGCTAAGAAATTGTAGACTGGTCTGAATCACAAAGAAGAGTGTTATCAGAGTTTCAGGGGATTGTTGAGTTAGTTATTCTTGGGATCCCAAAGTTGCACTGATGTTGCTTCTGGGTGATATCTGGATATTATTTTCACCAGAGTCTATGGAGGACAAAACATAGAGAAAATTAGCTACAGAACAGAGTGTAAATTAAACTTGGCAAGTGAGACTTCGTTAATAATAATCAGCTGAGCTTATCATCTTAAATATATAGCAGAAAAAACTAATAGATTGAGGTGGATTATGTTTGGTGAATATAGGCAGTACAAAAATTTTTTTTTAAAGAACCCAAATTTATTTTCTTAGTGTTCCTATGAGAATGCTTCAGACTGTATTTCTAGATGACAAAGTTAAGTGCAGTTCCCAAATAGAGCTAATTTAAAAGTAAATGTATATCTTCTTAAAAAAGGCTTCTAATCCCTAAATCGTTCATATCGACATTTTTTTCCTCTTCTCATTCTGATAGGAAATCTATAAGTGTGAATATTATTCATTCTGTTCCAATAAATAATTCAATTTGAATAGTCATAAATAAACAGCATAATATTTTGTGTGTTCTAACATAAAGTTCTGTTTTGCAAGCTAAATATATATATATTTATCCAGTATTTATTGTATATACTGGGAAAAACATTATAAATTGCTTAATATCTAAATGATACTAATTTTTTCCAAAGAACTGCCTTCTTTTTTGCCTTAAACAGTCCAAAAGCCTCTAATCATCTAAACACTCATATAGTAAGTACCTAGTAGGCACAGTTGGCCTTTCCTGGTGGCTCAGCAGTAAGGAATCCACCTGCAATACAGAAGCTGCAGAGACCCAGGTTCAATCTCTGGGTCAGGAAGATCCCCTTAGTAGGAAACGGCAACCCACTCCAGTATTCTTTTCTGGAGAATTCCATGGACAGAGAAGCTTGGTGGGCTACATTCCACAGAGTTGCAGAGTCAGACAAAACTGAAGCGACTTAGGACAGGAACGGTTGAACAGAATAATATGGGTAGAGGGTAACAGAATGTCACATAGAGTTAAGATTGAAATTCTGAAAGCCAGTTATCACTGGGTTTATTAATTTTCTTTAATTTCAGCCCTTGTCAGTCTTCTCAGAGGATAAGTATAAGTGGATGTGAAAAAGAGAATATTAAACCTCACTTTTCCCGTGCCCTAGCTATTTACTTGGTGGAATCTTAGTGTTTGTCATTTCACCATGATTGAATAGAATCACATCTTACAATGTGTCATTTTTATTTTGAGTTATACAAGGTTCTGAAGTCAACCAACTATTTTTTCAAAGACATTACATTTAACTCACTTCTTGTTGTAAAATCATTATAGCGTCAGGTTAATTTAGACATGATGGTGTTTCCTTTCTTCAGTATGTTCTATAGTCATCGTTGTTTTCTTAATTAGCTTGAAAATAGGACAAAACATTTCATCAAAATTGCTTACCTGAGTGAATTCTTTAGCTCCTGGGCCAAAAGGAGAGAAAGAGCAGAAAGTTACAATTTAAATATTGTGAGTGATGTCACCCTGTAGTGAGAGGTACATCGGTAATATAAGTCTGCTCTTCTTTTTGGCCTCAAATTGGTGTTTCTCTTCCGGTGTTATTTTACTTTTCATATAACAGGGATTCCAAGAACAAGCCAACCTTGGTGTTAATGCTTGTCCAAGGATTTAGTAATCTGTTCCAATCCTGCAGGAATAACTGATCATATCACACGTACTCAGAGCGAGTATATCAGACTCCAACCTGTTATTCCCTGAGGTTTGGAAGGGTGATTTTGCTGAACCTGGATTTGAATTTACGTCCATACTTTAGGACTGTGATGCCCTAGAGAGATGCTAGCTACTGAAAGTGCTGATTGGGGATTGAAGTAACTCTGTCCGAGAGGCTGAACTTTGTGACTGTTCTTCCTTTTTTTTTTTTTTCTCTTGAAAAAGAGAAAGGAAAAGAAGATTCTCTCTGAGGAGCTAATTCTGACCTCGTGTTCTCCTCTCACCTCCCCTCCTGTCCCTCCGCTGACTCTGAATCACTGATTGTGCATGTTTGACCCAGTGTTTTCCTCCTGCACCTGTCCTGTTGTCTACCCTCAGATTTACAAGGAGCAGCTTAACACCAGGGTTGTCCTGGTGGCTGTAGAGACCTGGACCGAGAGGGATCACATTGACATCACTACCAACCTCGTGCAGATGCTCCACGAATTCTCCAAATACCGACAGCGTATCAGACAGCACGCTGATGCTGTGCATCTCATTTCGTATGTATTCCCAGCCCTTGGCTTGATATTGATCTCTCTCCCTTTATTGTTATCAGTTAGGTTATATATTAGTAAATCTATCCTGAACAAGATTGAGGTTGATTCCTCTGTTACCTAAGAAGCACAGAAGTAGGCTGCCCGGTGTTGACACAGTGGTTCCACAGTCATGAGATCTACTTTTAGAGCACTTCCCTCCTTTCAGACCTTCCATCCTCAAGGTCAACTCATGACTCAAGACAGCTGCTGACACTCCAGCCTTCATCACAGGCAATAGGAATGCCAGGCAAGGTGAAGTGTGAAAGGACCCTCCCTCCAGCTAACCCATTGTAGTAGATTTCCTGAAAATGTGCATGTATCAATTTCATCAACAAATCATTTACTAGATCTTTATCACAGTGGCCACAATGAGCTGTAAGAGAGTCTAGGAAAGCTAGTCCTTTGAAATGAACTATTGAGTAAAATTGATGTTCCATCACTAAAGAAAGGGGATACCTTGTTTACTTCTGATAAGTTGTTCACTTCCCCACTGGTGGTTAAGCTGTTTTCAGACAGTCCTCTAAGGTTCTGTCCTGGGATCAAACTAACTGAAGTCCTTCTTCCTTCTTTATTCTCTCCTGTTACTCTTTGCTTTTCTCTCAGTGTTTAATCAGCAATTTACAATTGTCAATATTTTGTATAACTATTAGATAGTCTCTACTAAAAAAATCAAGGACTATGGTCTCTTTATCTTTGTGCTTCAATTTCTGTGCCAGTATGTGGTGCTTAGGTGCTCAATTGATTTTGACTCAACTGAGATTATTTAACATAACATTAAAGGTATTTATGATAACATACATTTAGAAGTATTTAAAATATAGTTTTTGGCTTCCTGAAGGAAGGCTTGGTTTGGAGTATTCAGTGTAGGAGAATAGATGTATTGAAATTGAATATTAATAGAATAAAGTTGGAATTAATGGAATTAATTGGAATATTAATGGAATAAATTTGAAATATAATGGTCACTACATTGGTTTCCTAACAGCACTTATTTTTCCTAAGGCGTGTGACATTCCACTATAAGAGGAGCAGCTTGAGTTACTTTGGAGGTGTCTGTTCTCGCACAAGGGGAGTTGGTGTGAATGAGGTAAATGTTATCAATTTTCCTAAAGTAGAGCTTTATCTGTGCATCTGATTTCTTTCTTCCCTGTGGCCTAGTTTACATCCCTTCTCAGGCCTGTTTAGAATGATAATGACATTGAGAATATAGTGTAAGTGCTTTGTATTAGTAAATAGAACCCAAAGTGATCTTTGGTGTTAGAAAAGAGCTATTGTTTCATATCATAATGATAATTTTTCCTATTTATCAGGCAGATGCAAACTGAAGATTGGCCCAGAAATTTCTTGGCCTCTATAGATAAGTTTTATAATCTTGTTAATCCTTCTGTTATGACTTTTTAAAGAATTATCTGCTCTTCTGCCCATGTTAGGTTTAACACACCCTCCAAGTAGAACCAACTAAATCTAAACCTTGGTCAGTTCCTGAATATATAATGGTACTAGATTATCCCAGTAGCCATCATTCAGTGGAGACTTCTCTTGACAGATTGGTAGTAAGTTGAATTTATTCTTGGTTTGGTATGAAGTGAAATGGGGCACAGCCTTTTATGATTTTATGTTTCCATGTGAAAACATCAAGTTCTGAGAGATGCCACATAGTGAGAGAGGCTTTCTGCTTCTTGGGCCCAGTTGCAAGGAAGAAGTGATAAGGAGCATGTGCCGTCTTTTGATGCTGTGAGGCTCTACTTAGGGACTGAGAAGATATGTGGTGATGATTAAGAAATAATAACTAGCTTTGTGCCCTCTCTCAAATGTTTCCCACACACTCTCAACTCTGAAAAACAGTATGGTCTTCCAATGGCAGTGGCACAAGTATTATCGCAGAGCCTGGCTCAAAACCTTGGAATCCAATGGGAACCTTCTAGCAGAAAGCCAAGTATGTACATTGACCTTCTTACTTTCATGTGCCATTCTGTCTGTATAATGCATGTCCGGTCAAAAAAGAAATATTTTTCATTCCTAAGTCATAATAGCTTAACTGTGGTATATGTCCTTCCCCTAAACAAATGATAAAATGAGTAATTTAAGGTAACTCTTAATCTGTGTGGGTTGGAGAAATGTCCCTTTCAAAGTCTGTAAAATCATCCTTTCTCAGGGCATGATCAGCTCTTTCTCACACTGCAGGATGTTGGGGTACTTAGAGGTGAATACTCAGCCTGTAGGGTCTAATCAGTTGAATACAGACACAAGATGTCAGTGGAGCTCCATCACAAGTTCAGTTGGATCAGAAAGAAAGATCTGGAATTAAAAGGAGCTTAAACCCTAATGAAATTTACCAACATAGTACCATCATTAACATTAGAGAAGCTTCCCGTATAGGCATCCCATCCTGGGGGCAGGTGATAGAGGATAACACTCCTCTACTGAGCTGGCAGGGCCTCGATGAAGTAGAAACAGCCACAAATCCCATCCTGTAGGAAAACACAGCCAGCGACTACTGCCTATCACTTTCCTCATTAACCAGAGGAGAGGCAGATGAAGACAAGTCTGAGATTCTAGAGGTGAGGTGTTAAAGGCCCACAGTAATTTGAGGGGGGTCCTTGAACATTTTAAATTTCTTTTAAAATTAGTATAAAATCCAACTTGGATTATATTCCTCTTTATAGCAATACAATAGTAAAATATAATTTCTATTAATAATACACTTTTGTGGCAGAAGGCCAAAGTGCCTAGGAAGCCCACGATGTGATCCTGTGGAAAAAAAGACTAAGGTATTCACTGCAACTAGTCTCTTACCTAGGAATCAAGTGGAAATCTACTCTCCTCTGTGAAAATATCAGGTGCTAGGAATAAAGGTATCCTTCTCCACCCCCTCCCCAAAGAAGAAAAGGATAAATATCTACCTTAACATTATCCTATGCTTTATACCTTTTTGACTACTATCAAATAATTGTCATTAATGGATAGTGTTATGGAAACTTGAAATAAAATCTATATCCAGGGTGTCTTGATTCCCTTTAAGGGCCTATTAGGTCATCACTTTATGGGTACATTAAGTCTGGTGGCATTTAGCAAATCTCCACAAACTTTCATCTGTTAATTTCTTGCTCAGAGTGTTTGCTTTCCCAGAGTACGCATTAAAGGAGGTGATTCAGGTTTCACTGGCTGGCATCAATGCCCGAAAATCAGAAGGAGTAGGACCAGGTTTATGACCTTGTTTGAAAAACCTGGAACCAAGAAGAAACCAGTGCTGGGGGCAGCTAAGAGATCTTACTGAGTCATATGATGGAGAAGGGTGAGCAATAGGGTTCATTACTAATACCAGGCATAGTTCCTTCCTTTCTAAAATTCTTTATTCCTTTGTGAATTGTTTGTTCAGATAGATTAGTTCTGAATTGTGAATTTTTTAAAAATCCATTTGGAAGTCTTTAAAAATATCTTTGTCTATCATAGCAAAGAGAATAAGAAAAAAATGAATGAAAAGGCTAGCCTGTCACACTATCCGTATGTCCATCGGTGGTATCTGTGTTAAGTTTATGATTGTTATTTAATTTAGATGATTTTACATTTCTATTTTAGATTGCTCTCTTTTACTGTATGTTTTAGCTTAGTGTTCTTCAAGCCTCTGGCTGATCCTCGCTTTGACTATAGCAGGTTGAATTCTCTTCTCTAATGTCCAGTGTGCTCTGTTAGCAGGACTTCAGTGAGGACTCATTGAACTGTGCAGCAGAGCTTTGTAGTTCCCAGAGAACACATAGGCTACCATCTCATGTGAGCCCCAGAACCATTCTGGGAGATGGGCACAGAGATACCTTCCCATTTTAGAGGTGGAAATCCTGAGACCCAAGAAATGCTAAGTCACTTGCCTATGAAACTCTCATCAGATAGAACTTGGACTAGAACACTAGTTTGTAAAGCCTACCTTGGACCACAGTACTTTCCATTAAACATTAAAGTAGAAACTGAATTGAATTCTCTGAGTTACAAAAATGAAGAGAGGCACAATTTTATTTCTTGCAGCTGTTGTCTTAGAAGGCAAGCTATACTTGTTGGAAAGGAAAAAGAAATATTAATTTAAATGAAATAGGTTTTGCTGTTGATTCTTTTCCTAGATTAAAGAAGTTAGCAATGAATAATTAAGGAGTTAAAGAATGACTAGTTCTCCACCCCCAGCAGCCCCTTAGCAATCCTGCAGGCAAATCAGCTGGGCAAGATAGCATCTGAAGAAAAATCAGGAGGAGTCAGGCAGTTTGCACACAATGGAAAACAATGCAGAATCCAGCCTCTTGCCCTCATAACTCACTGCAATTTTTTCTCCTTTTTCCCTTAAAAAACTGCCATGGCCAAGCAGAATCTTCAGAGTTGGTTTGAGACATGAGTCTGCCTTCTCCCCAAGTGTCTGGCTTCCTGCTTAAAGCAACCTTTCCTTTCCAACCAAAAAAAGAGAAAGAAATAGGTTTTGTTTGGTGAGACATCATGTTCTGTACCCATTTGACATGGAATTGGTAATAAGGAATTATTTTAAGAGCTATGATGCAAATTAAAGATGTGACTTTTGTTGTTTCCCTTTTCTTCCATTGCTTTGTATTGTTTCACTGGACTAGAATGTGACTGCACAGAATCCTGGGGTGGCTGCATCATGGAAGAAACAGGGTAAATTTTCATTGTACCTGCATGTGATGTATTACTGAAACTGGTATCTGTTATCAGCTACAGTCTCTCAGATACTGGTCTGTTAAGCTAAGCCTTAAAATAAATTCAATAATTCATTATCTGATATTTTAAAAAAATGGAATAGCAGGTTCACCTTGTACTTTGAGGTTTTTATTTAAAGTTGGTAATAAAAGTAAAATAAAGTAACTGCTTCTACTTCTATTAACCGTTAAAGGAAACACATGATTAAGTGCTTCTAAGTTTAGTGGTTGCATTAATTTTTTAGTACACTTAGGATAAAAGCTGGTTATCTGTCAGTGAAAACCCATTTAGTCAACAATTTATATTTTAAGGAACTCATAAATAGACGTTTACTGTAATAAAATTGTACTGTATTCCTTACATAATCAATAAGACTTAAAAAAATTGAGATAGATTTATCATGACTAAATTAGGTAGTCTTCTATTGATAGGCATTTGAACATTTCCTCACCTAACTCCTCTTTGGAAACTAGAGCAGCTGTCTCAGGGTTGCTAGTAAATCTGTGAACCAAGGCCTAGAAACACAATCTTTCCCAGGGACCTCTGCCCCATTGCAGCCACTGCCCAAGGCCTCCTAAGCTAGAGGCCCCTCCCTATAAATAGAAGTTCCTCACTCATATCTCATCTCCCACTTCCTGTGCCCATGTCAGACATCTGCTCAACACATCACTGTTTCTGGTCCTGCCCCCTCCCTGACCTACTTTTACAGAGTCCCTTCCTTATTTCCCTACCAGGAATCCGGCTCAGGGGAACAGGAGGTGTGGCAGCATGAAGGCTTGAAGAGAGACAGCCATTATGCCTGCTACTCTAGAGCACATGTTTCTAGAAATTAGCTCAAACTTGACTGTTAACTTTGATGCTTTCCCTTTCTATTGTACCATAGTTTTGCAACATTGTTGCTTAATCAGGCTTTTTTGAGGTAACACCATTCATAATATTGGTTCTATCAAGAGAGGTCTTCTGAACTTCCAATTTCTAAATGAATTTTTAGACTGACACTCCAGAGGATATAATAAAACTATTTAAACTTAATATGTATTTTCTGATGGGCTTCCCATGTGGCTCAGCGGTAAAGAATCCACCTGTCAAGCAGGAGACATGGGTTTGATCCCTGGGTCAGGAAGATCCCCTGGAGAAGGAAATGGCAACCCATTCCAGTATTCTTGCTTGGCCTATGGACAGAGGAACATGGCAGGCTATAGTACAGGGGGTTGCAAAGAATCGGACACACTAACAACTACACCCTACAGCCACACCATGTACTGACATAGTGATAGAAATTTGGTTAATTAACTCACAAAGAAGCTATTATATTATATTCCTTTTGTTATTATATTCCTGCAAAATCATGGATATTACCAAGTAGTAAGTTGAGAATAAGGAGCTGTTGCCAAATTCTAATTCAGAAGGAGCTTACCCTAATTCTGGTTTGATTATGTATATATACATATAAAAACATACATAGTCTAACACATCTCTTTAGGGTTTCCTTGTATACCTCAGTTCTGTTGCTAAAGCCTGCAATGTAATATCTTTAATCAATTGACTCTCACAATTCCCTCCTCCAAAGTAAAATCTTGTAGGTTCCTAAGCCCCTTTTATTTAGTTCAGAGGCAATAAAAAGAAAGTGCTTATCTTTACTATGTGCGTGCTAAATGCTTCAGTCGTATCCGACTCTGTGTGACCCCATGGACTATAGCCTGCCAGGCTACTCTGTCCATGTGATTCTTCAGGCAAGAATACTGGAGTGGGTTGCCATGCCCTCCTCCAGGGATCTTCCCTATCCAGGGATCGAAACTGCGTCACTTACATCTGCATTGGAAGGTGGGTTTTTTTTTTTTTACCACTAGCACCACCAAGGAAGCCCTATGTTTACTGCTGCTGGTGCTAAGTCACATCAGTCATGTCCGACTCTCTGCGACCCCATAGATGGCAGCCCACCAGGCTCCAGTGTCCATGGGATTCTCCAGGCAAGAACACTGGAGTGGGTTGCCATTTCCTTCTCCAATGCATGAAAGTGAAAAGTGAAAGTGAAGTCGCTCAGTCATATCTGACTCAGCGACCCCATGGACTGCAGCCTACCAGGCTCCTCCATCCATGGGATTTTTCAGGCAAGAGTACTGGAGTGGGTTGCCATTGCCTTCTCCATCTTTACTGAGACAGAGAAAATAAAGTGACCACATTTCTACAGCCTAGATGAAGTTTTGGGATGAACTTTTCAAAAAATCAAGTCTGAGCGCAAAAGGGCTTGACTGCGAAGGAGGCTGTGACCTAGCCTCCCAAATCTGTGGCTTCCTTTGGATTTCTATTTTTACAGGCTCTAGCACACATACTTACTTGACAGTTTGAACATAAGTGCCTTGAGATTTGTGCAGAATCACGTGACTCTCTGGTGGATTCCCTGGTGGCTCAGGCAGTAAAGCGTCTGCCTGCAACGTGGGAGGCCCGGGTTCAATCCCTGGGCCAGGGAGATCCCCTGGAGAAGGAAATGGCACCCCACTCCAGTACTCTTGCCTGGAAAATCCCATGGATGGAGGAGCCTGGCAGGCTACAGTCCATCGGGTCGCAGAGTCGGACACAACTGAGCTACTTCACTTCACGTGAATCCAGAGTGATCATTTTGTTCTAATTCAAAGGTTTTAATTTTCTTCTTTGATGACTGTTTTGGGTAAATTATTTACATAATTGATTCTTTATTTTCTCAGGGTATCTCATTCCAGAAAGTTCTCAAAGTGCAGTATTTTGGAGTATAGAGACTTTTTACTGAGAGGGGGTGGAGCCTGTCTTTTCAACAGGCCAACAAAGGTTAGTAACTTAGAAAGTGTGCTTATTTCTCCTTTTCTTTTCTTTCTTTTAACAGTGGAAATATGCCAAATGTCAGATACTCGTTTTGGAAAGCAGTTTTCTTTCCAATCAGATTAATGTTTAGTTATAAAAGGCTTTATCATGTTGAAGAGTGAGTCTTGTTTCAGTGAATGACAAGACCACAGCTTCACTGTTTCAAAACTCTGGTGTTTCAGCGCTGGTTGTACCTCCTCTCAGTCCTCCCCTCCAAAAAACAGACAGTCCTTCAATTAAAATATCTTGAAGTTCCCATGTTAGGGTCTTTATCCTGCTGCCAAGAGATAGTGAGTTAGATATATTACTTTAGTAATTTAGTAAGATATATTCCTTTAGTAATTACCATTACTCTGACAAAAATTCTGTTTCCCTTTGACATTTTCTCTAGGGGTATAAATAATTTCTTAGATTTTCTTTTTTGGGGGGAGGAGAGGAATGGTCCATTCTCCCAGATAGAAAGCATTGCTAATATCAACTAGCCAAAAAAAAATGACCCAAAGTATTTATGGATCTTGTGCATACATACATGCATGCTGCTGCTAAGTCGCCTCAGTCGTGTCCGACTGTGTGACCCCATAGACGGCCTCCCACCAGGCTCCCCCACCCCTGGGATTCTCCAGGCGAGAACACTGGAGTGGGTTGCCATTTCCTTCTCCAATGCATGAAAGTGAAAAGTGAAAGGGAAGTCGCTCAGCCGTGTCCGACTCTTAGTGACCCCATGGATTACAGCCTAGCAGGCTCCTCTGTCCATGGGGTTTTCCAGGCAAGAGTACTGAAGAGGGGTGCCATCGCCTTCTCCAACATACATGCATATTTGTGTGTATGTATTTCTTTACTTGAGAAGGTCCGTTTGTCAACGGCATTTCATTACTATTCATGTATACAATGCAACAATCTCTTATCCACAATTCCTTCATTCAAAAGCTCTGAAAATTGGAAATGTTTTATACGAATTTAAAGGAAACATAGTGGACAGTAAAACTTGTCCTGAACTGAAAAATTTTATTTAACCCTCATAGTGTAAATATTCATAAATCTTACTGCAGAAATGTTAATGTGTTCAATTCTAGTCTGTATACCAGGCTTTTCAGGGCTCTTTTACAGAACATAGTAAATGCATCATACTTTTCTAAAATTCAGCAATACCAGAAATCTTAAGCTCCCGGGCTTTTAGATCTGGGACTGTAGACCTATAGCAGAATCATTCCAAACGAAGTTGCTTAAAGGCAAAAAGACGGGACTAGTGCAGATTAGCAGATGGCATAGACATTCTAACATTGCACATTTCATATTTCTTTTTAAGACACTACATCATAAGTCAAATACAGTCCATTGCTCTGCAAAATATTTAATGCTCTGCAAATTGAGAGAGCAGTGAAGTCATGTTGGCTTTTAAAAAGAAAACAGTGACTGATGTGGATAACTGACAGAATAATATATTCCTATCGCCATAATTAAGTGATACTGCCAAGTTAAGGCTGATACTCTGATGCCTGACATCTGTGTAAAATCTCAGCAAGGCTGCAGAAAAAGAAACAGGAATTTTAAAGTGACCTTGCATCATTAAACTCAGTCGCCTGCCTTTCATGGCACTGATCTCAATGCAACAGAAATTTGAAAGCTTCAGAGTGTTTAAACGGGTGCAGTTAGTAATAATGAATTAATGTGAGCTGCTGGCATTTCTGAATTGCAAAGTACATGGCTAATTTTACCTGCCTTACAGCTCACCAGCTAATTATAAGCATCACGCCTGAGGAAACAACACTGAGTTGTTTGGAAATACTAAGAGCTCTAGTGAATGTATAAGGATCCATCATTAGATTTCTGAGATTGCCTGAGAGTAGAAAATTAATTATTCCAATAACCTGGAAACTAAATAAAAAATTACCTATATGTCTTCAATTTTAGCAGTTAGTGAATATGGAATTCTGTCTTTTTAAATGACATATTGGAATAATTTTTAAAAAGCTCCTGTGGATTACAGTGGGATGGTTTATATGCACGTATAAAAGAACGGACTTTTTTCCAAATGTTACAGTCATCGGATGTATATATATATTTATGCATGAGGATCCCCTGGAGAAGGAAATGGCAACCCACTCCAATATTCTTGCCTGGAGAATTCCATGGACAAGGAGCCTGGTGGGCTATAGTCCACGGGGTCGCAAAGAGTCAGACATGACTGAGTGACTAACACACATGAAAGAACCAACTTTTCCCAAGTGTTACAGGCAATGGAGATATATATATCCATGTTTTATGTGTTCTTTTCACATTATCTATGGACATCTTTTCTGCTCTCTGGGAACCTTCTCAGCTGTCATGTTAGCCATCTGATTTGTAACAGTGACCTGTCTCCAGATGGAAGAAGAGCCCTAGGAATGAAATCTAGCAGTGGTTTACGCGGGAGGCCTGATACAAAGAGCTATCATGTTCCAGTCTGCCTTTCTCTTTTCTCCTCTCTGCTGACCAGAGTATCACAGAAATGAGGACTTGGTTTTAGTCACTGGATTTTCCCATGGGGAAGCCCCACCCAAGTATCCTGGAAACCTTGCTTGCTTGTTGTAGCTGCGTTCCTCCTGGAAGCAGAAGGAAGATCGGGTCTTCCTCGGGTGGACTCAGTGGGAGGCAGTCCTTCCTCTCTCAGATACAGGGCTCTGAACATTCGGATTGGAATGCCCTGTTCCAGTCTTCGCCTGAGTGTAGTGGACATACACAGGAAAATCTTGCCCCTGGTAATGGGAAATGGAAATGTTTCTCGTAAAAAATCAGCTCCTCAACAACTGATCTGTAATATAGTTTATTTGGCGATCAAGTTCATAGCATTAGGAGGGTGGATTATTCTAGAAGTTTGGCTCTTCCATCACTCCAGGAATGATTGAGAAATTTCTATAATCTGTGCATCTGCCTACATGTTTGCCTAATATGGTTCAGATGGTGCAGTTTTCTTTTCGGTGACAATGATGGGAATGGATTTCCAGCAACAATTTTTCCCTAAGTTTATTTGCATTTACTTGATGGCATATATCACCTTTAGCTGTGACTGAAGCATTTTTTATCTTTTTGACAGTTTTTATATCTTCTCAGCTGTCTGGATATAAGTCAGCAAATTAGGTACCTGTGAGTCTTATTAGAGATGCATTTTAACTCCATTAGTAAATATGAAAAGTGATCTATTCATCTTGACAGCTTATTTCTATAAAAAGTAACTCTAATGGTAGAGGTCATCTCTGGAGCCCACCACCAGAGAATCAATCCTCCAAGAGATATTACCTCCATTTAAAATATGTTGTTTAGAAGTGTTATTAATAAATGAACAGTGTTTCTCACACAGATATATTTGTAAGATGCCATAACAGTAGGTCATAGAGGAATATCATGTGATAGCTGATTATAGGGTGTGTATATAACCTAATTGGAAAATTGATTTTCTGTGATAAATTGAAATGTTTTCCCTTTACCTTTCTAACCTCTTTCAGCTATTTGAGCCCACAGAATGTGGAAATGGATACGTAGAAGCTGGGGAGGAGTGTGATTGTGGTATCCATGTGGTAAGTATGAGAAATCTTTTCTACTTTCAGCACATCTTCCACCCAGAGCAAACAGTAATAGCATTAGTGAGAAGTCTACCTCATTATTCACTGTGACCTCACTGCCTTTACTTCTGACCTCTCTCATCAATGCTTAATCCTAGCTCAGACATGTTAGAATTAAACATGTCCTTATGGCTCTGTCTGAAGAAACCTAACACATTCTTCTAATCAAATTCATATCTCTTAAAAATTCATAGCTCATATTCATCTCAGACAAGTTGTACCAAGACATGAAAATTCTTTCTGTGTTGTGTAATATTTTTGTCTTTGTAAAGCTAGATTGAGTGTTAAAATTATAATAGAGCTAACCGAGGGTAGGATGCCTGCTAAAAAATAAGCTTACTCTTTGGTAGAGAAGTCCTTTCTTAGAAGATCATACTTTGCTGAGAAGTATAGCAGGAAGAAATCTACCACTAAAATGATTAATTCTTTCCTAAAATATTTGCTTACCATTATATACATCTCCTCATGTGAATAATGCATGTCACATGTGGAGAAAATATAGAATGACCAGCGAGTGGGTTTCCTCACTTACTCACATGAAGTGTTTTCTCTAGGAATGCTATGGACTGTGCTGTAAGAAATGCTCTCTCTCCAATGGGGCCCACTGCAGCGATGGGCCTTGCTGCAATAATACCTCGTGTCTTGTGAGTTCTCTGACAGTTTCATCTCTCTTATCGATGACATATTAGCCAACTATTGCAATGTGTACCTTGAGTATTTGTACAGCTTGTCACATTTTTGTTGATACACACTGTGTATTAGCCCAGCAATTTTATTGAATCAATAAATCTACCTAAATTCTGTGAGTTACTACAATTATCTTTATTATAATTGACTACCAACAAACCTTTGGACAGCAAGGAGATCAAACTAGTCAATCTTAAGGGAAATCAACCCTGAATACTTGTTGAGAGGACTAATACTGAAGCTGAAACTCCAATATTTTGGTCATCTGATATGAACAGCTGACTCATTGGAAACGTCCCTGATGCTGGGAAAGACTGAAGGCAGAAGGAGAAGAGGGTGTCAGAGGATGAGATGGCTGGATGGCATCATTGATGCAATGGACATGAACTTGTGCAAACTTTGGGAGATGTTGAGGGACAGAGAGGCCTGGTGTGCTGCAGCCCATAGGGTGGCAAAGAGTTGGACACGACTGGGTGACTGAACAACAACCAATAATCCTATTCTCCAGCACCTCCCTAAGAAAATATACCTATAATCCTTCCAAAATAAACACTGGAAATTGCCCTACTAACATGGGTGAAAACCAAGTTAAATTGTTGAATAGAAGAGGGACAATTTCTGTGGTCTTTTTCATAATATGTCCCACTTACAAACTTTTTCTTTAAAACTCATCCTAATTTATTTTAGAGCCTGAGCATAAAACCTAGTCCTTATATTTTCACATTTGATTTTTAAAATCCCTTAGAAAGGCAAACGGGAAATGGCAACCCACTCCAGTACTCTTGCCTGGAAAATCCCATGGGCGGAGGAGCTTGGTAGGCTGCAGTCCATGGGGTCTCGAAGAGTTGGACACGACTGAACGACTTCACTTTCACTTTTCACTTTCATGCATTGGAGAAGGAAATGGCAACCCACTCCAGTGTTCTTGCCTGGAGAATCCCAGGGACGGGGAAGCCTGGTGGGCTGCCGTCTGTGGGGCTGCACGGAGTCGGACACGACTGAAGCGACTTAGCAGCAGCAGCAGCATGCACATCTTTTGTTTGTGTTGAAATATAGTTACTTCTATCTTTGGAAACCTCTGGTTAATTTTTTAAAAGTTATTTTTAAAATCTTTGTTTTTCTCATTCTATAAAATTCCTAATATTTTTTAAAACCAGAAAATAATATGATTTAACTTTATTCAATACCAAAGGGGTATTAGGCATGTGGTATTCTAGAAGATTCCAGCTTAGATTTTCTTGCCCTATGTCCCCAAGCAGATTATAAATTGCTTGAAAATGATGGACTCTTCATCTTTTACCAACCCCTCTCCTAGACAAACAAAATGCCTTGTATTCAGCAGTCATTCACTGGCATCACTGAAGGGAATTCATATGAATTAATTGAAATCTGATTGTATATATTTAGCTAAAGCAAGACTAGTATCCAAGCTAATAGATAAATTAGTGCAGATTGGGTGTGTATATCAGCCTTCAGAGAGGTCCTAAACATTTATATTTATATTTTAGTGTTTAATGCTTTTGCCTTAAGCCACACCAGTGTTTCTTCTTTACATAATTGTTATCACAGTGTTTTTCAAATACAATACTCTGAGATAGCAGATTTTGAAATCTGAACATTTAATGCCTTGGTTAATGATTCATATTTACTATAGAGAGTGGTTTTTGGGAATTATCTCTATTCTGAAACTACCTTGCTGATTCATAAAAAGAGTTTGGCAGTGGTTATGAGAGGATGTCATGATTTCTGGTGGATACAAGAATACTAACTCTTTGAAATATTAATACTGGTTCCTAATATTGAGTTTTGATTTGCAGTTTCAGCCACGAGGATATGAATGTCGGGATGCTGTGAATGGGTGTGATATTACCGAATATTGTACTGGAGACTCTGGCCAGGTATGGCAAACTGAGTTTTAGGAAATAGATCTTATTTGCAAATACATATTATAATGCTTTCAATTTGAATTACATGTGTGATTATGATTTGGTTCTTTTGGGGTTTTTGGTTTTGTTTTGTTCTGTTTTCTAATAGTTTCTAGCTCCCACTATGCTTTTATTTTAGGAATATTTATTGGGCCTAAAAAATCCATTTTCTTCCAAATTTCCCCTTTATAATTAATTTCCTTTATTATTGCTTATATCCAATTAATTGGTATAGTTGTATGTATCAGCAATGTTCTGGTCCCCACATCTAAAACAGTAGGCTCACACTGATAAAGCACTAATGGTACTGTTTTCAAACAATTTTGAGCCACAAAACGCTTTCTTTTAACAAAATTTTGGACACAAGCTCAGTGTAGACATCTGAAAGCGTCGCACTGCTGTAGTTGAAGTGGGGCTGTCTGTCACCAACTCTCTCCATTTATGTATGAAGCACTGGCTTCATGGCCCACACACTTGGCATGATCTTCTTCACGTTAAAATTATTTCATTATCATTAAGATTGCCTTTCGGCATTCCTTCTTTACTTTTTATGTTTTTAAACATTTACATCATGTTATTTTAAGTCTTTGTCATTCAAATGGATATTTGTGGAGCCCCTGCTGTGTCTCAAGCACTGCTTTGAATGCCAGGCTTTGGGAGGAATCGAAATAGGCACCTCCTTGCTCTTCCCAGGCTTGCATTCTGCTGGGTTAGAAAGGCTAATAAATTAATGAAACCCAGTGAATACCGAATCATGGCTTCTTCAAGAGATGGAATGGAAGCAGGGATAGCTGGGAAATAGTGGAAATGATTCAGGGAAGAAGTCAGGAGTCAGGTGTAGGGGCTTGGTAAGAATTTTCGACTTCATCCTACCTTCAGTATTATTCTGATGTTACTTCAACAGCATTTTCCCATGCTATGATATAGTTTTTATACATATTCCCTTTACAGTTGCATGAAAGTCAGCCATGTGGATTTACCAGTCACTTCTACATCTATTGATGAATATTTAGATTGTTGGCAGCATTTCATTATTATCATTAATTTGGCTATAAATCTCTTTGCATTAAAAAAATTTTTTTTTCTGGCCCGGCCACATGGCATATGAGCTCTTAGTTCCCTGACCAGGGATCAAACCTGCTCTCCTTCCTGCATTGAAAGGGCAGAGTCTTAACCACTGGACCACCAGGGAAGTCCCTCTATGCATTTTAAAAAGTGTTTCTTGTTTGGAGTTAGCAACTTAGGGTAAGTTTCTCAAGAGCAGAATTACCTATTGCCAGGTATTGTGATTTACATGGAGTTGATGATAGAGTATAGCTGGAAACTAAAATATCATTTTTGTTATTGCAGAGAGCCAAGTTGAAAGTGATAGCTCAGTGTGAGGGCTAAATGGGCCTCTTTACAAATCCCAGATTTAGGCTGTAGTAACAGATTATTGCCATAATTGGGCCTGGAATGACCTCTCCTTGCAAAGGCGGCCCTTGCCTTGTATGCTATGGAGGAGCAGTAGAGAGAGGATGAATTATGTGAGTAGGCAGGAGAAGATGGCAGAACTGAGCCAGAATGCTGAGTTATTCTTCTGAAGTGTATCCATCAACCTGTAAATTGCTCTACCTGCCTGGAGAAGTGAGCACAGGAGCAGAGAGTAACTGGAGTAACACTGAGTTCTCCTCCCTGGAAGGAAACATGAGGAGAGGAAAACAAAATTTACTAATTAATCTTTTGAAAGGTTTTGATGTATATATTCTGAGGCTTGATTCAAATGGATATAGTACAAAGGTTATGGTATAGTGAACTGTATTCAGGTTATCTTTTTGTGATTTTTATGCATATCTGTCATTATATATAGCAGAGAAGGCAATGGCACCCCACTCCAGTCCTCTTGCCTGGAAAATCCCATGGGTGGAGGAGCCTGGTAGGCTGCAGTCCATGGGGTTGTGAAGAATCGGGCACGACTGACTGACTTCACTTTCACTTTTCACTTTCATGCATTGGAGAAGGAAATGGCAACCCACTCCAGTGTTCTTGCCTGGAGAATCCCAGGGATGGAGGAGCATGGTGGGCTGCCGTCTATGGGGTCGCACAGAGTCAGACACGACTGAAGCGACTTAGCAGCAGCAGTCCTTATATAAATACATAAATTGATTTCTTTGCAGTTTTTAAATAATATGGTATTAGTATGTAAGAACTGTGGATTCTGTGATTTATGACATGTATACTGACATTTCTGATACACTATTTCATTGAGTTATATTTTTAGTTTTGTAGAATGAAACTGTTTTTATACCCGTCGTATATGGGTTTGGTTTTGTGTGTTCAGTTCTTTTAAAAATATCAGTTCAGTTCAGCGCTCAGTCGTGTCCGAGTCTTTGCGACCCCATGGACTGTAGCATGCCAAGCCTTCCTGTCCATCACCTACTCCTGGAGTTTGCTCAGACTCATGTCCATTGAGTCGGTGATGCCATCTGACTGTCTCATCTTCTGTCATCCCCTTCTCCTCCCATCTTCAGTCTTTCCCAGCATCAGGGTCTTTCCAAATGAGTCACTTCTTCACATCAGGTGGCCAAAGTATAAAAGTATAGTTTTTCCATTCCAACCTTTAACTCCTGACTTGTCATAGACTTTACTGGAAATAAAGTTTTTATAATAAGGGTTCTTGTTCAATCTAATATTTTATTTAAATTTAAAAAATATTCTTTTTATTTCATGTCCCAAGGTGAAAATTGTACTGTTAAATTCTCAGTGACGTATTAGAATAGCATGATCCTTTAGTAACAATTCCCTTCTATGATCAGAAGGAACCTGAACTAGATAAGTGGAAGAGAGGGAGTTAAATACCACCACACCCCTGCCCCCAACACACAGTAATTCTTCTGTTTTGAAAGAAGCAGGAATCTTTGAATTTAATTGATACTAATAATAATTAAAATGGGATGTCTTAGAATCTCTGCATCTCTGAAAATCAGTACTTTTGGTGACATTATGTATTTATTGCTTTTATCTCACAGTTTATTTCTGCTTATTTTTTATATTAGTATTTACTGATGCTTCTGAGCTGCTTTTTAAATTCATGATTTAAAAGAGAATAAATAAGACATGGAACTGAGAGACATTCTGGGCAAACAATATGGATGATCTAATGAAGATATTTTTGAAAGATATGGGAAATATGTTTTGTTAAACACTATGAAATATGTCATCAAAATGGGAGTATAACACAATTTAAAATAAGCACATTTAAAGGCTGTTGCACTGTGGAAGCTAGCCTCAGTTGGACCTTCCCCCACAGGGTAAAAATGGCATTTATTTATCAGTATTATTTTTTATATATTTTTAAATTTTTGACTGTGTCTCTAGTTGAGCCATGCAGGCGTAGTTGCCCTGTTGCATGTAGGATCTTAGTTCCAAGATCAGGGATTGAACCCATGTCCCCTGCACTGAAAGTCAGATTCTTAACCACTAAAGCACCAGGGAAGTCTCTCAAATGGCATTTAGAGACCGAATCCAGAGCTCTGCTCACAAGCAGAATAAAGTACACAGATTTATGGTTCTTCTATGTTAAATGTCTCCAGAGAACAATAGACATTTCATAATTTCCTTTGTTAAACATTTCAGTGTTAAACAACTGGCTTTTATTAGCCTAAACTGAAAATAGATTAAAAATCTTCTTCTGGGTAGTTATGACAGTTTATAATGAGAGCTTTTTAAATTTTATCAAATCCTACTAGTTTTCTCCTGTTGAAACATCACAAAAGTCAAATATGACAAGTTAAGTTTAGACCCTGATGTGTGTATTCAGCAAACGACATTTCTTTTGCATTTTGGTTCAATGTGGTTGCATTCACCTTGGAGTAAGATAATGATGGTGTTTTGAATGGATTTGGATGAATGAAAGAGACCATAGGGAATCTCTGTTTTTGTGCAGTTGGTCCAGTAAACCAAGTTCTCATGCTGATAACTACATCTTTTGAATAGTTACCATTAGGTTGAATGAAAACTGGTATGAAAATTGGTTGTTCTTTAGAAAGCTGTAGAACCAAAGCCTTTAATCTCAATGTATTCCTTGATAAGTTACTGCTTCTTAGCAATTCTAAAGTAGTTCTATTATCTTTCTGTTGTGACCTTGATAAACAGCTTGCTACTGCAGAATAAAATAATTGTGCAGGTCATTTATTTATTTTCTCAGTCAGTCACTAGTCATTGAGCACCTTCTCAATAATAGTTGAGCCCAGCTTTGTTCTAGGTGCCAGGGAGGGAGCAAGGACAGAAAATCCCTGCCTGCATGGAGCTTGCATTAGGATGGGAGCAGTAAACGAAGCGTTTGCATGAATCACAACAAACTGTGGAAAATTCTTCAAGAGATGAGAATACTAGACCACCTCACCTGCCTCCTGAGGAATCTGTATGCAGGTCAAGAAGCAACAGTTAGAAATGGACATGGAACAACAGACTGGTTCCAAATCGGGAAAGGTGTACATCAAGGCCCTATATTGTCACTCTGCTTATTTAACTTATATGCAGAGTACATCATGAGAAACGCTGGGCTGGATGAAGCACAAGCTGGAATTAAGATTGTCAAGAAACACACATTAACACTGTGGCTGATTCATGTCAATGTATGGCAAAAACCACCACAATATTGTAAAGTAATTAGCCTCCAATTAAAATTAATGAATTAATTAAAAAAAAGATTGCTGGGAGAAATATCAATAACCTCAGATATGCAGATACCACCCTTATGGCAGAAAGCAAAGAACTAAAGAGCCTCTTGATAAAAGTGAAAGAGGAGAGTGAAAAAGTTGGCTTAAAACTCAACATTCAGAAAACTAAGATCACGGCATCTGGTCCCATCAATTGATGGCAAATAGATGGGGAAACAATGGAAACAGTGAGAGACTTTATTTTCTTGGGCTCCAAAATGACTTCAGATGGTGACTGCAGCCATGAAATTAAAAGATGCTTGGTCCTTGGAAGAAAAGCTATGACCAACCTAGGCAGCATATTAAAAAGTGGAGACATTACTTTACCAACCAACTTCCATCTAGTCAAAGCTATGGTTTTTTCAGTAGTCATGTATGGATGTGAGAATTGAACTATAAAGAAAGCTGAGTGCCAAAGAATTGATGCTTTTGAACTGTGGTGTTGGAGAAGACTCTTGAGAGTCCCTTAGATGTCAGGGAAATCAAACCATCAATCCTAAAGGAAATCAGTCCTGAATATTCATTGGAGGGACTGATGATGAAGTTGAAACTCCAATACTTTGGCTACCTGATACAAAGAACTTACTCATTGGAAAAGACCCTGATGCTGGGAAAGATTGAAGGCAGGAGGAGAAGGGGGTGATGAGGATGAAATGGTTGGATGGCATCACCAACCTGATGGACATGAGTTTGAGCAAGCTCCAGGAGTTGATGACGGACAGGGAACCCTGATGTGCTGCAGTCCATGTGGTCGTGAAGAGTCAGATACAACGAACAACTGAACTGACCGAACAGACAAACAGATACGTGAAAGTTTGGTGATAAGTAAAACAGCGAATGGGGAACAGAGGATGCTAAAATGGGGGAGGAGGTTACGGGGTTGGAGGACATGGTTAAAGAAGGGTTCTCTGAGATGCTAATGTTCAGGCAAAGTCCTAAAAAAATTGAGAGAACAAGCTGGGTGGAAATCTGCAGGAAAGCTTGGAGGAAGAGCAAGAACAAAGACCATGGGTTGACAGCGTGGCTGGTGCATTCACGTGAGGTCAGGTAGGGACGAGGGCAGGGTCGATATAGGAGCAGATCATGAGTTTGGAAGACCAGTGAGTAGACTGGGAAGCCATTAGCAGAAGAGCAACATGCTGTGGTTTAGGTTTTTAAAGGGACACTCTGGTAGCTCTGTCACCTATAAAGAGACTAGAGGGGATGAAGAGAAATCAGCTGGAGGTGGTTGCATCATCAGGTGAGAAGATAGTGTTGGGTTCAACCAGCTGTTAGCGGTGGAACTGGTCAGATTGTAATTATATTTGAAGGTATTGCTACCAGGATTCGTCGATGGACTAGAAAGAGAGTGTGAGTAAAAGAGAGGAACACAGGATGACTCCCTGGTTTGGGGCCTGGGCAACTGGGAGAGTGGGATTGTCATTTACTGAGAAGTGAAAATCAAGGGATGACCTCACAGGGTATTGCTATGTTTCTTATTCACTTACTGCAACTGTGGTATCTTTTTTTTTTTTCCCTTTTAGTATTTGTTTTCAATGCTGTAGCAGAGCCTTAGACTTGACTTTTTTTTTTTTTTTAGCTCTCTTAAATGTGATAAATAACATGAAGAGAGAGTAAAAATGTGAATTATCCAGGATAATGTTAGGGAAAATTGAAGTGTACTTAAAAAAAAAAAACAATTTGATAAATAGACCTGGAAAAAGAAAGAACTATCAAACAAGTCTATAGTTTGAGAGGTCAGAAATGTAATGGAGAGACAGCAGTTTTGTTGAAGGGCTGGGTATTTCTTCTTTTTCAGTAATGTGGCATGGAGGTGAGTGGAATGGGTGTCACATGCAGATCTGACATTTTCATAGAGCTGAATGGGGTCTTGTAAATTAGTTCCTGAACGTATCCACTCCTGTGTAACAAGCTGATTTGTTCCCTTCATTGTCCATTTTAATCCCTTCCACTTTGAACTTTGTAGGCAAGTGAACGTAAATTATTCTAGTGCATCTCATGGAAAACAAACATAAGAAACACCCACTGCTTTGACTGATTGATTCATTTTTACCAATGACTGGAGAATAAATTTGGATTAGCTGTTTAAGGAGTTACTCATGTTTTCCTAATTATAAGTTGTATTTTTTTTACATTTATTTCAAACTTTACTGATATGAATGATGTGTAACACACAATTTACAAATAGTAATAAAATCATCCTTAAATTTTTTTGCATTTTAATGTATTGTGCAAACAAGCTGAAAGTACTTCACATATTGAATGTTAACTAAAAATATATTTTTCAGTGCCCACCAAATCTTCATAAGCAAGATGGATATGCATGCAACCAAAATCAGGTATGCTGGGCCATAGGTTTTAACTGGGATTTTATGAAAGGCTCAGTTTTCAGGGGATTTTTTTTTTTTTTTGGATGAATGTAATTTTGATGGCAAATTGTAGCTCAAACAACAGGAAATTATTGCATTGGTCTTCTAATTCAGAGTTGTTTCATATCATATAGAATACTAAATATATTTATCTCTGGGTGTAAACTGTCCAGATTGAGAGTGTGGGAAAAAAAAGTAATGGCTGAAGAATTAGAGATCTAACTTACGGAGTTGTTAACTATCTTTAATCATTTTAGCCTATGATGGGAAAATATGGTAATATATTGTAATGCTTTTTTTTTTCCTGAAGCTATGTTATGACCTAACCATTCACATACAAAAAAACCTAAAAATCATTTTGGTGTCACTCAAAGAAATGCACCCATTTTTGTTTTCCATAAAATTTTAGATGATTAATTGTACTTGAGCTGTAACAGTGAGGTCTGTTCTGTTTTTTAGATTTTAATTTTCATTCTTCTGTGTCTCTTAAGATGTTTGTGAGTTTTATTTTCATTGTGAAAATACTAGGGTACCCCAAAAAACCCAACTTTGTCTAAAACGATGATAAGGAGAACTTGCAGTGAGAATCTGGGGGGAAATGGGACCAACTCCTTGTACCTTAGAGCATGTATTCTCTCCTCAGGGCCGCTGCTACAACGGGGAATGCAAGACCCGGGACAACCAGTGTCAGTACATCTGGGGAACAAGTAGGTCGTGTTTCCTGCTTGGTGGTCACACTCAGGTTTCTCCTGGGATTCTTTGCTGCCCGTCTTGCTGATTGGGAGTGATTAAAACAAGAGAAAAAAAAAAAAACTAGAAAAGGCTGAAGAGTAATGGTGAATCATAGTCATAAAGCCACAGCAAACAACTGCTGACGTTGAAGACTTGTCATCAGAACCGAACAGCGCTCTTCACTGACTGTGGCTGTGACAGAACGGATGTCACACCCACTTGCTAAGATTGGGTTGAGTGCAGTGGTCATGCTCCTTATCAGTCCACTTGGGTAATTTTCTTTATACCTTGGATTTAACATTCACCGCTTCAAGTTAGCTTTCCATTCTTTTATCCTAGGAAAGTACCAGGCTTTTTTTTTTTTTTAATTCTGTAATTGATTATCTCAGTTCGAAATGAAACACAAGTACTTCCTGATATACAGACGGAGATTTGGGTACATGGTCATTTTCTCAGTATGTTCCCTACATGTCAGTACACATATTCTCTTCCTGACATTTTCATTGTCTTGCCAGTGAATTTCAGTTAATGAGGTCCAGACTGGAAGAGAGAGAAATGGTTCTGTCTTGCTGGCAAAGACTGGGTCACCTACCAGGAAAAGAAGGCACCCGAAGGGGACTAGGACTCATGTACAACTGATTTAGTGTTTGGGAAACATCATTTAACTTAAAGATTTACTTTCAATCGTTCAGTTTTGACAAGGGAAAGATAATAGAGGTATATTTGTCTTTCAAAAAAGTTGAAATATCAAAATCCACGTGCCAACAAAATTTCCGCAAGCTCAGATTTTATAATGCTTCCTGATACTAATAGAAAGCAGGGTTACGAATGTTTTTTAGTTTTTTTGGTGTCACTTCACTAATTCCTGCTGATGATTAATTCTACCTTTCATCCTCAAACCCACCAACAAGAACTGGAAATCAATTTGTCTCCCAAGTTAAAAAGAATGGTGTGTTTGAGCTGTTCTGTCTTAGCTTGCAAGAGCCATGGGTGAAATTTTCAGGAATTTTAGAAGCCGATTGGTGTCACATTCTTAGTTTAAAATTAGCCATGTATTACACTGTGGAAATTTACACCATGGAAATGGGTAAGTGCTACAAATTAGGAATTTTTTCCTTTTTCTGGAGCAACAGTTATTAAGATTTACTGGCACAGTACTGGTTATGGAAAACAAAGAGAACTAAAAGTAATTCTCTTTTCTTGCTCATCTCCAATAGAGGCTTCAGGGTCTGACAAATTCTGTTATGAAAAGCTGAATACGGAAGGCACCGAGAAGGGCAACTGTGGAAAGGATGGAGACCGATGGGTCCAGTGCAGCAAACAGTGAGTTGGCCGTCCCTGGGAGCATAATGGGTGGACTTGGTGCAAGGAGCACAGAATAAGTGTTACTGATTTTTAAAAATCAATTGACTACTAAAATTTTTGAAGTATGAATTTAAAAGACTGTATGTCTAGAAGCAAATGACTATGAACTAAACTGTTTCTGTAGTACAGACACACCATTTCTGTAACATTCAGGAAAGCTCTCACATGCTGTATTTTACTTGAAGCTTGTTTGGAAGAGATATGTTGCTCAGGCATTTTAAATTAATAGTGGGTTTTGATTTTCTACTTTTGCTTTCAAAAAGCCTATGAATGTACTAGTATAAGGAATTCTGCAAGCAAAAGATGTAGACTGTCTATATTTCAGGGGCCATTTAAAATGAAATAACATACATTTGATTATTTTTCAAATGTAACATAATTTGATTAAATGGCTAATATCTGTATTAAAGTTTTATTTTCCCTTTTAAAAAGTATCTGAAAGTGAAAGTCGCTCAGTTGTGTCCCACTGTTTGTGACCCCATGAACTATACAGTCCATGGAATTCTCCAGGCCAGAATACTGGAGTGGGTAGCCTTTTCATTCTCCAGGGGATCTTCCCAACCCAGGAATCAAACCGGGGTCTCCTGCATTGCAGACTTATTCTTTACCAACTGAACTATGAGGGAAGCCAAAAAGTATCTGGTCAGTGCCTACTGAGGACTCTTTACTCAGGAAATGAGACGCCTTCAGAGCACATTGGTAATATTTTCCCTTGATTTGTTGAGGAAAGTTAAAATTGCAATTTAATAGTTTTTTAAGGTTAACTCAATGACTTGGATCTCTTGCATCATTATGTGATAGACCAAAGCTCCTCCATTCTCCTTCCATAACAATGGGGATTCTTCTCCCATTGTGAAGCAGAGCTACAATTTAAGGGAAGTTTTATTTATCTAATTAATGGTCTCTAATGTTGTACTTTTTGAAACTTGGCAGTTGTGTGTAATCTTTGGTGGTGGATGAGGCCTTAAGAGGCAAAAAATCTTTGACTTCTTTAAAATTAAACCAAAATAACAGAACAGAGCTTCCCATCTGATGTCCCATGACTGAGGTATAGAAGTTTTGAGATGTTCAGTCTTTGAGGTTCCAGGGAGAAAGTGGAGTCTAAACTAGTCAGAACCTATGGCGTTGGATGCCTCTGGCTTCATTCATTAAGTCAATGTCACAGACCAATCTGATCATTTCTCTGTGTCTCTGTGACTTCAGAAAGTTGGGAGGCATTGCTTTAGATCATTGTAGAAGACAGCTTTCAATATCTGGCAATAGAATATCCAGCCACAAGTGAGTTAAGGAAAATAAATGTATATTTTTTAAATTAAAAAAAATTGAGAAATATAGAAACAGAAAAGTGATTAATATACAAATATACATTTTGCCAAATAAATGCAAAGTGAACTTTCATGTAACCCTCTATGAATCAAGAGATAGTGCATCCCAGGATGTATTCTTCACCCTCACCGCTCCTGTCTCTCTCCTGAAGCTACTGTTGTCCTCAATTTTATGGCAGTTGCTTTCTTAGTTTTCTTTAGAGATATACTGCTCAAGTTTTCAGCCCTAAACAGTTTACTTTGCCTAAAACTTTTGTAGCTTTATATAAAAGGAATCATGTTTCATGTATTATTTTGTATTTTGCTTAAGTTCATTATTTTGAGAGTTTTCCATGGTGTGTGTAGCCATAGATTCGTATTTATTATTCTTTTATTTCATTTTCATTCATATTTATAGGTATATACCGTCTCCATTTTGTGTTGACAGACATTTAGATCGTTTCCATGTTTTGGCTATTAGGAATCGTGCTACTGTGAACATTTGGGTACATGTAACTTAGTTCCCATATGTACATATTTTTCTAAGGCCATTCCTGGGAAAAAAAATTGCTAAGTCATAAGGGATGTATATTCTCAGTGTCACTAGATGGTATGACACTATTTTCTAAAATGGCTGTGCTAGTAAATGCTACTGCTGCTGCTGCTAAGTCACTTCAGTCGTGTCCGACTCTGTGCGACCCCATGGATCGCAGCCTACAGGTTCCTCCATCCGTGGGATTCTCCAGGCAAGAACACTGGAGTGGGTTGCCATTTCCTTTTCCAATGCATGAAAGTGAAAAGTGAAAGTGAAGTTGCTCAGTCATGTCCAACTCTTAGCGACCCCATGGATTGCAGTCTACAGGCTCTTCCATCCCTGGGATTCTCCAGGCAAGAACACTGGAGTGGGTTGCCATTTCCTTCTCCAATGCATGAAAGTGAAAAGTGAAAGTGAAGTCGCTCAGTCATGTCCAACTCTTAGCGACCCCATGGACCGCAGCCCACCAGGCTCCTCCGTCCATGGGATTTTCCAGGCAAGAGTGCTGGATTGGGGTGCCATCGCCTTCTCTGCTAGTAAATGCTCCCATTGATAATTTGTGTAAGAGAATTTTGTTGTACTATACTGTATTCTCACCAACACTTGGTGTTATCAGACATTTTACTTTTGTGTATTCTGCTGGGTGTGAATTGCTTTATTATTGTGGCTTTAATTTGCATTTATGAATGGAATAGTACATTTTCATGCATTTACTGGACATGGGTTGTATGTGTGTGATATGCCATTTCAATTCTTTGCACATTTTTTAAGGAGTTCATTGTTTACTTAACAAACATGCTGGAGGTAGGTGTCCTCATGGTGAGTGAGTCATTTAACAATGTCACCAAGGACCCAGATGATCTCTGCCTCTCTTCTCTGTAAAGCTTAGCATGTTCACTTTGTATCTTTACATGTGAATTCACGAGTGCAAGGTGAATGCCAAAGTTCCGCCTTCAAACGCAGGAAGCAGGGGTAGCAAGAAAAGCCTGTCCAGAGCATAAAGTTCTCCCCAGCAACTCCCTATCTGGCTTTTCTTCACATCTCAATATTCCAGAGGCCACTGTTAGCTCTAGGAGGATGGGAAGGAGGCATGGCTAAGTAAGTGGCTGTAGAGAATGGGGGTGCCATGGTAGGTTCTGGCACCAGTCATGAGCCATCTCTCAGAGCTGGTTACTTTGCTGCCTCGCACAAGCTTTTATCCTTTTAGGAAGGAGGGGGGATTTTCACCAACCAACAGTATCTAAACAAATGTTTTCCTTTAGAAGGAAAGGGAATATTTCCTATTTTTAAGTATTTGTGGACCAAATAATTTTGATTTTTTCAGTTTGATTCCTCCTGTCTTGTTCTTTTTGTTTAATATGTTCAGTGATGTGTTCTGTGGATTTTTACTCTGCACCAACCTTACTCGAGCGCCACGTATTGGTCAACTTCAGGGTGAGATCATCCCAACTTCCTTCTATCACCAAGGCCGGGTGATTGACTGCAGGTAACATAGTAAATGTTGACAAGCCTAATGAATCGTGAGAGTTACAAATTTAGAAAAAATCAAGGGAAATATTTCTATTTTTCATGAGAGAAATAACTTAGATTTTATTATCACTTTGTGTATTGAAAGGCATTTAAAAAACAAAGTTATATATCAATTTGCACATTGCATTGCATCTGCTTAAAGATTATGCCACTTATTAGTAGGGAGACATTCTTTGTAATTATAATTTTAAAAGTAGAATTTTATGATATTCATTTTGAATATGATTAAAGTTTTGAGCATTGAAATATGTCACTGTTTGAACATTGTATGTTTTATTTTTTGTGACAAAAAAATTTAAGCTATACTCTATGTGCTTGCTTTAAAAGATTAATTGAAACCTAATCACATATAGAAAGTATAGTGAAGTGAAAGTGAAAGTGAAAGTCGCTCAGTCGTGTCCACCTCTTTGCGACCCCACAGACTATAGCCCACCAGGCTCCTCTGTCCATGGAATTCTCCAGGCAAGAATAGTGGAGTGGGTAACAATTCCCTTCTCCAGGGGATCTCCCCAACCGAGGGATCAAACCCAGGTCTCTCACATTGCATGTGGATTCTTTACCATCTGAGCTACCAGGGAAGCCCATAGAAAGCATATACTAAAATATGTATAGCTCTAGTCAGTCATTTTATATCGAATTGTCTGTGAGTACAAGGCACGGAAGATACAAGACTTTTTTTTTTTTAAACACTGGGAGTCTTATTATATTTTAAATAATATTGTTCCCATTACAGGAGTAATTCTAAGATGCTATGCTCTCATTCAAATGATAATGTCCATTGCCCAAAACACTTTTGGGATTTCCCCTACAGAATTGCCCTCAGAATATGTAATGTTTATCTTTCAGTTCAGTTCAGTTCAGTTCAGTTCAGTTCAGTTCAGTTGCTCAGTCGTGTCCAACTCTTTGCGACCCCATGAATCGCAGCACACCAGGCCTCCCTGTCCATCACCAACTCCCGGAGTTCACTCAGACTCACGTCCATATCGAGTCAGTGATGCCATCCAGCCACCTCATCCTCTGTCGTCCCCTTCTTCTCCTGCCCCCAATCCCTCCCAGCACCAGAGTCTTCCAATGAGTCAACTCTTCGCATGAGGTGGCCAAAGTACTGGAGTTTCAGCTTTAGCATCATTCCTTCCAAAGAAATCCCAGGGCTGATCTCCTTCAGAATGGACTGGTTGGATCTCCTTGCAGTCCAAGGGACTCTCAAGAGTCTTCTCCAACACCACAGTTCAAACGCATCAATTCTTGGGCGCTCAGCCTTCTTCACAGTCCAACTCTCACATCCATACATGACCACAGGAAAAACCATAGCCTTGACTAGACGGACCTTAGTCGGCAAAGTAATGTCTCTGCTTTTGAATATGCTATCTAGGTTGGTCATAACTTTTCTTCCAAGGAGTAAGCGTCTTTTAATTTCATGGCTTCAGTCACCATCTGCAGTGATTCTGGAGCCCAGAAAAATAAAGTCTGACACTGTTTCCACTGTTTCTCCATCTGTTTCCCATGAAGTGATGGGACCAGATGCCATGATCTTCATTTTCTGAATGTTGAGCTTTAAGCCAACTTTTTCACTCTCCACTTTCACTTTCATCAAGAGACTTTTTAGCTCCTCTTCACTTTCTGCCATAAGGATGGTGTCATCTGCATATCTGAGGTTATTGATATTTCTCCCGGCAATCTTGATTCCAGCTTGTGTTTCTTCCAGTCCAGCATTTCTCATTATGTACTCTGCATATAAGTTAAATAAGTAGGGTGACAATATACAGCCTTGATGGACTCCTTTTCCTATTTGGAACCAGTCTGTTGTTCCATGTCCAGTTCTAACTGTTGCTTATCTTTAGTATCCCCCAAATAGCAAAACTTCATCTTACATAGGTGAATGTAAGATTTAGAATCATCCCTAAATAATTTTGAACAAAATTTGGTAAATCAACTGGATAGCCACATTGGATATTGCTTTTTTGGTCAAATGGTTGCTGATTTCATGTCTTTTAAATGGCTCTAAAGATGATTTGAACAGGGTCTTAGATAAGAAGATCCTTCCTGGATAAATTTGTAGTATTCAAATGTAGTTACTTTGATGCACAGAAGCTTCCTTTGAGTGTGTAAGTTTTCACAAATCTTTATTGCAACAACTTTGTTAAATTATATTGTTATAGTCTAAACTAGTATATTTTAAAAAATTTTAATATTAAAATATTTTATTTTAATATTTTAAAAATGTTCAGCAAGGTATCTAGTTAGTAATTATAACATTGATTATTATTCAAATTCCAGTTGTCCTTAGCTTTGAGATTTTAGAAGTATGTATCAATAGAGAGGAATAGGCTTGTTTTTTTCAATCATGAATAATCCAGCCCTCTAAAGTAATAATTTTCAAGATGTTTTCAGTTGCTTTCTATGCCCAACACCTGCCTTTTTGTATCAGAATGTCTTAGAGTGCTAATGATAGGATTGCTTCTGTTGTTCTTATGCACACCTCTCCTTTAATCTTAATGTTAGTCTTGCAAACAAGGAAAGGTTTAGAACACACTTTGTGCAAATGACATATTTTTGTTCTGATGAAGTGCAGAGCAATCATGCTACTGAAAAGCAGTTTCTTTTATCATGCTCTTTTACTAAGGAGAGGTGGAAAAAGGGTGAAAGGAAAAGTAGAGAAATGCTAGGCGAAATCCATGTCCACTGACAGCCTCTTCAATTTCCTGAATAGCAAACCTCACTCATGTTGGTGGTATATTTCCAAGTGTGGTGCTAATGACTGTATGACTATCTTTTTCTTTTTAGTGGTGCTCATGTGGTTTTAGATGATGATACAGATGTGGGCTATGTCGAAGATGGAACACCATGTGGCCCATCTATGATGTGTTTAGATCGGAAGTGTCTACAGATTCAGGCCCTAAATAT
The DNA here is from genome assembly GCF_014754425.2 of Oryx dammah. Taxonomy (NCBI): domain Eukaryota; kingdom Metazoa; phylum Chordata; class Mammalia; order Artiodactyla; family Bovidae; genus Oryx; species Oryx dammah. The sequence continues at coordinate 40,908,418 of NW_024070211.1, read as the reverse complement.
GAGCAGCTGCCCCCTCGATTCCAAGGGTAAAGTGTGTTCAGGCCATGGGGTAAGTAGGCATCAGTGTCCAGCTCAAGTCTTCCTTGACTAACATCCTCCAAGTTCTCAGTGGTTAGACTTCTAGTCCAGCCATTCTCCTTCTGTGATTCTAGGCACTGACTGTGATTATTTCCTTACACCCTTATCTTCTAAGAATAACACCTAAATGTATTGATATGGTTTTAGTTTTTTTTTTTAATTACGTTGTATATTTGTGTATTTTTATTCACCACAGTCTCTTGGAATCCAAGGAGTTAGAAGAAAAATGATGTGATTCCTAAAGAAAGTATAGACCCTATGTGACTGCTTTGCACCATTCATAATAATTTATACTTTTCAGTAATTCCCTTTCAGCTCCGCAACTACTCAGTGTGCATACTGAGTATCTGTGTGTTGAAGATCACACTAGACTAGAGGTTGGATCACTGCTATAATTGACATGTTAAAGTTGGACAGTTACTCTTGGACCATTGCCAGCAAAAAAGAAGGTGTGCTCTCTACACACACCTGCATGTATCTTTAATTCTGTGCACAAAGTTTTGGGGCAGGTACTTCCTGGAAAACCTAGGTTTATTACCTAAAAACACATTTTAGTGATTATTTAAATTGGATTTAGTAAAAGAAAGATAGTTCAAAATTTATACAGAATTCAAAAATGGTAAAAGACATGAAGAAACTCAGAGTGATCATATCAAAGGAAGATGCTGCAGCAAAGGCAAAAGTAATCCAAAATATAGATAGCTAAATGAGTGATATGTCACACAAGGTAGAAAGGCATAAGGAGCTTACGCCCAATGACTTAGACTCATGAGTAGGCAGTAGAGACTAGTGATCAAGAGCGTGGATTTTGTGGCTAGAAAGGATCCTGAGTCTGAATCTTGACTCTGCTTCTTTTTATCCCAGTTACTCTGGGCAAGTCACTCAGCCTCTGTCAATCATCAGGGTGCTAGTGATTAAATGAGATGTTATGCACAAAGCACTGAGGATAAATACCTAGCATATAATCAATGTAGTAAATATTCAATAATTGCTGTAGTAAATTAGGAGCTTCCCTGGTGGTTCAGTGGTAGAGAATCCACCTGTGAATGCAGGAGATGCAGGTTTGATCCCTGGGCCAGGAAGATCTCCTGGAGAAGGAAATGGAAACCCACTCCAGTATTCCTGCCTGGGAAATTCCATGGACAGAGGAGCCTGGTGGGCTACATACAGTCCATGGGGTTGCAGAAGAGTTGGATACGACTTAGCTACTAAAAACAACAACAAAAGTAAAAGCACTGGGCAGACCACTCAGGTACTCAGTTGTTGCTCTGCAAGCATTATATATAAAACAATGCATAAAAAAGTCCATGATTCTCCATTACCCCCCACTTCTTCATCCTGTTGAAAAAAAGGTAAAATTCAGTGTGTTAATTATCATCATCACATTATATCATTTCAGATTAAAAAGCTTCTTATATCCATAAGCTTAAATTCAATTTTATCATCTCTAAACAATCTATCTCTGAATGTATTTCACAGGCAGATGAGGATTTAAACTACTCTGTCTCCAGTTTGTGGATGGTTATTTATTTCATCTAAATTACAGGTCCATTCCAGGGGCAGAGAGAGGGGTAGAGATCACTCTCGGAGGGTCTGCAGCCAGGCCGACTGAGAGAGGAGTGGCACTACAGGCAGGCAGGGAGGGTGGTGGTGGTGGGGAGCTTGTTTGGCTGCGAGGATGCCACCGAATGACTTCTGTGTTTAGCACGATGAGGTAATGCAGTGCGTTGGTGATTTACGTCTCCTGGTATTTCATCTCTGGCAATGCCTTTTAAATCCAACATGTATTAATTTCTTGAATTAAGCATATTGTTTCTAAGGTATGTTTCTAGAAGCAACTACTTCTGAAAAAGCTACATTGTCAGACGTGTATACTTAATATCAACACCAGTAATTAACATTTAATTCGAAAATTTCTTCCTCTTAATCTTTGATTTTTCTAAGATTAACTAAAAAAATATCACCCAAGAATTCGATCTATGCATTGTCTGGTATTCAGAACCAGGGGAGAGGCTTCACTGATGGATCAGTGGTAAAGAATCTTCCTGATCTGGGAAGATCCCACATGCCACAGAACAGCTAAGCCCATGCAGCACAACTGTTGAGCCGGTGCTCTCGAGCCTCCAACCTGCAGCTACTGAGCCCACGTGCCGCTACCGCTGAAGCTCACATGCCATGGAGCTCATGCGCTGTGACAAGAGAAGACACTGCAATGAGAAGCCCATGCAGTGCAACTAGAGAGTAGCTGCCACTCACTGCAGTTAGAGACAAAGCCTGTGCAGCAGCCAAGACCGAGCACAACCAAAAATAAAAAACAATAACAAAAAAACCCAAAAAACAAAACCAGGGGAGACTTAAACATTTCTAATGGTTTTAAAGCTTCTGCCCTGTCCCACGTGTCTTTTACATTTATCACCATTATTCTACCAAGCACGGTGAGAATGCCCCATCTCTGTTCTTTGTTCTTCACAGGTGTGTAGTAATGAAGCCACCTGCATCTGCGATTTCACCTGGGCAGGGACAGACTGCAGTATCCGGGATCCAGTTAGGAACCTGCACCCCCCCAAAGACGAAGGACCCAAGGGTTTGTGTGATTTCAGTTTCAATTCCTTGCATACTGAATTCATTAGTATTCTTCCAATGGTGCCAATATAACAAGTTCATAGGTTTTCTGGAGACACATAAGAATATCTCTTTTTGTCATTAAAATGTCTGATTCATGTTCCCGCAAAATTAAGGGTTCTTGGATATGACATTGAAAAAAATGCTTAAGTTACCCCTTAGTCTAGAACTGGAATTAGGAAGAGGTAAATATACCAATTTCCTTTCTTTCCTTTAAATCTCATTCTTCCATAATCGCAAATATTAATCATTTTATAGTTGGTTGAAGCTAAATCAGTTTTTTAAATAGATGAACTCTTTTTCACTGACATGAGACACTGGTTATTCCTCAATACTGGAGTCCTTCCAGAGGGAAGTTGTAGTCTCCTATGTTCTGTTTAAGCACACTTTTGATTAGGAAGAAACTGGAATTATTTACAGAACTTTAACACTGCAAAGAAAACTTGAAAGATCTGGACCTTTGTTTTAATCAACATTAAGAAGAGAAAAATGAGAATTTTAGAATTGGAAGGAGACTCAGTGGCCATCTAGAACCACCCTCATTTTGCAGATGGGAACTCTCAGTCCCATCCTATGGTTACTAAGGTAACCAGAGGCAGGGCTGGGACCAGCATCTCAGGTAACTTGAGATCGCAAATGCCCGATCTCAGGCCTTCTGCTACCGTGTTATAATGTAGCCTATGTCATCTAAATGTGGTAGTTACTTTCTCCTTATTCCCCCCATTCTCAACCCCTTTTATGATTTTCAAAGAGCTGGTGAAGTCATCAGTTACAGTAGACTTACTGTACCTGCGAAACCAAAAAATCATTGGAAAGGATATGGTGCACCAGGGGGTACTGTATCAGGCACTTCCTTCTCATGGTGCTGCTAACAGTATTTCATAAATAACTATTACGCTTTTTTCCTGCAGGTAGGAAAAATACGTATAGAAATAGTGTCATTTTGATCTGCTTAGTTTGGGATGAAAGTGCCTTTAAACTCAAGCTTCAGTATTGTCCATACGGGAAGCTATGCTTTCAAAAGTAAAGTTCCCTAGTCCTCAGTTCCTGAAGAGATTCAGGCTGATTTGCATGCATGTGTAATGTTCAGTAGGAGTGGGTGTTAAAACACTTCATGCATTTGCTTATTATGCCACGATGTTAACATTCTATAAGAATCACAAGCACACCCTCACAGTCTATTTCTGTTCTCCTTCTAGTTATAAAAAGGAACCATTATAAAAAAGGAACCAATTCCACTTTTACATTTAGTCTTTTATTGCTTTAAAATTAGTATGAAAAATTCTCGGATCCACCTTCAGAACTTCGATTTAGAGAATATTTAGCCTCTGACAAGGAGAGATTCATTCTTTCCAAATTTTCTCTCCATGTCTATGGTTCTCTTAAAGATCTACATGCTGTTTCTTAAGTGATGTGTAAGTATGCCTGAACAGATGAGCACAGCTGAAGTGGCTTAGACTTTGTTCTTTTTCATAAGGAATTATTAATTTGCTCTCTCTCTTCTCCATTCCTTCACTCACCCATGCCTAAAAAACCTATTTGAAGGGATAAAGTAAACAAATACATTCTAGAGAAGAGAAGATCCCTAGCTGCCTTTTGTTTTGTTCTGCTTTTTTCTCATTTAATGTGGTGCTAGTCTTCATTGTGTTTTAAAGATAATCTTTTTGATCATTCAAGTAATACATGTTTATTGTAGAAAATTTTGAAAATACAGAAAAGGTTAAAAAGAAGGTAAAAATCCCTCTAAATCAAGTAACTTGGAGGTAATCAATATTAGCATTCTGGTTTATTTCTTTCCTGTTGCATATTTTCTTTTTTACTTAATTCTTAATGAAAACAGTGGAATCATTTGAATAAACCTACCCATGGGTTCTAAAATTGTTAAAATCTTCATGAGTCTTTAATAATCTTGATTCATTTGAAAAAAGGTATTAATTGATATAAATAAAGAGCAATTACTATTGTAAATTACCAGATTTCCAGAAAAAGTCAAGCAGTTTTAGAACAACTAATAATGGCTCTATCTGTACTGGCCATTTATATCTTTTCAGCCTCTATAGAAAATTCCATTAATATGCTAGGAAAATGGAAAACAACTGAAATGAAAATTTAAACCCTTTACTGTAGATCTTATAATTTTAATTTTGATATTCTGATTAAAGAAGATGGTAAGAGAGAAGCTAGATACTTTACTTCTATTTTTTTAATCCAGATAGCAAATGTTTATTGATTCTATACTATTTAAAAGTCAGCACATCCTTGCACATGGTAGGCACTCTATAAATACCACATCCCTTCTATTTGGGAATATGTAAAAGAAGGGAAATGGTGCATGTTAACACTGATTTTCAGTTTATCCGAATCCATTTGTTGTATTGCCTTGCTGAAGAGTAACAGGTAACAAACTCAAGATACTGAAACCATCAGTACTTCCCTGACTGAAGGTTCAACACCTGTGTGAGGTGCGAAGGTTTTTCTCTATAACTTTGTGTTCTATATTTTCTCATGATTGGATTGGTTTGGTTGACACTTGACTTACTGAGCACAGTCTTTGGACCCTCCCTAAATACTTGCCATAAATAATGAGCAATATCCACAATGACCTAACTTGTCATATTTGTGTAGATAAGGGCTTTTCTGTAGAGATACAGTGAGTGGGTATTAAAAAATACTTATTTTATTTAATTTGAATGTACTTCCTTATTAAGAAGAAAAAAATTTAAGAAACAGAATGAAAATATTTCTTTTTAAATCATGAGATTTTATCATAAAAGATGAATTATACCCAACTACATCTCTTTGGATCGAGATTAAATTAGTAAAAACTAAGGTGAATTCTGTGACTCTTTGATTTGAAGAAATGAGAAATGAACAAATGTGTTTTTGGTATTTCTTTCATTTTAACTACAGGTTACTAAAAGAATAAAAATTCAGCTTCATCTGGCTAGGGATGAATAACACACAGGAAAGTATTGCCATTGAAGTCACTGCACCGGCTCAAGTTGTCCATTGTTGACCCACTGTTTAAAACGTGGAAGATAATTGCTCCAGCTCTCAAATTAAAATTATTAAAAGACAAGAAATAGGCTTTTAAAGCAAAAATCATGTGAGCAAGATTTTTTAAAAAAGGTTTTTCTATTAGATATTACATGACTCATGTTTTCTACACTGTTGTTCATTTTACATACAAAGACGCTTCTGTCCCTCTTCTCCCAACCTGTTTCCACTAAACTCCCTGCAAGAAATTATTTTGGCCTGTTCTATGAGGGAAGAATATGTTTGAATTCTGTTTAAAAGACCTAGACTTTCCATCTGTTATAGGGAGAGCCATGTCAAGGACTGGTAATTTTTGTGTTGTGTAGGCATCTTTGCATAGTGCTGTCAGATATGACTGAGCGACTTCAGTTTATTATAGGGTACAATGCAACTTTTCTCGTTGGATGGTTTGCAACACCTTGTAGGAGGGAAGAGAAGAAACTGGAACATATCAAATATTTTCCCTGATATATATAAAGTCAAAGAATGATCCTGGGAAGCTTTGGTCAGATGCTGTCATCATGACAGTAGTAATCTGATCAGAGATAGAAGGGCCTTAGGGGCATTGGAGAAGGAAATGGCCACTCCAGTGTTCTTGCCTGGAGAATCCCAGGGACGGCGGAGCCTGGTGGGCTGCCACCTACGGGGCGCACAGAGTTGGACACAACTGAAGTGACTTAGCAGCAGCAGCAGCAGGGGCAATTCAGTTCAGTCCCACTTTTCTAAAACTGAGAAAACTAGCTAATTAATAAGGTTAACAGCTACTTAGGTATAGAGCCAAGAATAAAACCTACATCACTTGATCTTCAGCCCAATGTGTTTTTTTCTATTATTGCACACAGCCTGAGTTAAAACTGGGTGTTAAGTTATTCTGCTAGTTTGTATAACAGTACTAAGTAGAAAGGGTTAAAAAATAAGTAATGATTAAGCTTATTAACTGATACATTACTTGTCAAAGGAAGTATTATATTGTTAGCATTTAGTATTTTGAAAACAGTAATTTCTAAGTCTACATTGAAGATTATTATTTAGTGTTTACCTTTGCATGCGTTTTTTGATGACTTTCTTTGTGAGTGCAGAAATCCTTGATTTTGTAATTCAGATGATTAGGTATGAGAAGTTATGATTGTCATATATAATTATGCACCATCTCAGTATTTTTCTCATTACCGCCTCATACCTCCTCATCAATAACATAAGGATTTACTAAGTTTAAAATTTTTGTGATAATTCTGAGTTTACTTTGTTTGAGTTCAGAAAAACTCCATGATATTTTCATTGAGAGCATAAACAAATAATATTCTTATAAAAATAATTTATTTTTTTATCCTTCAGACATTTATCCCAATGTGTCAAAAAAAAGACTCAATTTTTAAAAAGTTTATGTAGAAGAGTAAGCAGATATGGTTATACATCTAAATACTGAATTGTAGAGCTTGATAAAATATCTATCATGCTAATATTATACTCTAAAATACAAAGAATGTATTTAGTATTTATTTCTAATCTTAAATTTTAACAAAATACTAAATCTCTGCAGAAAGAACTTTGGTCGTTAGAGTACAAATGATGTCTTTGATGCCTCCAGCCTTCACCCTATTTAAGGGTGCAGAATTGCAGCCCCTTTTGGTTCATTGGAGTCATATAGATGAAATACTGCAGCCTTTTGTTTCAGAAAGTCTCTAAAAGTAGAGAAAAGGAAAAAAATCAACCACTCAGTTTCAAAAACAGTTTCAAAGCGTCTGAAGCATGACTTGTCTGTGAAAGAATTCTACATATAAAATAGAAATTCCTGAGAAAAGGAGAAAATTCTTAGTTCTTATTGATATTACACACTTCTCAAAAATTCTACCTTTTACATGTATACCCATGGCTGATGCATGTCAATGGATGACAAAACCCACCACAATATTGTAAAGTAATTAGTCTCCAATTAAATAAATTAATTTAAAAAATTCTACCTTTTAGCACATATGATAGCTAGGACCAAGATTAAAAATAATAATTAACCAACAAATAACAGAAATAAGAAAACAAAAGTGAAAATATACTGCTAAGTAATAGTAATAGTAATAAACAAGTTAAATGAAAAGTAAGTACGGTGAAGCGTTGGAGAGCAAAATTAAGTTCCTAATATGATTGTGTTGTTAGCTAGAATCTACAAGCCTTCTAGGTTTGGTAGGATGAAAAGAAAAATAAGGTGTATCACCAGCATGGTTCCTGGAACAACAACAAAACCTTTTCGTAGATACTGAATGAATGAATGAGTGAATGAAAGAGCAGATACAGTTACATAATAAATAAATTAGTAGGGAAGTAAAACTAGATTATAGGTCCCCGAAGGTCCGACAAAATTTTTTCAATGAGAAGATAACTTCTTTTTAGCTGGGAAGAGCAGCTGAGACCTTAGTTTTTAAATATCCCCTGTACACATCCATTGGAGAAGGCAATGGCACCCCACTCCAGTACTCTTGCCTGGAAAATCCCGTGGATGGGGGAGCCTGGAAGGCTGCAGTCCATGGGGTCACTAAGAGTCGGACATGACTGGAGTGACTTCACTTTCACTTTTCACTTTCATGCACTGGAGAAGGGAATGGCAACCCACTCCAGTGTTCTTGCCTGGAGAATCCCAGGGCGGGGGAGCCTGGTGGGCTGCCGTCTATGGGGTTGCACTGAGTCGGACACGACTGAAGCGACTTAGCAGCAGCAGCAGCAGCAGTACACATCCATCCACCTGTGAGCCACTCAGTAAATTCATGTCCATTTGAAAACAGGTTGAGTTGCTACCTACTGGAAGAGATAAGCCTATTAAGTGTCATGATAAAGAATCAAATGAATTTTGCATATATTTTTAGTTAAAAAGTAGTGGGAGGGCAGGAGAGCAAAGAGGGGAAAGGATGTTTTTGAAAAAGCTGTTTTTCCACTTACTTTTATCTTGTTTTGTTGTTGAGTATCCATCAGTTAAGAATTGGAGATAATTGCTCTTGCCCAGGGGAGATTGCAGATTATATGTTTATCTTGAATACATATTTGAAGCGTCTGTAGAATCGTGTTCATCTGGTTGTTTCTAAGTCCTGTGTGATCAGTTTCCTAATTCTGTGGATTCTGTGGTGAGAAATTACATCCAGAGCAAATACAAAAAGCCTTTTAAAATAGATATTGTTATTTACCACTCACATAATTATTATAAAAATAACAAATATTCGTTCAGCATTATGTTTTAAAGGGATTCTTTACCATCTGAAAGGGATATGTTAGTTTCCTATAATTTAGCACATACAGCTTTTATAAAATATTAAAGAGGTAATCGGACTCTCATATATTTTGGGTCTGAGGGACAATACCTAACAAAAAGTATATATATAACATGATGTGTCCTAGTTAATTCTGAAAGCAATGATTTTCTATGGTCTCAAAAAAAAAAAAAAAAAAAAGAGGCAGTCTAACTGGAATACATTTCATCTCAGTATTTACCTCCATAATTTGGAAGTCTGAGCTCTTATTTAGGTTATATTGAATTATAATGGATTGTCACATTTGAAAAACATTGCTCAGTTCTCAGCTGTGTCCAATTCTTTGCAACCCTTTGAACTGTAGCCCACCAGGCTACTCTGTCCGTGGGATTTTTCAAGCGAGAATACTGGATTGGTTGTCATTTCCTCCTCCAGGGGCTCTTTCAGACCCAAAGATCAAACCCAAGTCTCCTGAGTCTCCTGCATTGCAGGCTGTCTTTACCACTGAGCCATGGGGAATCCTTGAAGACCGTTACCATCACCTTATATGTTGGTCTTCTTTTCTTCCCCTCAATGCTCTCCAGAGGCTTTCTCTGTTTTTTGTTGTGTTCCCTATCATTTTTTTGTTGTTGTTGTTATTTGAAGAATAACTCAGGTTGGTTTTAGTTAATGATAAAGCTAGACTATCTGACTCATACTATTTACTCTGTGATAAAGTAATTGTACCATTGCTCATCAGGTTTACACATTCAAGGTCCTCTCTCTTCTTTGGGAGAATATTTAGCTAAAAAGGTCAACGAGCCCAATATTAAGCCTTAAAAAATTGTGACTTTGAGTCGTGGTTCTTTGTGTGTTTCCTTGTGTATCAGAGCACACAATTTATGTGAATACAGCCTTGTGGAAACTAATTTTTTGTTTTCATTGTTAAAGTGAAGGGAACCGGTATTTTTGGTTCATATAGAAATGTGAGTTAAAGTGCATTTTTGTCCAGAGGTTTGCATGCATAGTCACAGACAGACTCACAAACACACTCAACCATAAATAACCTGCCTTCCTCCAAGACTAAATTTCATCTTGCCCAATTAGGGAGCACTAGGGACCTGTGCTCATTCCAGGCCCATTTTGCAATATTCAAAATCTATTCACAGAAGCTTTGATGTATGGGGATGGAGTGTCTCCACTGAGTCAAATACTGCTGGGTCGTCTGAAGCAATTACTACAGCATCATTGAGACCCTAACTTTCTTTCAGCACATAGTTTATACACTGGAGACTATAAAAAAATAAAAATAAAAGTGTTCCAGTACTATGTATGTCCCAAACACTGCAGGTTATTTGAAATATACTTTTCCAGATAAAATAATTTTCTGGCTGAAAATGCAGTTCATTTTAAAGATAATTCTATTTTAAATTTGTAAGTGTGTTCATTAAATTTGAATGATAAGTTCTGAGTTTTAAAAAAAGATATAGCTTCTTAGGCATATTTTGCAGTTTGAGAAGATTCATGTCATTCTATGCCAAAACCAATACAGAATTGTAAAGTAAAAATTAAAAATAAATAAATTTAAAAAAAAGTATACTAATGGTTTACTGCTTTTATAACAAAAACAGATTTGCTGCTATGCAATTAAAATCATACTTTAATTTTATCTCACTCCATGTAGGACTACAACTCAAATTGGATTATTTATTATACATGTTTAAAGTATAAGACTATGTTTTAAGTAGGGTTTGTGGAATTTGAAGGTACATTCAGAATTCTTCTCAAATATTTGCAATGTGTATGTAGATCTTAATTTCAAATCTTCAGGCAAAGATCTCAATATTTGACTTTCACAGCATTTTCTGAACAGGTTATGTTGTATGTTAGTGATATCAGTGTGTAATTAATTTCTTTTGTTAAAAACTCTCCGTTTTCCCTCTGCACAGTGAACATGGCCACAAGCAGGCTAATAGGCGCTGTGGCTGGCACCATTCTGGCCCTTGGGGTGATTTTTGGAGGCACAGGGTGGGGAATAGAGTAAGCATCTTTCTGAGTTTCAGAATGTTTCTGTTTGATCCCTGGTGTGTGAGCTGATCCTTGGCACCTGACTCCCCCATGTGCTGTCTTGTTGCTGTGTACCCCTTGTGGTGTGATTTGAATGTGTTTGTGTCCTGTGGTTTTCTTGTGCAGTGGAAAACTTCTCCTGTCTGGAAAAATGTGGGGCATAAAATAATATTGGGGTGCTTATGATGTCTTCACAATTAAGGCAATGGTCCCAAAGCTTCCATTGCTTCTCCATTTATAAAAGTAACTTTAGGATACAAATCTTTTTTTGACAAACCGTTAACACAAATGCTTTTCTATGAGGGTTTTGTTAGGATTCTTATAACAAATTTAATCTTCACAGTCAAACGGTCTAGTCATGTCCAACTTTTGTTACTCAATGGACTGTAACCCACCAGCCTCCTCTGGTTGTGGAATTTCCCAAGCAAGACTACTGGAGTGGGTTGCCATTTCCTTCTCTATCACTAGTCAAATAGATCCACATATACAGCTGGAAATTATCAACAGTTTTCGCTCCTTTTAAAGAAAATCCAAACATTTGCTCCATTTATTTAGAGTGATATAGGAGGCTTCAGCTTAATTTTCTTTTTTTAAAGAAGCTATTTAGTTTACCGTTTTGTTTAAAGACATTTATGATACTGTCCTTATTTTCTTCTTTTAGAATAATCATTCAAATCCAAAGTTTACATAAATGTTTGGAAACAAAGAGCATCAAGAAAAAAAAAAGATATTTGGTGCAAACCTACAAAACCTTAGGTGAACAGTTGCAAATAATCTGGTGTGTTTGTCTTAAAGAATAACCAGTGTATAAATAAATCTACTGTGTGCCACTTGCCCTACACAGAAATACAGCTCTCCTCGTTGGTGCTTTTATTTACATTGCTTTGTACTTGATCCACATCCTCATAACAGCTGTCAGTTCTCCATGGGGTGTTGCTCTTATGAGATTGCTAATCTGTAGACTAGAAGATTATCCTGATATTTTTTCCCCTCTAATTACAGAGAGAGCATATACAAATAATGGAAATACTCCCAATACATGCTGTCTTTTCTATTGAGTGTAGTGGTCATGACACTTTCCAGTGGCTGGAGAATGAATTCCTAGTATTTTAAGAAATCACAGATAGCCTCTATTCAGCAACCTCCCCAAACCCTGGGCATGTTGCTAACATCACTCATGTTTCTCCTTAGTCCCATTAGTGGCCACACATGGTACAGTACGGGCTTGGGAGACTTAGACACTGAATTAGCATTAACAGAGGAACAAGTCCAAAGGTCACACTTTCCACTATAGATTTACTAAACTTTCTCTCCCCTGCATCAAAGGGCTTTGTCTAGACTGAGATCTTTCAATCTAGATGGGATCTTCACATCCCATCTCTATGGACTGTGAAGCTAATTAACCCCAGGAAGCTAGAAATATTGGAAAAGATATTTTATTTCTTTTCTCCTGTTAGAAAATAAATATTTTATTTCTCCTTACTTAGATAAGACAGAGCTAAAATACTTAGAGAAAGCAAGAACTTTGTCCTGTAAAATTTCACGTTGGGTGTGTTTATTGGATTATATACAGAAGCAACATTTCTTTTCCAAGAGAAATTCTTTATATACATTTATGTGAAATTCTTCCTTGAAAACAGGTAGTTTTCAAAAAAGTCATCCCAGTTCCTTTTTTTATATTATTTATTGGCCGTAACTGCAATGTACTAATGAAATGGATACATTTTAACAAATTCCCCTTGGAGTCTTAGAGCTGGGCGAAATTGCAGGCAGTTGCTGTAAAGCATAGTCTTTGTTACCAATCTTTGTTTTATCTACTCTTCCACTGTTGTAAGTTTGTGGCTATTTTTGGGTGTGACAGGTAAGTCCACATAAGTACTACTATATTTAAACTGTCCAACCAATAGGACCTACTGTATAGCCCAGAGAACTCTGCTCAATATTATGTAACAACCTAAATGGGAAAAGATTTTGGAAAAAAAAAATGAATACATGTAAACATATAACTGAATCACTGCTGTATACCTGAAACAAACACAACAATGTTAATCAACTGTATTTAAAAAAAAAAAAGAGCAGAAAAAGAAATGTGGGAAGGAGATACAGCTAAGGGGGATAATGTTTAGCAACCTTTGTGTGAAGACAGTAAGTTGCTTTGACTTTTCAGGGTGTCTGTCATAGCCTCGTGTTTGACCTCTTCTATCTCTGCCTGAGATCAGCCATAAACAGTAGGTAAACCAGTGATTGTGGCCATGTTCCTATAAAATTTCTTTGCCAAAAAATTCATCAGGGACAAATTTGGCCTGTGGGCTGTAGTTGGCTGCCCCTCAATCTGTAGCATAAGCTTGAGAGTCAGACAAATCTGTGTTCAGATTTTGCCTCTGTCGCTTATTAACATCTAGAAGCCCTTGTTTCTTCATCTATTAAAGTGGGATAAAAATAGTTCCTATCTCATAGGGATTTTATGAGGATCAAATGAAATATTAATATTTGTCAAGTACTTAGAACTGCATCTGGTAAATAGTAAGTGCTCAATATACAGTAGGTAATCTGTTTTTCTTGCTCTCCCAATTATTTATTATTGTCATTGAGACTCTATGGGCCACTGAGATTTGTGTTCTGTAGAACCTCAGTGGTGCATCTTAAGAGCATGTCTCTGTCTAGGAGCTGGTGAAGACCACATTCCTGACACTCCCATTGCCCTATACTCTATCCCACTCATGCGCACAGCACTGGATGATCTTAGTAAAAACATATAATTCACACAGTTTTAGTGCGGTGGCATCCATTTATATACACAGCTGAGGGCACTAATGTGAGCAGAAAAGAGAATTTTTTACACAAAAATGAATGTATGCACAAATTCAGGGTTTTAGGAGAACTATCAAAATTGGTTTCATGACTTCTGGAACAGAGATAAATAGAACTGAAATTAGTTTGCTATCAGGAGCACTGTGCCTGCATATTAGCCCCCTGGAGGATGTGATACTTAGAGTAATTCATGTACTGAAGTTAATGTTGCTTACATTTAAAAATAGTGTGCTAAGGTGTTTTCCATGTGAATGGAGAGGATTTACTATATGTTCCAACTGTTACAAAAACAATTGACAAAAAGATTCCACTTTGGATTTTCATTCTTGCTGTCTTTATTTCTCACTTCTTTTTTTTTTCAAATGTCTCCAAGCCTCAAATTTCTCTTAGTAATACCTGGAAACTTGAAGATCGAGTCAGTCGAACTTAAGGAATCTTTATCCTATTTCCCCAAAATTACTCAAATAAATTTTATGCTTCCTTTGTATCTTGTCTTTGGAATTCCATGTTGCTGTATAAACACTGTATGGGTCTCTGCAATGAACAAGCATCTTTGAGCGCCTCCCAGTTAGATCTTTGTTGGTACCTTCCTTCTTCCTTCTGAATTTTAACTGTCTTCAGTGAGGGATAAAAAAAATTTAGCATGTACATGTAGACAACTTTATCTGCTGCTTGCAAGAGCACTTTAGTGGAATAGTTTTCCTTCTTTTCATGCCTTCATTTGCCAGCCAGAGGGTACGAATTCGAATGCTGTCATGTTTGTTCCATCTTTTACTTGTTCGCTTCCCAATCCTGGGGTAGGGGAGGAGACAAAAGATGGGCGACGGCAGCAAGTGGTCATCTGTAACTTTCTCCAGATTCTGCGGAAGGCGAATGGAATGGAGCTTATTCTGTCAGTGGTGCAGAAACTTTAGATTTATAGGCAGGCAGATCTAAGCAATAGTTGTCTATAAACAAAGGCGATATTTAAGTGTTTAGTGATCTTTTTCAGAGGGGATTTACTTCCTGTAACTGCTTATCTGCCTGTCGCTGGTGGTAATGAAAGTGGTCAGCTCATCTGACTTTCTTCCCATGATCCTTTGCCACAGGTCCTAGTGCCACCAATCTCATAATAGGCTCCATCGCTGGGGCCATCCTGGTAGCAGCTATTGTCCTGGGGGGCACAGGATGGGGATTTAAGTAAGCAATGCCGCATGTCTTCTTCTCAGTGGCTCTGGCACTTCTCTATTCTGCTTACATAACCAAGTTTTGAGTTCCTGCTACCAGATTTTGAGTTTTAACAGTAAAACCACTAAAAATAGATATTTGTGTTCAGAAATGGGTCAGAAGAAACATGGAACCTCAAATATCATCTTCAGGCAGATGGGAAAACACAAAATGTAGAGAGCACTTATGCAGAACTTAAAGGAGAAGGTCTTTGATAAAAGTAGTTTTAGGAGCAAGCATCCTGAGAAACATTTATTTATATGCAGATAATCCAGGAAACTGTTGTTAGATATAAGTGCATCTCCTCATACAAGTTCTTTGTATCTGTTTAAAACTGCTTTACATGCCACTGACATTTTGAAATTTTCACAACCTTATTTTTCACCTGTATAGCTTTATTTGAAAAGCTTTATTATTTTATAAAAACATTAAAAATAGTTTCATTAATTCCCTAACCTACTAAATCAGTGTCTCACTGGAATTTGAAGTCTGTGGCTTTGTGTCACTTAATATTTTTTAATGAACTGTTAATATTGACATGACTGGTAGAGTAGGTGTGTTTTCATATGACGTTTCAGTTTGGATGGTACCTTGATCACTGAAGTAAGTTTGTTTAAATAGACACACCAGATAATCATAAACAAACCTTGATTGTGGTTCACATTTTTGAATCTGTTTTGTCCAGTTTGGTGTTTGCATACCTTGAATTCATTGGGTAATTGCTTCCTATATCTTTTTGTGCTCTGATGACTTGTTTATTGTGGTTTGTAGATAAGACCTAATACTCCCCGTGCCAAATACTCCCTGTGATAAATTCAGTTTCAGTTAGATCTAGGGAAACAAATTTAAGTGGGAAATAAGAATATTACCCAAGTTCAAAACCCACTTTGCCTCCATTTGGTTACCTAATAGAGAAAGTTTTTGACCTGAATTATCTGAGTAATTACCTCAATTTTTTTTGTTGTTTTATATTTAAAATTCTCAATTCAATACATTTAAACCAGGTAAAATGTTATTATTAGAAATTTATTATGAAAGAAAAACAATCCATAAGATAATTTAAACAAATTAAACTTTTTCTGCTATTTTTGTTATTATATTAAGATTTAATGAATAAGCCTACAAATTTTTGAGTGGCTTCAGCTTGGAAGGGTATTATCAGATGGTACCTCTTTTCTTCAGAGATATTTATAAATTTGAACCTGTTTAGTAAAACAGTAATTTTGACATCAGCACGCTTTCAAAGACACACAAACATATTTAACTTTCTCATCGTGATATTAATAAGATTTTGCCCAGTTAATGAGTCACTCATGTGGTACCTAACAACAAAAAAATATGTGTTTGTTTGGGCTGAAATAATTCTAGCAAAAACTTTTCTTAGTGTCTCATTACTGTAAAAAGGTCATTATACATTTCAGTAGTTCCATGATCTGTTACTCTAGAATGCTCCTTTGAACTGTTTCATAAGTATGCCTCAAGGAAAATAAACTTGGCTCATGCCAGGCTTATGCCTCCTTGGTGTTAGGAGACTTCAGTTTCAAAGGCCTGGAAAAGAGTCCGCTGGGCATCTTAGCCATCCAGCTGCGTGCAGTGTCAAAAGTACCACTTCAGCATTTGGAGATGAGAGCGCTGTTCTGTAGCAGGACCTCAAAACACTGGCCTGGCCTAGCTCACAGCTTGAATTGCATGTTTCTTTGGGGAAAAGCAAAAAAGCATTTATCACTGTATAAGTAGTTTAGGCCTGTACAGTGTATTTATATCTGAGAAAGATATCTAGTTATCAGAACAGAAAGCAAAGGGGAAGAGATGGACATTTAGTGAGGTGAGAAATAGCCTTTGGGGGGATGCTGTGCAGACCTGTGTGGCTGGGTTCTGTCAATGCCCTTTCCCTTCCCTGTGACGCTCATAGGAAAACATTTTGGAAGGCACACAGTAGTATAAAGTAAAGGAAAGGAAAAAATGAAGACAGAATTCTTGAACATGTCATTTTAGCAGTTTAAATTTGTAGGAGGTACTGCTGTTTGTGCTATTTGTTGCTCCATGGGAATCTTTAGTTTAGATTTTTAGATGTTAGATCTTTAGATTTTAATAGTAGCTATGTGGTTTGTATGGAGCTTTAAATAACTACTTCAACCTTGCAATAAAAGCCTTTGGGTGCTGAATGATGAAGCTTCAGTGTTCCCACCCTTCACACAGTTTTGGAGATGATTAGTCTAGAGATGATTTGGAAGTATAATTATTTGCAGTTTGAATTGAAACTTTGAAGTCTTTCATTGAGTTCAATGTAGATACAAAAGAGGTTTCTTTAGAACCAAAAGTTGAAAATAGTTTGTAAAAAGAATTGCTCTAAATATCTTTATTGGAAAGCCCCCTCCTGAAACTGGGTTTTTATTACTGGATGAGAAATTAGCAAGATAGCCTAAAGAATCTGAAGGTACAGTAACTGCTCAGGGGAAGTATTGTTTTTTTCTAATGTTGAATTTCTTTAGCTGTAACATTCTGAATGATGTAGTTGTGAAAGAAGTTTCATACCCACCATTACCTGTTCAAGTATGAATGAGAGCTACAGCTGTGCTCTGACTCCTGACACTGGCATTATGGTTCTTTCTTTTTTTAAACCATATTTACCCTTAAATAGCTGGTTAAAGCATAAGCTTATGTGAGTGTACATGCATGTGTGAATGTGTGCAAATTTGTGTGTGTAAAGTGATGATGAAGCTTTATCAAGATTGTGTGGTCAAAACAATAGTATGAATTTAGATTACTTCTTTTTAGCAGAATAGTAGAATCTGAAAACTTTGGTTAATGCAAGCAAGACTTCCCTGAGCAAGATGGTGAAACTCTTAAAAAGAAAAAAATGTTTTATTGGGTAGGTTATTTTTTAAAAATATTCTGATATATTGGGTAATGTGGTAGGCATACCTAAGTAATTTCCATAGTTCTGTATTCCAGAAGTGTGAAGATGCTAAGGGATAGTTTAGTCTATGGATTCTCAGTCTTTAAGGTGTTAGGATTTTTCTCTGAGAAATCTTGTGAAAACTGAACATAGGCCCTTGTCATACCAGTTTGGTCAACTTTCTCCCACATCTGCATTTATTTGCTCTCACCCTCTGCTGTTTTTTTTTTTTCTCTCTCTCTCTATCCCTGCACACACTAAATTAAGCTATGAACTGTGGTGCAAAAGATTGCAAACGTGGTTGCCAAGGAGGCTCCTGGCTATCATTCAGCATTGAATAATAATGTTGCTCCACTAGGTCATTAGAGCTGTTGCCTTTCCTGGACATTGAAAAATATCAAGAGACTGAAGTATCATTTTAGTAGCATCTTTCTCTAAAGCTTAGGACGAGTGACAAGTATATAAAAAGATAATTTCATCTCTTCATCTAACAATGAACAGAATTGCTGTTATTAACTTGGATGCAGCTTTTTATCTGAATTCTCTAAATCTGAAGACAGGAGTTTTGATGTGAGCAATATGGTCATCTATATGCCCATAAAGTATATCCACACCATAGGTGATGGTGGTAGAAAAGAGATTCTAGGTGATGATAGGAAAAGAACTTGAAGGTTAATAGTGATAGTTTGCTGACAGTTCATATCACAAGATATGAGGACAAATGTTGAGTTCTTTCAAACGTGTTATAATTGCAGGCTATGGAAGACCATTGCCATGTCCCATTATTCCACCACCTGCTCTCTCCATGGGATTCAGCAGCAGGAGTGGCCATGTTGGCCTGGCAGAGCTGCCCCTGACATTAAAAGTTAATTTAATAAGTCTATGTAATTAAATATGTGGTTTCCTGTCTATGAGAAGTCAGATTCAGTCCCTACTGAACCTGACTTGGACGCTAGGAGATTGTTTGGCTTGTGTTCCTTGTCGTTGGAGGTGCTAAAGAAAGGACTGTTTAGGTACTTGCAATAAACGAAATTGAAAGGGTCATATCTGGATTATCACAAGGAAAGTTAACTGAATTGTTTGAATGGCATACTGAATGAAATTTGAAATGAACCTAATATTGCTATTACATTTTCTCAAAAAATCAAATGTCTTTTTTCTGCTTTCATTTTTTGTGGAATTTAGAAATGAAATCAATTTTAGCTAGTCTTTCCATGAGGAGGATAACCAGATTGCTCCTTTTCTAAATTCCATGACCATATCCCAATGTAAAATAAAGGACCTGGTTTCCCCAGTATCCCTCTGACACTTGGGTTAGGCACTTTCTTACCCAGACCTAGCAGGTGGTGGTGGTGCCAGGTTAGCCAGAAAGAGCCAATTCAGCTCCCTGACTCAACCACCTGGGGAAGTGAACTCAGTCTAAGGTGACCAAGGAGGCAGAGTTGGGAAAGTGTTCTTGGTGGGTGAGTGATGACTCATCATGGAAAAAGAAGAGACTCATCATGGAAAAAGAAGATCTTAGTGGTGGATAAACATGCCCTTAAAAGAATATCTAAGACTTTGCAATTCCCAAAACATTATTGTTACCTAAAGAGCCTTTAAAAAATCTTTTGTAGATGTATATATAGTATAACATGGGAGAAGGCAATGGCACCCCACTCCAGTACTCTTGCCTAGAAAATCCCATGGATGGAGGAGCCTGGTGGGCTGCAGTCCATGGGGTCGCGAAGAGTAGAACACGACTGAGCAACTTCCCTTTCACTTTTCACTTTCATGCATTGGAGAAGGAAATGGCAACCCACTCCAGTGTTCTTGCCTGGAGAATCCCAGGGACGGGGGAGCCTGGTGGGCTGCCGTCTATGGGGCTGTACAGAGTCGGACATGACTGAAGTGACTTAGCAGCAGCATGTAGTATAACATATAGTAGACAAAAGTACAGGTTTTTCAGAAGTAGTAAAAATGGATGAAAACTGAGTCAATGCAGGGTTTATGGATTGCACTGATATTCTACAGTGATTCAGAAATACCTTGCAGGTTATGATGAAAAAGTGAGCGGCCTTCAGAATCCAGTGAACAAAGGATTTCAGAGAAAACACTTGTGGAGGGAAAGCAGCAAGCATCTACGGATGAGAGATGTGCTTTCACATTAAAATAGAACAAAATAACTTGATAGGCAATTCTCAACATATAGTAGCCAGTAGTGGTTTTACAGTTGATCTGTGAGGAGCCCTGAAAGTCAGCCAACTGCAGAAATGGCCCTCCCTGTCCTCATCACAGGGCTCCATCTTCTCTCTGCTGGGACGTCAGTGGTGGAAGCGTGGTCCTGGAACTCCCCATTAGGATTTAGAGTCCATTTTCCCATAGACAGGAGGGTGGGTTGGCCTCCTGATCTGCCCTGGGAGGCCAGTCATACTGTAGGACGTTTTTATAAAAAATGCAATCTAAGCTTCAAAACTGACAACTTATGGACACTAGAGGTTGCCTATATGTCAGGCTGAAATGGAATTTCATATCTCCAAGTGAACCAGGGAATTCACTGGCAGTCCAGTGGTTAGGACTCAGGGCTTTCACTTCTGAGGACCCAGGTTTGATCCGTGTTTGGGAAACTCAGATCCTGCAAGCTGTGCGGCTTGGCCAAAAAACAAACAAAAAGACCAGATTGCTATTATGACCTTAAATTTGGCTATTTATCTGACATTCCCTGAGTTTGAATAAAGGGTTTTATATAAGGGCGATAGAGTCATTTTGGGCTTCCCTTGTGGCTCAGCTGGTACAGAATCTGCTTGCAATGTGGGAGACCTGGGTTCGATCCCTGGGTTGGGAAGATCCGCTGGAGAAGGGAAAGGCTACCCACTCCAGTATTCTGGCCTGGAGAATCCCATGAGCTGTATAGTCCATGGGGTCGCAGAGTTGGACACGACTGAGCGACTTTCACTTTCAATATAGTCATTTACATGTGTAGCATGAGCCCACTTGATTTTTCCTCCACACCCAGTTTTAGTTGGGGAGACAAAAGTTTAATGGTTCTCTTGCATTCTGGCAACACATATCTGAATAGATTGGGGCGCCTAGTCCTTCAAGGTCATTCCACAAGGTCAAACAGTCGCTGTTTTCCCCCCACCTGACTCATAGGAAGTGTGGTTCCTAATGCATCTACCTTCAAGGGCAGTGGCCGTGTGGAGACACAGGCCCTGTGCTCTGAAGGAAACTGACTTAGTAACAGATACATCATGGGAGACTTCCCGTTTGTTCTCACCTCCCTTTCCTGGGCAGCATCAGCAATGATTGCTTTTAGGGATACTGACCCAAAAGAGGGTTGAGAGGGAGGAAGGGGAATGGTGAAAAGGAAAAAGTAGCAGTGCTACAGTGTTTGTACTATGTGTTAGCCAGTGATCCACATGCTTAAGCCATTAGTGAAGACGCCATAATGAAAACTTAGAAAAGGGGAGATTTTCTTTAAAGCGTTTTATATTTACTATTGAAAAAGAGAAGCATCAAAGCAGTCATCTTGGAGGAAAAAAAATAAGAACTTTGCAAGATGTCTTTCTACATATTTTGAGCTTTCGTATTGTTTTTATTTTGAATTACCTGTGGGGATGAGGAATATACTGCAGTCCTTTTGGTACTTAGGGCTGTAAGGGTATCAACTGGCCCCGAGTGAACGGGCAGGGAGGGGGATGAGGGGGCTCCAGTTTTGCATGATGCCATGGTGGCAGCTGTGTTGCGCCTGCCCAGTGTGCAGACTGAATGCATGAACCCCTGCTTGATGCCCCACATGAAGCCAGACCATGGGGAGGTTGCAACCAACTTTTGTTGTTGGCTTGTAGTGTCTTGCTGGTTCTCTTCTTTCTCTTTTTAAACATAAGAACCTCTTTTGAGGAGACTGGACACTATGCGCAAAGCATTTTAACTTGCTTATTTCAACTAAGCCAAGCTGCTCCATTTGCTTAACTAACCTGAGCCTGTGTCCATTCTCCTTGGAGTGTACCATCTGACTGTGCACTCTGGGTTTCTACTAGAATTCTAGGTAAGAAAAACGCTTGTTCCAAAGTGAGGTAAGAGCTCACACCCCAAGGCAGCAAAATAACTGAGTAGAGCAGTTTTTTTGTTTTGCTTTGTTTTTGTCACTGGTAAAAACCAGTCCACAGATACGGAACTCTTAAGTTCCCAAAGGAAACAGTTCTAAGACTTTCAAAATATTTCTTAGTTTTTCTAATAGCCCCCTAAGTGGAAGAGCCTCCTGGATTAATTTATACCTAGTTAATGTTAGCTATGTCATTTCCTTCTGAAACCTGCTTCCCTGATATCTCAGTTGGTAAAGAATCCACCTGTGATGCAGGAGACCCCGGTTTGATTCCTGGGTTGGGAAGATCCACTGGAGAAGGGATAGGCTACCCACTCTAGTATTCTTGGGCTTCCCTCATGGCTCAGCTGGTAAAGAATCTGCCCGCAATGCGGGAGAACTGGATTTGATCCCTGGGTTGGGAAGATCTCCTGGAGAAGGGAACAGCTACCCACTCCAGTATTCTGGCCTGGAGAATTCCATGGACTGTATAGTCCATAGGGTCACAAAGAGTGGGACACAACTGAGTAGCTTTCACACTTCCTTCTGAAATAGACAAATTGGGCTGCTGAGGTTTTCTGTTCCAGTGAACAACTGGAAGCTTCTTTTCAGCCTTCACAAATGGATATGCGCTGGCAGGGAGGTTGTAACAACATCCAAAAGTGTGAGTTGTTCTCTGTTTCGAGTTATTTTGGACAGTCTGCCTCGGGGTGAGTTGATTACTTTGCTCTGGAACTAGCGTTGCTGTCATTATCATTACCCTTCTCTCATCATGATCTGATTAATATTGTGGATTTTTCCCCTTCTGCTTGCATCTTCTTTTGACGTACTCTGGAAGAAATGTCAAGAAGAGGAGGTTTGATCCTACTCAGCAAGGCCCCATTTGAATCAGCGGCCCTGGATGAACAGCATCTTGCACTGTGGGATTCTGGGTATGACATACTTGCAGCATCGTTGCCAGAACTGTTAAGTCTGTGAACAAAAACCTTGGGTGGTAATGACTAGAGAACTAACGTTGGGGTAACAGGGATGGAGTCAAAGAAAACTGTCCTTTTTGGAAATAATTTCAAAGAACCCCTCCCACCACCTATCAATAAAAGGGAGCAAAAGCAAATATGGTACAAAGAACTATTTCAGAATCTTTTTTTTTTCTAATGAAAGGAAGAAGGAAGAACAACAAAAATTAAGTGCAATAAAAGAACCATTAAAAAATAGCAAATGATCTTTTTCTTTCCTCAGCCTGCTACCACTTAATATCTTCTAAATGATTTAGCATGATTTTTTTTTTTCTTTTCTTACCAATGACACACTCCAGCGGCATGAAGATCTAATTTTCGAAAGGGTAAAATCTGCATGGCCTATATACAACAAACAGCTAGCAAGCCAATCCACAGCAAAACCTGCAACTCATTTCCTAAGATGAAAGTGGCAGATGAACCCACGGAAGCTGCCTGCCCCCCTGCCCTCTGCTCCCTAGTCCTGACCAGGCCGTGAGGAACTCCACGCACCCCTGCTCTTGTTGACTCACTTCCTGTTGTCTTTTCTCCTGGACCTCACACCCTTTGGAAATGGAAGCTGGAATTTGAACAATGATGCTATTGTATAGTCCTTTTATAAATGTAAATATGGAAATAGATTTTGACACATCATTTTCACTTGTCTGTACTGAAGTATTTCTCTTGTAAAGGTTGTCTGTAAATTTGAGTTTATTGTTTGTTCTCCATCATTTTTATTCTTTTTCTCTATTTTTCTTTGTCTCTGTCCTCTCTTGTAACATGTTGTACAATGATTCTTGAGTTTGCTTTAAAAAAAAAAACAGATATGGCCACAAATTCAAGGAGTTTGGGCACAAAACAGGTGCAATTAAAAAAATGAAATGATTGAATGAGATGAAATGCTTGAAACCAAAAATAAACAAAGAGTGGGGGACACAAAAAACAAAACAACCCACAGGAAAAATATAAAAATTTACATAAAAATGTAAATGCAAATATGTGTACTCACAAGTCTCTAATTTTTTTGATGTCATTATAAACATCTGTATATAATGTAAGAAAGTAGACACCCTCTCAAATTAATCACGAAAGTGCCAAGCTCATGATGTCAGTTTTTGATTTTAACAGTTTTCTTTCCCTGTCTTTAATGTGAAAGGAAGATAAACTTAAAGCCTTAAATTTAAAAAATAATTTTTAAATGTTGAAAGCTTGGGGAAAAGTTAAACTTTTCATTTTATTCCATATCTATTATTGTCAGAATTTCATTCATGCCTTCAACTTCCTGCCTCAAAATATATATGGTAGATCCCCACTGTAAAGCTGGTAATGAGGACAGAAACAGCATTTACCTTTTTCTGAGCACTGTTAGGATAGGCTTTAATTCTGTGTGTTGTGTTTTTCAACCAACCTTGTCTGGCCCGGTGTATGACTGATCTGTGGAATGTTGTGATGGATTACAATGGGGTTCTACGATATACAAATTCACATCGTTCTTTTCCCTCCAGGCAGATTTGCAGATGTAATCTGGGTTCCCAAGCCCCTCTGAATTTAATTCACTGTCACTGATTTTTTTTCTTCCATTGATGGTCAAGATAGCTTTCGTTCAAGTGTTGAGTATCTACGGTAATGAAGTTTAGTTCCACCTTTTTTTTTCAGTATAAAAGCTTGTACATGATCCCTTTAGTAAGCATCCACCTAGTGATGTTTTGCTGTTTTACCCTAAAGAGCCCACACTTCTGTAACATCCTCCTGTTTTTAGAAACAGGACATCCAGTTGTCCCATTCACTTCTTCATTACAACTAAATTAGTTGCTCAAGTGAGCTTTGAGTTCTTTTTCAGCAAGATTCATGACACTAGTCTCACCAGTTTTGCCTGAACTTTGCAAAGGATTTTTTCCTTAAAATATGCTGCTTTAAACAGTGGGGTTTTCCCCAAGTTATCCTTTGCTTTGGAAGTGTTGCAGTCGTTGAGCAGAAACCTTAATTTCTAAATGCTACACTAGACCGTAAACTAACATCTTAATCCTGTTATTGCTTTCTGAGTCCTAGGTGCTATGCAGGTATGTAGTCTTTCTCTAGAACTAGCTGTATGTTTATGTTGTAATAACAGGGTTACCTACAAGGTTTATCAGCCTTACCCTTGGTGTCATAAGCCATGAGTTCTATCCCTCTACCAAGCAGCATTGGCTCTTAGAGGGAGCCTGGAGGAAACTCAGATTACTCGGGATCTCTTCCTGTTACTCTGTTTGTGTCTCTCTGTTGTTGAGTCCTGTTCACCAGTGGATACTTAGCTGCTGCTGAGTCCACCATACACACTTCACTGCTGTTCCAGAGGTACCGTGGTTCACTTAATAGACACAAAACCCTGGTAGTACAAACAAGTTTAAACCTGTTGTTAACTTCTGAGCATTTCACAAACAACATTGTAAATGTGCGATGTTATGTTTTAAATCAGACCACAGTGGTCCCCAAATATTATGTACATATGGCAACTGTCAGTGTAACTTTTTATTACACTGGCACTTTCATAGGTAAGGAAACCTATGCTCCAATGTTAAATTATTTGTGTGTATATGTAAAATACACGAGCTTTAAGCTATCTGTGTATGACTGTGAAAGATAATGCAACCATACCAGTTGTGAGCAGTGGATTATAGTTATGTTTGGTGGTGTTAGTTTATGTAAGATCAAGGTCTGTTGTATTTTCTCTTGCACATACCATTCATTTGCTGATCCTTGTGGTGTGAATATGCCAGTTTATTCATTTGAGCTCAAAGCACAAGCATCTCACCGTTTAATGTTACCCTACAAGAGTTAGTGTAAAGTGATGACAAGTTCCCATTTCACCCGTTAACTTGTGCTTCACTAATTGGTGACACCTGGATGAGGAGATGTGCGCTGACTTCATTGCTCACCCTCGGATACTGCATGAACCCATCGAATTAGAGCTACTCTTCTTAGATAAATGAGCAGTACACATAGGTGCATGTTCTAAAACATGAATCACGTAGAGCTGTGGAGTTTTGCCAAGTGGTTTGTGTGTGACTTTAGTTTCTGTTTTTCTTTCTTTCTTTTTTTTAACTATGCAGAGATGGGAAATGCACAAACTTCTCAAAGACTAGTGTCTGAAGAACTTTCCAAACAGTAATCGAACCCTTTCTTTAAAGTCATCCCACCATACTTTATAGCCATTGTTGCTTCCACTGTTAATTTTCATTTTTAGATGGTTTCCAGTTCTTTAAGTGCACAGCCTGAAGTTTTGCTGGAAGCTAAATAAATTCATTCGTATCTTGGTTGTCTATAGATGGAGATTCAGTAGTCATTGTATGCTTCTTCAGTCAAGTGTATATTAAAACTTTCGTTAACATTGAATGTTGTAGTTTTATACTTTGGTCGTTTTTCTTAAACCCTTTTTCTGTGCTCTCTTGTGTTGTTGATTCAATGGCTGTGCACCAGATATCTTTTAGCGCCGGTCTCTCAATCAAAGGCTCACTGAAAATTTAATCGGTCAATGGAGCAAAATAAAATCCTGATTGATGGTAAATATGTTGCTGATTAGGATTCAGCTTCAGTGGATTTATTGGAAATGCTTTGCTTTTTATAAGTCCAGGGTGGGGGGGAACACAGTAGGGTCATGCCATTACTATATTTCTTTCTTTGTTGTCTGTCTTCTGAGTTTAAACAGGGGATAACTAGTCATAACATCCACACTTTTGAGCCTGGTACCATTAGAATCAAACTAAAAAGAAAACAGAAGGGTTTGGTTGTCTACACTGTAATACCAAAAACATTCAAAGGAAGGTATTTCCTCATACCTTACATAGGATTGTTCATCAAATAATAATCCTAAAAAAAAAAATCATAATCCTATTTTATGAATGTCTCTCAATGTCTCCTCTCTCTTCCCACTGCCCTGCTTTGGTTTGGCATCAACAACGGCATGTATCTCACATAAAGGTACTGCAGTAACACAGAGCCTGATCTGCCTACTTCATTCCTCTGATAGAGTTTGTAGCAGTTCTTCATTTTCTATAAGATAAAGCCCAAACCTAACAATATGACTTAAAGTGCTAGCTGCCTTTCATGACGTCACCCTCATTTATTTTCTTAGTCTTCATCAGTTCTTATCCTCCCATAATCACCCTGCTTAGAGTTCCCCTCAAGAGCCTTATCTGCCCAAGTCTGAAGAGTCTGATGTAAATTTTATGTCCAATCACCATAGTTCATTTGTTTCTATGTCATTTTGTATGATAAAAGAAATATGGAACACTTAAAGTAACATGAAGATTATACTTTAAATAAAGAATATTAGAGTATAATTTATCAGTATATTTGACTTTAAAGGAATTATCTCATTTTTATGTTTTTCTTTCTCATTCCATTTTTGAGGTTGACACCAAATTGAATTCTCTCATGCTCCCTTGGTAACTGACTGTGAAAGGTGACCCAGAAACTTTCTAGAAAATAGGACAGCAGGCCTAGAGTTAAAACTTTGATATAAATAATTAGGTGGATAATCCATATACTCACAATGAAATTCCTAAGTAACCTTTCAAATTTAATGTAGGCCCCCTTTAGGTTAATTACAAAAGTTAGGAATTTCTACTCATTAGTTTATTCATTTGACAAATGTTTATTAAGCTTCTGTGCCAGGAACTCTACCTGGGACTTGAAGGAACAGAATAAAATTTGAGTCCCAAGGTGCTCACAGTTTAGCATGGAAAGACAATGTGTCTAAAACAAAACAAAACAAAAATCCCCCTCTGAGCCCAAGGTGGTAAGTAAACTAAATCATGTAGGAAGTTAAGATAAGAGGACTGGTGTAGGGAGAGGGATGCAGGAAGGCTTGCTGAAAATGTGTTGATCTGTCTTGAAAGATAAGTTCACTGGTCTTATAAACTGGGAAGCACTCAAGGCTTAGAAAGTAGTATGCTTCAAGACTAAAGAAGAGGAGCCCAGACACTCTGGGTAAGTAGTACTGTCTCTTTCCTTACATCTGGCCTACGTTTCCTTACATTCTGCTAGCCTGCCATCCTCCTCTCCCACTCCCCCAACTCCTTACTTCTTTCCTTCCTACCTTTCCCAAACTTGATCTATAAAAATTCTGCAGTACTGTGCCTGGTCTCAAGGACACTATGACTGAGCTCTCAATCTTCTAGCAAGACGCAACGTTTAAATTCAGTGTGATAAGTGCCTTAATAGACTTAAGAAATTTCGGTGCCTCGGAAGAGAGGAGGGAGACTCTGTCTCTGCCTTTGAGTTCAAAGAGGTAAGAGGAAGTGGCACTTGAGCAAAGAGGCTGTGCCGTTGGACCTAAAGCCGTGATCATGTGCTGTTTCGTTTAACCAGGGCTCGCTTTTGTTGATGGAAAGAAGTCTGTCTACAAATGCCTTGGGAGTAGAATAGTCTGTAATATTCAGACTTAATTTTCTGCTCCAGATATCTGGATTTATTTTGCTGGAGTGACAACTATTATAAGATTCTCCATCAAAACCTAATATTTTTAGATATTTTCCCACCAATGAGCATATCATAGATCAATCTTCAGTGTTTGGGGCTGTCAGTAATGACAAAGAGGGCTTCTTGATCTGACCTGTAAACCCTATTTTCTTAGTGTAAAAGTCCCCAGCTAATCTCAGTCCGGAGTGAGGGGATGGATAAGAACCATAAGTGCTTTTAAAGCATTATTTAGTAAGTCTTTCAATTCATGAGGGATCAAAATCATCTTCCAAGTGTAATTTCACTTCCAGTCCACCAAAGTTACTATTTATCTCTTTTTTTGTGTGCCTTAGAAGGTTATACTTGTGCAGTCTTTTCAACAACCTATTAGCTTCTCTGGCTCCTTAACTAGAACAAGTTACTGGTTACATACTTGGTTTCTGGTGAGAAAAGAAACACACGATCCCACATCACCTGAAAATAGTTGTCCTGCTGGAATCTTCCGAGGTCCCCTTTGCCAGTCCATCATCTGAGGACACACCCTTGTCCTGGTGTGGCTGAAAGGCTGCACTTGTGACCGCACAGTGTTCACCCATGAGAACATTTATCTGACTGTGATGATCACCGAAAGCCAGATTGACCCAGGAAATTGAGTGGTCCCTCAAAAGCAAGGTAAAACAGAAAAATCTTCATCCTGAATGATCAGGAGGGTATCAAGAGTTCTTCAGATCTATTTGGAGCTTTAAATAGCTTCCAGCCTCAGGAGGTAAATGAGCTGACAGCAGAGCTCCCTGCTTCTTCAGACCCAGGTCTCAGACTGAAAGAAGGAAGACAGTAACTTATAAATGACATCAGGGTGGGCTCTGCCCTGCAGCAAGACAGTGCCGCTGAGCCAGGGTCACTCCCATAGAGATAGTGAATGGACGGTATGCAGTACGTTTAAACTGCTTTTCCTATCAATACATAGATGAAATGGTATGAAGCAAGGGTGCCCATTATCCATATGAACAGAACAGCTGTCTAGGAGACAAAAGAGCCAAGGAGACCAAGCTGAGCTGGAGAGCACACGCCTGGTCTCTGTTCCACTCCAGTCAGTGCTCACCCGTGGAAAACTGGACCCTTCACTGCTTCACGTGCATGCTAAGTCCCTTCAGTTGTGTCCAACTCTTTGTGACCCCAGGGACTGTAGCCCACCAAGCTCCTCTGTCCATGGGATTCTCCAGGCAAGAATACTGGAGTAGGTTGCTATGCCCTCCTCCAGGGCATCTTCCCGATCCAGGGATCAAACCCACATCTCTAGTGTCTCCTGTGTTGTCAGGAAGGTTCTTTACCACTAGCATCACCTTCATTGCCTCTCCCACTCATTTTTCTAGAGAAGCCATCCATCCAGATTCATATATAGGATTACCTTTTTTTAAAAAATATCATGCAGCAATTCATATTTTAAAAACACCATGTGGATAAAGGCAGTGCAAACAGAAACTGTCTTTGCACAGAATTGAGCCTATGGCCCCTTGGATGTAAGTTCGACATAAAATAATGAGACGTTTTCACATGCAACCCCTGCAATCTGCTTGATCGTTTCAGCAAGTGTGGAGATGCAATCTTGACCTCAGTCAGGGTTGCACGTGGCCATGTGAAGAGTCATGCAGGCATTTTCATGAGCTGCCACTTATATGTCAACCTACTGCTGTTTCTTGGGGACGTGAAAGCCACAGGGGGTCAAAGGAAGCCTGCCTGAAGCTACTTCCTTTTGGTGGTGCTTCGAGTGCTAAGCTTATTCACATGTGCTCATTTGTGGGAGATGGACTGGTCTAGCGTTGACAAATAGACATTATCTCAAAGCTTACTATAGCTGCGTAGTGGCTGCCTGGCTCCTTCACCATATCTACCATTGGTTCGATAGAATGCTGAGGTTGATTATGCATGTCTGCTACCTGGCAAGAGGAAGTACAGGACTAGGTCCAACAAAATCTTAAGGACAGAATTTATTTCAGTCTGACTCTCCAGGCCAGTTAGATACAGGGATGAATCAGCCAATGTGGCAAGTCCAAAGATCCTTGCGTAACTTTTTGGATCCAAGGAAATAAAGGATTCTTGAGAAAAGAAATTCAGAAACTGAAAAATCTATCAGGAAAGAGTGATGAAAAATTTACGTGTTTATTGAAGAAAATGTAGGAAACAAAAAAATTCAAGAAAATTAAAATCCCTGTACTCTAGTCATCAACATATACACTCCATTAATACTTTGGTGACTTCTTGAACCTTTATTTTGCTTTTTCCTGTCAGCACAGAATCAGGTCACAAAGGTAGGCAGCCAGTGGGTCTCTCTGGGGATCTGTGGTTCTACATCCCTGCTCATTTGTGTGTGTGCGTGTGTGTGTGTGTGTGTGTGTAAGTGTGTGTGGATGTATGTGTATGTATGTGTGTGTGTGTGCATGCCCTCCTGGCTCCCGAAAAGGATGGGACAGTTGAATCATTAGAGAAAAGATATGCTTTCTAGTCTCTCAGCTGTGGCTCAGACTGTTTCCTTCACTGGGAAGAATTCCGCTTCCTCACACAGCTCTAGTCACATTCCTGTGCATCCCCAAGCGATGCACAGGAATCCAAAATGACCTCCTTCACAAAGTTTTTCCCGATCCTTCCACAGCTTTCTAGATCATACAGAGTGTGAGAGCTCCACTTAGTGATGGAGTGAGAATGAACCCCCAGGTCTTTTAGGCTCCAGAGCCCATATTCCAACCACATCACTGTATTGCCCCTCTTATATTTCCATTTTATAGCTGAAACTTCAAAGTTGAAAAAGTTTAACACTTTCATTGTGATCATCATTCTAGTAAGTGGTAGGACCAATGTCAGGACACAGACAGCCGAATTCCTAATCCTTGTCTGAATCCAAGACCACATGTGATGGACACATGCAATGAGCATGAGGATGTAATCAGAAAATCCTTGGAGAGAATCACTTCCTGCCTATGTTTGTGGGCTGATTCTGCTTGAAGCTCCTATGGAAACCACTGCTACTAGGAGGTAGTGGGAGTGTCCCCAGTTACAGAAATTGTAATGATGTCACTGCTTAAGTGTACGTTCTGGCCGTTTGTTAGAACTAGACAGAGAGGATAGGGCTTCTCAGGTGACACTAGTGGTAAAGAATGTACCTGCCAGTGCAGGAGATGCAAGAGATGCAGGTTTGATCCCTGGGTCAGGAAGATCCTTTGGAGGAGGGCAAGGCAACCTACTCCAGGATTCTTGCCTGCAAAATCCCCTTAGACAGAGGAGCCTGGCAGGCTACAGTCCGTGGGGTTGCAAAGAGTCAGATGTGACTGAGCACACCCACAGAGAGGGAGAGGCCAGCAAGACCAAAGGAAAAGGTTGAAAATGTATTCCTACAAAATTTATTCCACCTAAGAGGGAATGTGTTAATTAGCTTACAAATCTGCAGAATGTTAAGTGAGAGATGAGATTTTTCTGTTACCTCTGTTGAATGAAAATTTTGTTACAAAACTGTCAGTGAAGATTGGAAGGAATGCCCCTTTTAATCCCATATTAAAAAAAAACTTCATTGAGTCAATAAATAATATAAGCGTTTACCAAATCTTTGCTGGATACAGCAGGTCAGAAGCTATGATGGTCAGATGCTGCTTTGCATTCATGCGTGCTAAGTCACTCGGTCACGTCTGATTCTTTGTGACACTTTGGACTATAGCCTGCCAGGCTCCTCTGTCCATGGAATTCTGGAGGCAAGAATACTGGAGAGGGTTACCATTCCCTCCTCCAGGGGATCTTCCGAACCCAGTGACAAACTCACATTTCTTACATCGCCTGCACTGGTAGGTGGGTTCTTTACTACTAGCACCACTGGGGAAGCCCAGTGCTGCCTTACAGGGCATTATCACTTAGCACAGGATCTGAGAATAGGGGAAGAATAACCAGTTATTTACTCTTTTCTTTTTTAATCAAACTATAGTTGATTTATAATGTTTTAGCTATATAGCAAAGTGATTCAGTTATACACACATATACATCTATTCTTTTTTCAGATTCTTTTCCATTATAGGTTATAGAAAGATATTGGGTATAGTTCCCTTGTGCTATACAGTTGCTCATGTCAGTTCAGTCGCTCAGTTGTGTCCGACTCTTTGCTACCCCATGGACTGCAGCACGCCAGGCCTCCCTGTCCGTCACCAACTGCTGAAGTCTACCCAAACCCATTTGCATTGAGTTGGTGATGCCATCCAACCATCTCACCTCTGTCGACCCCTTCTCCTCCTGCCCTCAGTCTTTCCCAGTCTTTTCAAATGAGTCAGCTCTTCGCATCAGATGGCCAAAGTATTGGAGTTTCAGCTTCAACATTAGTCCTTCCAATGAACACCCACGACAGATCTCCTTTAGGATGGACTGGTTGGATCTCCTTGCAGTCCAAGGGACTCTCAAGAGTCTTCTCCAACACCACAGTTCAAAGGCATCAATTTTTCAGCACTCAGCTTTCTTTATAGTCCAACTCTCACATCCATACATGACTACTGGAAAAACCATAGCCTTAACTAGACAAACTTTTGTTGACAAAGTAATGTCTCTGCTTTTGAATATTCTGTCTAGGTTGGTCATAACTTTCCTTCCAAGGAGTAAGCGTCTTTTAATTTCATGGCTTCAATCACCATCTGCAGTGATTTTGGAGCCCCAGAAAATAAAGTCAGCCACTATTTCCACTGTTTCCCCATCTATTTCCCATGAAGTGATGGGACCAGATGCCATGATCTTAGTTTTCTGAATGTTGAGCTTTAAGCCAACTTTTTCACTCTCTTCTTTCACTTTCATCAAGAGGCTTTTTAGTTCCTCTTCACTTTCTGCCATAAGATTGGTATCATCTGCATATCTGAGGTTATTGATATTTCTCCTGGCAATCTTGATTCCAGCTTGTGCTTCGTCCAGCCCAGCATTTCTCATGATGTACTCTGCACAGAAGTTAAATAAGCAGGGTGACAATATACAGCCTTGACATACTCCTTTTCCTATTTGGAACCAGTCTGTTGTTCCATGTCCAGTTCTAACTGTTGCTTCCTGACCTGTATACAGGTTTCTCAAGAGGCAGATCAGGTGGTCTGGTATTCCCATTTCTTGAAGAATTTTCCACAGTTTATTGTGATCCACACAGTCAAAGGCTTTGGCATAGTCAATAAAGCAGAAATAGATGTTTTTCTGGAACTCTCTTGCTTTTTTGATGATCCAGTGGATGTGGGCAATTTGATCTCTGGTTCCTCTGCCTTTTCTAAAACCAGCTTGAACATCTGGAAGTTCACGGTTCACATATTGCTGAATCCTGGCTTGTAGAATTTTGAGCATTACTTCACTAGCATGTGAGATGAGTACAATTGTGTGGCAGTTTGAGCATTCTTTAGCATTTCCTTTCTTTGGGATTGGAATGAAAATTGACCTTTTCCAGTCCTGTGGCCACTGCTGAGTTTTCCAAACGTGTTGGCATATTGAGTGCAGCACTTTCACAGCATCATCTTTTAGGATTTGAAATAGCTCCACTGGAATTCCATCACCTCCACTAGCTTTGTTCGTAGTGATGCTTTCTAAGGCCCACTTGACTTCACATTCCAGAATGTCTGGCTCTAGGTGAGTGTGAGTGATCACACCATTGTGGTTTACCTATTTTATATATAGTAGTGAATATATGTTAATCCCAAACTCCTAATTCATCCTTCCTCACTTTTTCCCTTTGGTAACTATTAAGTTTGTTTTCTATGTCTGTGAATCAATTTTGATTTTGTAAATAAGTTCATTTGCACCATTAAAAAAAAATTCCACATATAAGTGATATTACATATTTGTATTGGTCTTACTTCACTTTGGAGAAGGCGATGGCAACCCACTCCAGTACTGTTGCCTGGAAAATCCCATGGACGGAGGAGCCTGGTGGGCTGCAGTCCATGGGGTCGCACAGAGTCGGACACGACTGGAGCGACTTAGCAGCAGTAGCAGTACTTCACCTAGTGTGATAATCGGTAGGTCTGTCAATGTTACTACAAATGGTATTATTTCAAGAATGACTATGATAAAAGTGTCATGCTAGGTAAAAGTGGTATGCTAGCTAAACTACCATGGAAGGTCAGCAGAGGAAAATACTACTTCTTCCTTTGGGGTGTAGGAAGATCAACAAGATTCTCCAGATAAGGAAACAGTTAAACTGGTGTCTGAACAATTGGTGAACTATGGCCAGGGGAGCCTGGTAGGGTCTAGTCCATAAGTTGCACACAGTTGGACATGACTGAAGCGACTTAGCATGCACCAGGAACATGGAAATGGGGAGGAAACTGTTGCAACTTGAACTAGGTAGATGAACAAGTTCAACTGAAATAACGAAAACCAGAAGACCAGTAGTTTAAAAAAGATAGAAGCTTTCCCCTCTTGAAGGAGCCACCCGGAGCTAATAGGTGGCTCCACACACCCTCCATCTTCTCGCTATGAAATCCTTAAGACTCAGCTTCTGTCTCATGAAACAAATTCTCTGCTTCAGCCCGCATCAGCCTGTCTACCTTCCAGGAAGCAAGAGGAACGGAGGAGACTTGGAGGGCCTATCGGTTCTTCTGAATACAAATCTAGCAGTGACATGTATCAGTTTTTATCAGAGGCGTTGGTTGGAACTGTGTGGTGTCTAGTGGCAAAGGAGACTAGAAATTTAACAGGAATGAGGGCATTTATTACTAAAGAAAAAGTTTAGAAATGGGCACAAAAGATAGCTCTCAGTCTGCCACTGAGTTTATAGAAAAGTGCCTCTGGTAGGGTGTGTGATGTACCACTTGGACCTACTTTGAGAAATAAAGGGATTATGTAAAGCAGGAGTCCCCACTGTCCGGGATCTAATGCCTGATGATCTGAGGTGGAGCTGATGTCATAATAATAATAGAAATAAGTGCACAATAAATGTGTGCTTGGATCATCCCGAATCCATCCCCACCCCCAAGGTCATGGAAAAACTGTCTGCCACAAAAGCAGTCCCTGGTGCCAAAAAGGTTGTGAACTACTGATAAAGGGTTTATTCCTCTATGTGCTGGGAGGGCTGCCAGAAGACGGGCAGCAGCTGTTGGCCCTTTTGGAGGCTTCCCCTAATGAAGAAAACTGCCCTGCTCGAAGAGGCTATATCCAAAGATGGAGCAGTGCAGGGTTCTCAAGATCCACCCCTCTCAACCCATCTCAGGATTCAGACTCCAAGAGCGCCTCCTTTTCAGGGGCCTGCATGAAAGCTCATCTTCCTCTGCCCAGTCCTATTTCCATCACTCCCCTGCCACAGCTACAGAAAAGCACTCCCTAATAAAATTCTGCTCTAACCTCTGCCTTGGAGTCTGCTGCCCAGGCAGCCCCATCTGGGACAGTCATCAAGAGACTGATTTTATCAGAGCATAAAGTATATAAAGGGCTTCACTGGTGGCTTAGCAGTAAAGAATCTGCCTGCAATGCAGGAGATGCTGGTTCCACCCCTGGACTGGGAAGAACCCTGGAGGAGGGCATGGCAACCCACTCCAGTGTTCTTGCCTGGAGAATCAATGGACAGAGGAGCCTGGTGGGCTACAGCCTATAGTGTTGCAAAGAGCATGACATGACTGAAGCGACTGAGCACACACACGCAGAGTGTATAAAGTGGAAAGGAGGAACCGAGGAATGACCTGCAACTCTGGGTAAAGTTGTAGAGATCTTGAACTGTCGTGCATGGACTTGGCCATGGCAAGCAGGCCCCTGAGTCTTGGAAGAGTGGAAACTGTCTGGCAACAGTATATAAGTTGGACTGTGAATAAGAGAGGCAGGAAGTGGACAAGCCAGATAGGATACCAGGACCATACCACAGATCCAGAGTAATAAAGAACTGAAGCAGGGTTTCTGCAGTGCAGAAAGGAGTGGGATAGATCACATGGGTAGAATCAACAGAATGGGCAGCTTATTGCAGGAAGTACGAGAGAGAGAAGAGCTTGACACCTGGTGACTGGAAGGATGGGGATAATCTGGGAGAGATACTGATCTAGGGTGCAAAGATATCTTCCACCTCGGATCTGTTGAATTTGAGAAGCTTGAAGGAGGCCTGGGTGAGGATGTCCAGCAAAGATATTGAAATGAGGGTACAGGACCCCTTAGAGGG
Organism: Oryx dammah; assembly: GCF_014754425.2. Taxonomy (NCBI): domain Eukaryota; kingdom Metazoa; phylum Chordata; class Mammalia; order Artiodactyla; family Bovidae; genus Oryx; species Oryx dammah. Next base: position 40,871,853 of record NW_024070211.1, on the reverse strand, counting down.
GTTAGGGCGGAAATATTTACCTGAGAACCATCTACAAATATAATTTAAGCATAAAATTGGGGGCAATTTCTCAAGGAGGTATCATCAAAGGGGAAAGGAAAAGAGTAGGGGAGGGAAAGGGCTGAAGATTGGGAGAAAATATGGAATAAATGTAGCAGAGGAAGAAGATTCCTTTCATGAGACTGACACTTTGTGCTCAAAGGTTACTGATAGCAGGACTGAATTCTTGGTCACAAGAATTGAACAAAAAAGGGTAAATCTGATCTTCCTGCTATAGCCATGATTCCAACTGATATGAAATCAACAACTACTTTCCATAAAGGGCAACAAACAACTACCCCCAAAACTGTGGGCTTCAGTAGGATATCTGAAAAAATTTTGAGGAAAATAGGGATGTTTACACTTAAATAAACTTCTGATGATATTTCCATGTTGCAAAAGAATTAATTAAAATGAATGAATTAAAAAACTCTTACTTCCATGAATATAACCATAATCATACAATTTTGGTCTGAAACTGAAAGTATAAGTGTTCAGTATTCCAGAGACAAGAAATCAGAATGTAACTCCTCTCCTCTGTTGTTCAGTCACCCAGTCATATCTGACTCTTTGTGACCCAGCCGACTGCAGCATGTCAGGCCTCCCTGTCCCTCACCATCTCCCGAAGTTTGCCCAAGTTCATGTCCATTGCACTGGTGATGCCATCCAGCCATCTCATCCTCTGATGCCCTCTTCTCCTTCTGCCCTCAATCTTTCCCAGCATCAGGGACTTTTCCAATAAGTTGACTATTCTCATCAGATGACCAGAATACTGGAGCTTCAGCTTCAGCATCAGTCCTTCTGAGAATTCAGAGTTGATTTCCCTCAAGATCAAGACTGGCTTGATCTTCTCGCTGTCCAAGGGACTCAGGAGTATTCTCCAGCACCACAGTTTGAAGACATCAGTTTTTTGGTGCTCTGCCTTCTTAAAAGTCAGTCCAGCTCTCAAACCATACATGACCACTGGAAGACCATAGCTTTGACTATATGGACTTTGACTGAGTTACGTAAGCCCCTTCACCACAACAAAGCAGTGATCCATGAAGGGGACTCCTCTACTTATTAGGAGCCAAATATTGATTTATCAATTTTGTATTAGGGTCAGTGCTGGGTTGCCATAGTGGCTCAGACCACAAATAATCTGCCTGCAATGCAGGAGACCCGAGTTTGATCTCTGAGTTGGGAAGATCCAGGATTCTGGCCTGGAGAATCTTCTGGACCGAGGATCCTGGAGGACTATAGTCTATGGAGTCACAAAGAGTTAGACATGACTGAGTGCTCCCGTGTGCGCACATGCACGTGCGCGCCTGTGCGCACACACACACACACACACACAGTTGTTTATTAATAACTTCATGGTAACTCTCCACAGAAAAATATCTTTGCTGGCCCACTATGATGTAAGTGCAGACATTTGGCATAAGGTGAAACAAAAGAAAGCTGGTAATTGCTCATGAGTCTCAAAACCACATTTTCAATGCCACACAGAAAGAGATGATGCTTAAGGCTTGTTTTTTTGTTTTTTAATGGGGCATTTGGTAGTTTGAGAAACTGAGTTGAATTAAGAAATAAAAGGAGCCAATCCAAGTAGAAACTCATGGTTACAAGTAATCAAAATGGCTTTGTACTTCACTGAGTGCTCAGAAATTGTGTTACCTCTACTTTCATGGTGACGTGTTGCTTGGAGCCACATTTCATTACTTATCGTTACAAAGAAATAATTTTTTCTTTATTAAAGTTAAAAAAAACTCTCAGAAAGCCTTGTACTCAAATACTTATGTGAGACCAAACTCTCAGATGAAAGGAGGGAAATGAAGTCAATTCAGTCCATTTTGCTTTGTTCTCAGGATCTATACCAAGTAGGTAGCTGCTCACATAAAATAAAAAGACTCTGGCTTTTTACAGATGAATGAATTGCAGATGGGATGACCATGGAAGAAATCTTCTGACTAGTAAAGTCTGAGCAATTTACAGAATTATTTGCCAGAAGGTAAACAGTTTGTACATCCACAGATCACATACCACTGATATTAGCAGACTACTGTAAATATTTTATGAGAAAAAATCATCTCTGTTTGGGTAGGTTCCTGCAATAATTTGACAGTTAGCTAAATAGCTTTGCAGTTAGTTTGGTTTAAAAGCTTTATATATATTTACTTTTATTATAGTGAAAGAGAAGTTTAAAATCTGAACTCCTTGAACAAAAGAGTGATTGATATCTAAAACTGAACTTCTTGCACAAAAAGTGAAAGTGAAAGTGTTAGTCACTCAGTTGTGTCCAACTCTTTGTGACCCCCTGGATTGTAGCTTACCAGGCTCCTCTGTCCATGGAATCCTCCAGGCAAGAATACTGGAGTAGGTAGCCATTCCTATCTCTAGAATATCTTCCTCACCCAGGGATTCAACTCCTGCATTGTAGGCAGATACTGTACCATCTGAGCTACCAGTAATTGACAGCTAAAAATGATATTGACATCCTGCTTTTGAAACAAGAGGGTTTTTTTTTTTCCCTACCACAGAAAAATGAAACCCTGAAAGCATCTCTGGCAAAATAATCCCAGCCTCTCATAATACTACTCTTCTTCCTTTCTAGATTTTACAAAGGCCTGAGTATGTGTGAACCTTTCTATTTACTGTGAGACAGGCTGTTTTTTATAACGTGTTAAATGTATTACTTGTTCTGGGAATCAGTTTTGAGAAAGGGAGAAGCATGGTTTCAGAAAGCTACTGGGATCCTGGTTCTGAACATCGGTTCAACCATGGTGATTTAGAAGTAAACTGGGTCATATTTGTAAATACGACTTTTCAGAAATGGTTAGAGACAGAGTTTGGGTCTATCAGCAGATGAGCATAGCTTTAATTTTATTGTGTTTGCTCTGATTTTCTCCCTTGGTCTAAGGTTTTATGTCTGAAACATTTATACCTGAAGAAGGTAATGAAGAGGTTCAACAGTATTTACAACCAGCAGCGCACTAGAGTGTGTCCAAAACTGCTGCACATTCAATACACTGTTTAATACAAAAGCTCCAGGTGTGTGAGTTGTTGCTTAAACCTTCTGGTCTTAAAGCGGATAGATGCAGTGGTTGTACAATAGATCTTTTGCACAATTCTCTCACTTATGTCTGCTGCCTAATGAGGAAGAGGTATTGAACTGAAAACTCAAGAAATTTGCGGCAAAATCAAATTTCTTTTTCTGCTGGTGATGACAAGCTATGTTGGGTATCAAGTGCAGATGTCATGTTTGAGATCAGAGGGGATCAGCTTTCTGATAGCAGTTCTGGAAAAATCATGAACTTATATATGATAAACCATGAACTTATATATAATAATTTGTAAACTTCTCACTAAGATTTAATCAATGTCATTTGCTGATGTCACTATTTTCTTGCATGATTATCAATTCAAGGCCATGTGTGAATGCAGGCCCCAAGAGTGTGTTAGGTATGAAACTTCATCTAGATATAGGATCCCAGGATAGGATGGATATACATACATATATATACATATGTTTGTATGTATATATATATACATGTATATCCATGTGTCCATATACATATATATCCATACATATATATATACATGTATATATATATATATATCAATTTGAATATGTAACATGATCTTCTAAATCTATTCTAGTAAAATTGTATATAAATTTAAATTCTCTTAGGCTATTTCCTTCAGATATGTCAGAAGCATGGGACCTGTTAAAAGAAATTTATTCTTCTGAAGATTTTTTAAGGAAGAGGTGAGGGGAGGGTTCCAAAGGACCCTGATTGCAAAGTGGCTGAATGGTGAAATGGTGAATGGTGAAATTTGCTCTCCACTTATTTTGGTAGGTTTCAATTGTTTCAGATGTGTGTGCCTAATGGCACTTGAATTTGGTTGATACAAGTCATTTTTATAAGCATAAGGGTCTGCAATTTTGTTCTAATGAGTTCTGATGCAATCTCAAAGCTTGCATGGATTGAAGATTTTAAAAAGTTAGAGGACTGAAGTCATTTGTGCTTTAAAGTAAAAATTTCCCCTTCAGTCTCTATTATAATACATGATTTTATTTCCTCCATTTCACTTTTGCTCTTTTAAATTCTCTTGTTTATTTGTTTACTTAAATATTGTCAGTCTTTCCCAGTAGAATCTAAGTTCCAAAGAGCAAAGACTTTGCTTATTTTGTTCATCGATATATATCCCCGTGCCTGTAGTAGTAAATGACATGTTGTGTGTGTGTGTGAGTGTGTGTAGTATATAGCAAATGAATTGTTCTGGTTTGGGCATATGTGTCATCAATGCTTTGTTCTTTGCCTGTCTTCATCTGCTATGTTCCTCATTATTTGGGGATTCATCATGGTTTAAAACGTACCTTGATAATCTTTCATTTCACCCAATACAGGAGATGCTTTGAAATACTAAGTATTTGGTCACTTCAGTAATCTCCTTTCTGCTCAGGAAGATGGTGTGGATGGACTCTCATGTCTCATGGTCCTCACCTCACTCCAGAGAAGGAGCACAAGGATGAGACTGGTGGTCAAAAAAGTACAGTGACTCTTGTCATCTCCGGAGGAACTGGAGTTCAGGGTAGGGCATGGTATATTTGTGATTTCACTCCTAGTTTTATCAGCACCACATAAATAACTAGGTGATCTAATAGGAGACACTCTAAATAACCAAAAAATTATACTATTTTTAGTGAGTGAATTTTTGCATCATTTGTTTTATATGAAAAATGAAGAACATTAGCTTAAGGTATTTTTTTTTTTTGCTTATTTGTTTTGTCATCATTTATTTATTCTCTGACATATTCCTTTTTTTTAGGTTAATCTGAGTTTCTGAAATATATATATAAATTTTTTTTTTTTTGGTTAGGCTTTTGAAGTTTTTATTTTTTTATTTGTTTATTTTTTTTTAAAGCTTTATTTTTTATTTTTTTTTAATTAATTAATTTATTTATTTTTAATTTTTACTTTACAATTCTGTATTGGTTTTGGCATAGATTGACATGAATCCACCACAGGTGTAAAAATTGCTTTACAATGTTGTGTTGGTTTCTGCCATACAGAAACTTGAATCAGCCATAGTATGTATATGTCCCTTCTTTTTTGAGTCTCCCTCCTACCCCCACAGTCTCCATCCCACCCTTCTAGATCATCACAGAGCACCAAGTTGAGCTTCCTGTGCTCTACAGCAGCTTCCCACTGGATATTTATTTTAGATATAGTCTTGTATATACATCAGTGCTACTCTCTCAGTTTGTCCCACGCTTTCCTATCATTAGTCCATCAGTCTTTTGTATGCAAGTATATATTTATTTTTCACCTACTTCTTTATTTAAAATTCTATAAAATATTTATGAACCTACTACTCAGTGTGATAATAAGAACATTGATGGTAGCTAACAAAGGTCCATCTAGTCAAGGCTATGGTTTTTCCTGTGGTCATGTATGGATGTGAGAGTTGGACTGTGAAGAAAGCTGAGCACCGAAGAATTGATGCTTTTGAACTGTGGTGTTGGAGAAGACTCTTGAGAGTCCCTTGGACTGCAAGGAGATCCAACCAGTCCATTTCTAAAGGAGATCAGTCCTGGGAGTTCTTTGGAAGGAATGATGCTAAAGCTGAAACTCCAGTACTTTGGCCACCTCATGCGAAGAGTTGACTCATTGGAAAAGACTCTGATGCTGGGAGGGATTGGGGGCAGAAGGAGAAGGGGACGACAGAGAATGAGATGGCTGGATGGCATCATGGACTCGATGGACATGAATTTGAGTGAACTCTGGGAATTGGTGATGGACAGGGAGGCCTGGCGTGCTGTGATTCATGGGATTGCAAAGAGTCAGACACGACTGAGCAACTGAACTGAACTGAACTGAGTATTATCTATATGAAACTTTTCCTTCTCATCCATTTTTTGGACTCCTCCTTGCTAATGTAATTATTACTTGACTCTTATAATAATCATTTCGTTGCCATTTGAAATATACTTAGTTATATATTTTTACATTTTCCTAATAAATGTGTTGCTGTGTGTATGTGCTTGGTCGTGTCCAACTTTTTGTGACCCCTTGAACTATAGCCTACCAGGCTCCTCTGTCCATGGAATTTTCCAAGCAAGAATACTGAAGTGGGCTGCCATTACCTACCCCAGGGGATCTTCCCAACTAAGGGATAGAACCCGTCTCTTGCATCTCCTGCATTGGCAGGAATGTTCTTCACCACTGTGCCACTTAAGAAGCCCAGATGTGTTGTTTTAGCTATTTTAAGTTTACAAAAAGGGCCTGAAATTTTGAATATAATCTTTGGAGACTTATGTTTTTCTTCTCAATAATATTTATAAAACCATAAAACCATGGTGTTCCAACTAGCTATACTCCCTTTTAACTGCTGCAAAATAGTCTATTGGGTAAACATACTACATCTTATTAATTTATTCCCTATTTTTAGGTATTTGAGTTGTTTCTGGTATTTTCTATATTAGTGTCTCTGTAAACACTCTTACATATATTTATCACTGTAAAGTATAAGAATTTCTCTGGTGTTTATATTGAAGGACATAATTGCTTACTCATTGGATGTATCAATGTTTAACTCTTTTCTACAGTGACTGTACCACTTCTAATTCTTAATTTCAGTTATTTGCTAAACTCCCAGATTTCTAGACATTTATTCAATTAATAAATTATTACTGCAAATCATAAGATAATAAATTGCTAAAGCAGAAAACAATTTTGAGATTATCCAATTGGACCCATTTGATTTGTTGAGAACATCGATACACAGGAGAAATGAAATAAATTGCTCAAAGTCCTAGAAACAAGGGGCTTTCAAATTTATCACCAAGTAGTTTAGCAACCATCATTGCATTCTTATCAGCATTTTCTGTTTCTCAAATATGCAGTCTTTGGTGAATAATATTAAAACTTCTATTATTTGGTTAAGAAGTTAAGACTTCAGTTCAGTTCAGTTCAGTCGCTCAGTCGTGTCCGACTCTTTGCGACCCCATGAATCGCAGCATGCCATGCCTCCCTGTCCATCACCATCGCCCGGAGTTCACTCAGACTCACCTCCATCGAGTCCGTGATGGCATCCAGCCATCTCATCCTCGGTCGTCCCCTTCTCCTCCTGCCCCCATTCTCTCCCAGCATCAGAGTCTTTTCCAATGAGTCAACTCTTCGCATGAGGTGGCCAAAGTACTGGAGCTTCAGCTTTAGCATCATTCCTTCCAAAGAAATCCCAGGGTTGATCTCCTTCAGAATGGACTGGTTGGATCTCCTTGCAGTCCAAGGGACTCTCAAGAGTCTTCTCCAACACCACACTTCAAAAGCAGCAATTCTTGGGCACTCAGCCTTCGTCACAGTCCAACTCTCACATCCATACATGACCACAGGAAAAACCATAGCCTTGACTAGACGGACCTTAGTCGGCAAAGTAATGTCTCTGCTTTTGAATATACTATCTAGGTTGGTCATAACTTTCCTTCCAAGGAGTAAGCGTCTTTTAATTTCATGGCTGCAGTCACTATCTGCAGTGATTTTGGAGCTCCAAAAAATAAACTCTGACACTGTTTCTACTGTTTCCCCATCTATTTCCCATGAAGTGATGGGACCAGATGCCATGATCTTAGTTTTCTGAATGTTGAGTTTTAAGCCAACTTTTTCACTCTCCTCTTTCACTTTCATCAAGAGGCTTTTTAGTTCCTCTTCACTTTCTGCCATAAGGGTGGTGTCATCTGCATATCTGAGGTTATTGATATTTCTCCCGGCAATCTTGATTCCAGCTTGTGTTTCTTCCAGTCCAGCGTTTCTCATGATGTACTCTGCATATAAGTTAATAAACAGGGTAACAATATACAGCCTTGACGTACTTCTTTTCCTATTTGGAACCAGTCTGTTGTTCCATGTCCAGTTCTAACTGTTGCTTCCTGACATGCATATAGGTTTCTCAAGAGGCAGGTTAGATGGTCTGGTATGCCCATCTCTTTCAGAATTTTCCACAGTTTATTGTGATCCACACAGTCAAAGGCTTTGGCATAGTCAATAAAGCAGAAATAGATGTTTTTCTGGAACTCTCTTGCTTTTTCCATGATCCAGCGGATGTTGGCAATTTGATCTCTGGTTCCTCTGCCTTTTCTAAAAGCAGATTGAACATCAGGGAGTTCATAGTTCACGTATTGCTGAAGCCTGGCTTGGAGAATTTTGAGCATTACTTTACTAGCATGTGAGATGAGTGCAATTGTGTGGTAGTTTGAGCATTCTTTTGCATTTCCTTTCTTTGGGATTGGAATGAAAACTGACCTTTTCCAGTCCTGTGGCCACTGCTGAGTTTTCCAAACTTGCTGGCATATTGAGTGCAGCACTTTCACAGCATCATCTTTCAGGAATTTAAACAGCTCAACTGGAATTCTATCACCTCCACTAGCTTTGTTCGTAGTGATGCTTTCTAAGGCCCACTTGACTTCACATTCCAAGATGTCTGGTTCTAGATTAGTGATCACATCATCATGATTATCTGGGTTGTGAAAATCTTTTTTGTACAGTTCTTCTGTGTATTTTTGCCACCTCTTCTTAATATCTTCTGCTTCTGTTAGGTCCCTACCATTTCTGTCCTTTATCAAGCCCATTTTTGCATGAAATGTTCCCTTGGTATCTCTAATTTTCTTGAAGAGATCTCTAGTCTTTCCCATTCTGTTCTTTTCCTCTATTTCTTTGCATTGATCGCTGAAGAAGGCTTTCTATCTCTTCTTGCTATTCTTTGGAACTCTGCATTCAGATGCTTATATCTTTCCTTTTCTCCTTTGCTTTTTGCCTCTCTTCTTTTCACAGGTATTTGTAAGGCCTCCCCCGACAGCCATTTTGCTTTTTTGCATTTCTTTTCCATGGGGATGGTCTTGATCCCTGTCTCCTATACAATGAACCTCTGTCCATAGTTCATCAGGCAGGCACTCTATCTATCAGATCTAGACCCTTAAATCTATTAAATAAAAAAGTAAACAGCAATGAATTTTTCTCAATTTAGCGTTAAAATTGAATTTATTCAATGCACAGTTTTCCATCAGCTCATATTGCTTTATGGGGTTAACTTTGCTGATTGTTCCCCCCAAAACCATTCCTAGCTCTCTAGAAAAAGCACTTTAATATCTTATAGTGGAGCTGTTTCCCCCAGGCTTTGCTTGTATCCGTAAATGACCATGTGACCTTGTTGTAGTCAATGAATTAAGTTTTATTCCACTGATGAAAGTTATAGAAATGCTTTCACTTTTTTGATTAAAAATTAACAGAGGTGACTGGGCTGAAACAATCCTTCCACCTACTTTCTGCCTTGAATGTAGATGTGATATCTGGAACTGTGACAACTAACCTGTGAGTCCAAAGAAAGGGTAAATGAACCATAGAAATGTGAGTCTGATGTCCTTGAGCCACTGAATTGCCATCAGCAACCACATGTCTCCAGATTTATCAGTAAGAAAAATAAACCCTGTTCCAGTAAGCTACATCGTCAGATTTTCTTTTACTGGTAGTTTAATGGATTCCTAGTTAATATAACATGTTACAAAAATGATCTCCAACTACATTTAGGATGTTTCTCTTTTTCCAGTGACTGATCATGAAAATCTTGTCATTGGATGAGAAAATTATTCCCCCTGCTCAGGGAAAATGATATTTACATTTATACTTAGCATCTACTTCTAGATTATAGTCTTTTTTATCAAGAACCCCATTTCAGAAGATGTGCCCATAATCACATCAAAAGAATATTTCCATTCAGCAAAAATATGATTTGAAAAAAAAAAAACTAGGCACTAAATAAAGGACAAAAAATCCTAAATTGACTGATGGACATTTTGATTTCTTTTTCTAGATATGAGAAAGAAATTTTATCAGTGCAAAGTTGACTAATGATACTCACCATTCCAGTCTTTGGTTCAAAATGAGACTACAATTCTCACAAGTAAATTCAACCAACATTAATTAAGAAGTTATCATATGTGTGTTGGACCCTAAAGTTAGGAAAGGTCAGACACGATTCCCAGTCTGAAGGAGCTCTCTGCTGGTTAGGGTGGGAGGGGGATAATGAGGAGGGACAGATAAGCGTGTATAACAAATAGAATAAGAATCTGCCTGCAGTGCAGGAGACCCAGGTTCAATCCCTGGGTCAGGAAGATCCCCTGGAGAAGGGAATGGCTACACACTCCAGTATCCTTGCCTAGAGAATTCCATGGACCGAGAGACCTGGCGGGCTACAGTCTGTGGGGTCTCAAAGAGTTGGACATGACTGAGAGACTAACACATAATGGAAGTATGAACATAATTGTATAGAGATTCAGAACAAAATAGAGTTAAATCCCTTAGATATGCATAAGTCAAAGGAAAGTTCCTTATCCCAGGAGCCCTGTTCATCCTGTCAGATGTTTTATGCCTTCAACATATAGGTCTATGTCCTTATTTGTCATTTTATGGATATTTTCTTCTTGGCAGAAGTCCTTAATTGTCAGCAAACCTCTGGCTTTCTGAGCTATGAAACCCTTTGGTCCCCCTATTGTGCTGAAGTAAAGATTTTATGTTGTTTTTTGACACTCCATCATAATTGAAGTCTTAGGGGAAGAACTCACTATTGCTAAAAGCTTAGACCTTGTTCTTATTGCCTTCGTATGTAAAGCAAATTGAAAACAAGTCACTTGTAGTGTAGTCTCCTTTGGAAATGAGTAGCCCAAGAGACAGGACAATTCTGTAAACTAGTACTTACAGTGGTCATTTTAAAGTGCTGGGATTATTGCAAAGACATAAAATCAACATTTGACAAAGCCACAAGAATCCATATGGGACTTGCAACCTCCTGGAAGAAAATGGGGAAAGATGAATGCATCTTGGAAAGTACCCTAGAAAGAATTCACAACTAAACCTGTTATCATAACCAGAGTATTTTCACCCGTATAAATAAGAAAAAAATATGAATGAGCCATTCTTGTATCCCTGAGTAACTTTCCTTTTCTGCACATTTTAGAATCAACGTCCAATATCATCTGACTACTTTATTTCAACCTGACCTTAGGAATTTGATGATACTTAAAAACTGACTCATCCACTTACCCCAGTGGGCATTCCAGGAAATTGTTCTTGTTTATTGCCACCTTCAAATGATAGAAAAGCATAAAAAAGTGAGAGAAAGTAATTATTTTTACTATGTGACCCTAAATGTTAAAGAAACATCCTATTCTTAAAGGCTGGCCCCATCATTTGCAAATTAATGCACTGCTAAAGATGCAAAGTATCTATATAACTGCTCTCAAATTTCATTAAAATTATTCGGAAGTCCTTTTTAATGTCTGAGAATTGCTTCAAGTGGCAAAAATCAGAAAATCTGCCCATGGGGCATATTCAGCTAATTGCAATTTACTTTTCCACTAGTCATTCTCTCGCCCTGGGCTGCAACTGCACAAAACTGAAACAACTCTCTGGATACAAATGCCAGTCAAACCAGTTATTTAGCATCATGTAATTTAAAATGACCCATTGGTTTCCCGAATATTTTTTAATCAGTCAGAATGGTGATGCAATGGATTGATTCCAGATATAACTTGTGAAAATTATTCTCTCTGTAAGTTGTACCTGCCATATGCTTGTTTTGAGGGAGCCATAAGGGAATAAGGATAGACCACTGTGAAGAGAATAGAGAGTGACAGTCGACGTATGTGTTTGTGTAAGCATGCTGTTTAGGATAGGTCAATGACAGTGAATAAAGCTAAGCTTTGGAAACAGAACCATGTTCTAATTCTTACCAACTAACTGACTCAAGGAAAATCCCTTAACAGCAAACTGGAGGAAAAGAGAGTAAAATGTGAGACCATGTATAATGAAAATAATGTTCTATAAAACAGAGATGCTGATCAAATGTGTGTCATCTTTAGAGAGCATCTAGTCTGTGGAAATGAAACCACAGGGATAAAATATTAAACTAAGCATCCATATATGTTTAACAGTATTAGTTTCATTCAAATGATTTGATGGTGGCTTTCTTATAATTGAAGTATAAGAATTAGTGTGACACTTTACTCTTGCAATTGTTAGTAAGTTTTAGATTGAAAATACGTATTTCTTTCTGAAGAATCTCTCTAAATTGCCCTAACCAAGGAAGTTTTAAATGTATGTATACAACAGAGTATATAGTTATTAGGATCTTCTAAATAAAACTATTCATAAGATGACTACTTAAATTTCAAATGTAAGTTGGTAAACTGTATTTAAGAGAAATGTTTCATCAAAGAATTATTTTCCATTCTGGCACTATAAAAAATTTTTACTGAAGGTCAAAACTTCCAGTTCCAAGTAATTATATTGAAAATGAAAAAGTATACAAGCGGACAATAACTAGGCTTTTAGAAATATTTATTTTTAAAGTCTTAGCTTCCATTGGCAAGAGTTGTCCTAGCCGCCTTTCTGGTTGTGATGCAATGTCACTCGCCCTCAACTGCTATAAAGCTGGAGTAACCATTTCAATTCATTATCTTATAATACTTATTATTATTATAGTACAGGTTGGTAGCTCAGTTGGTAAAGAATCTGCCTGCAATGCAAGAGACCCTGGTTTAATTCCTGGGTCAGGAAGATCCCCTGGAGAAGGGATAGGCTACCCACTCCAGTATTCTTGGGCTTCCCTGTTGGCTCAGATGGTAAAGAATCTGCTGTGATGTGGAAGACCTGGGTTCAATCCCTGGGTTGGGAAGATGCCCTGGAGAAGGGAACACTATCCACTCCAGTATTCTGGCCTGGAGAATTCCACGGACAGAGAAGCCTGGCAGGCTACAGTCCTTGGAGCTGCAAAGAGCTGGACATGACTGAGCGACTTTCACTTCACTTTCATAGTACAGGTGGGGCCCAACTACAGTGGTCTTTGCCTTCACTCCACTTCAGCGACTCATTTCAAAGGTTGTGCTCAGAATACAGAGCTGCTCTCCTCTAAAATCTGAAGCCTTAACCTCCCTCTTCCTGACTAGCACCTTTCAGTACCCTCTCTCTTACTCCTCTTACACTTTTTTTCCCCCTTTAACAAGGTTTCAGTTTTCATTTCCAATGAGTCTTTTATCTCTTTACCCCTTTTCTCATCTCTTTTTCTAACCTATGTATACCCTTGATTCCTTCACCTCCCTCTCCTTCTTCAGCATTTACCCAATAAATCACTATCAATATAACCATGACAGTTCTTTTCTCCTACATTCAGTCAGATGAGCATTTCAGGAGGAAAATAATAACTAGCATTTATCGAGCACTAGCTACCTGTGGCGGAGAAGGCAATGGCACCCCACTCCAGTACTATTGCCTGGAAAATCCCATGGATGGAGGAGCCTGGTAGGCTGCAGTCCATGGGGTCGCTAAGAGTCAGACACAACTGAGAGACTTCACTTTCACTTTTCACTTTCATGCATTGGAGAAGGAAATGGCAACCCACTCCAGTGTTCTTGCCTGGAGAATCTCATGGACGGGGGAGCCTAGTAGGCTGCCGTCTATGGGGTTGCACAGAGTCAGATACGACTGAAGCAACTTAGTAGTAGTAGCTACCTGTGGCACCATTCTAAGTGCTTCTTATGTATGAACTCATTTTATCCTCACTAGCCATAGGAATATTTTTGCCCATTCTACAGGCAAAAAACCTGTCTCACAAAGGTTAATTTGTGCCAAGTTATTATATCAAATCAAAGACACTCTCAATTGTAGACATCTCATTATTTTAATAAAGCAGAGGAAAATGTTGCAATTCTGATTGTAAGGTGCCATCACTTGATTGATACAACCTGATTTCAACAGATGTTTTGTTAAATGTGAAAATTTGTATCTAAGAATCAATAAAATATGACACATATGGGAAACAAAGAGCAAAGGCAGGCAAGTTTGGATCTTTATCTGTGTGCTATTCTGCCTCATAAAAACCACACAAGTGCATAAAATGGTCTGTTATAAATTCATGGTCTCAAACTCTGTCTGGGCATTTAGTACTTTCTTTAGTTTCTGCCTCTCTTTCTCTTATCTCCCCTCTCTCTTCTTTTCAAAGATTATTCCAAAGCCTTTCCCCTCTCCTTAATTTCCTTACTTAATATGTCCTCCTGTTAATTTTTTTATAATGATTATGGACCTTACTTCATTAAGAAAGTTGAGACCATTCACCATGATCTCGCTCAACTCCTGTTCCCCCATCCAAATATTAATCACAAATGTATCCCTAACCAGAGGGAGCCTTTCTTTCTCCTTGTTCAGAAAGCAAGCTATCCTTTCTGTAAACTGCTGGCTCCTCCTTATTCCCCTATTCTATTGCTTCTGTATCTTCTGAGATTGTTAGTTGTTCACCTTTGAATTTCAACTGCTCCTTTTCTGCGGGCTTTTCTCCATCAGCCTGTAAACATGACTAAGACCCAACACTAACCTCCTGTTCCAATTCTTCTTCCTCTTCTATTCTAAACTTCATAGAAAGTGCTTCCCAGGGCCGGTCTGCATTTCCTTGCTTTTCTTTTCTGCCTCAGCTCACCACGTCTCCCCCCAACCTCAGTCAGAATGTTTCTCAATGAGCAATTTGATGATCTTCTATTTTCCAATGGAAAATGCTTTGTCTTCATTTGATTGACCCCTTCTCCTGATTCTGTGTGCTGTGGTTTGTTCCTTCACTCTTCATGAAAATCTTAATCTCATTGGTTTCCAAGGCACCATTTTCCCCTGTTTCTCTTAACTCTTTTTCTTAATCACTTAAATATTGGCATTTTCCAGGTCCTATCCTTAGGCTACTATTGCACCCACTTTAGTACAATTAAGCTTATGAGGTTTTTAATTATTGCCTATAGGTTGACAAAATCCCAAATCCAGACATTTTTTTTCCCCCTGAGTGCTAGATAAGTATACATCTTCAGTCCCTTCTTCTTCCTTACCTGTTCAGCCTATCCATTTGGATGTCACTCATCTCAAACTTAACATGCTGAAAAGCAAATTATTTTTTGTAATTGAAGTATGGCTAGTTTACAACATTATATTAGTTTTAGATGTAAAATATGGTGATTCAAAATTTTCATAGATTATAGTCCATTTAAAATAACTATAAAATATTGGCTCTATTTCCTGTGCTGCAAATATATCCCAGTACAAAGGCAAATTCTTGAGTTCTCTTCCCCAAACCTATTCCTCAAACCATTTTTTCTGTCTTAACTTATGGTTCCAATCTTCCATTTGCTTAGTGCCCAAAACGTGAAGTCATCTTGAATTTTTTTCTTGTACACTACATCCAATCTACCAATAAATCCTGTCCTTTCTATCATCAAAATATATTCAGAGTCTGATCACTTTCACCAATTGCACTGCTACCATCCTTATGTACCCTGGAGGAGGGCATGGCAATCCACTCCAGTATTCTTGCCTGGAGAATCCCATGGATAGAGGAGCCTGGAGGGCTCCAGTCCATAGGGTCTCAAAGAGACCACCACTGAAGCAACTTAGCATGCATACACGCATCCTTATCTAAGCTGCTATCACATCTCATCTGGATTATTTCAGTAACTCCTACTCAGACTCTCTGCTTCTGTCATTGCTCCCCTCTAGTCTCTTCTGTATTGAGCAACAAGAGTGGATTCCTGGCCACCTTTCTGTCCTTATCTCCTATCACTGTGCCCAGAAAACACTTTTATGACACCACATACGTTCCAAGGCCATTATGCTTCCCTTATGTTCCTCCTGGAGCATTCTGTCACATGTATATCCATGACTCTTTCATGTTAATAAGTCTTTATGTAACTATCTCTTATCAGGAAGGACTTCTTAGTATTCTATATAAAATAGAATATTTTTTCTTACCATCACTGACATATTACACATATACTTTTCCTTGGGTTTTAAAATACTAAACTCTTATTATTGACTCATGGTATATTTGTTTATTTAATTACCCAGTTGTCTGTTTGTTTTTGATGCATAGCTATAAGCTCATCACTTAACACAGAAACTAGAAACACAGATCATTATATATTTAATTTTAAAATTAAGATGTAAATTTTCCTCTCACACCACCACTACAGTGTAAGTTCTATGAGTATAAGGATTTTGTTTTGTTCCTTCTGTGTACGCAGCATCTAGAATAGTACCTGACACACAGGCACTTGAAAATAAAGTAAGCACTGCCTATTTATTACATACCAATATTTTCAAGGGTAATGTGAACTTCAAGATGTCTAAAACCAGAATTAACCTTCCACATCCTTACCTAGGTTCTCGTTCCTCTTTCTACACTCCTTCCCTTGACTCTGCTCCCCAGAAGCACAGAATTTCTTTGAGCACTCCCTCCATGCCTTTGCTCATGCTAACTTCTCTGCCTGGAGGAGACCATCTCCCACCGCAAAGGCCCCAGGACACCTGTATAACTCCTCTCCAAGAAGCTCACCAGTCACTCCCTCAAAGATGCCATCTCTGCCCCTTCCTTTCCCCTTTCCTCTCTCAGGGTTCTCCCATGCCAGTCGCTGTCCCTTAGGCTCACACACTATGCTTCTCTAATTATTTTCTCCAAGAGGCCAAGAGCTCCTTGAAGCTCAGGAAGCATGAAGCCTTTACCCATGAGCTCTTCCAACTTTCTCAGAAAATAAATAGAAACAGACATTAGTATGCCTGGTTCACAGATTGCAAAATTAATTTCAGAGGAGGAGAAAAAGTCCAGAACCCCTCAGGAATCCTCTCGAGAGCTCTTTATTCCTATCACTTGGGTAGAGGCATCATTCCTCTTGTCTTTGGTAAACTTTGCTATAAGCCTGGGTTCCTCCTGGTGCCCCTCTGGAAGGTAACCATGGATACTGGTTTTGAGCTGGCACAAAAACTTTCAGTTAGTGGAGGCTACAAGTTGTTTTCAGGATGCTTAGAGAGTTTTGGGGTGAAGGGACAAAGCCCGGAAACACTGACAAAGGTAAGACCTTTGCCTTGGGCTCCTGGTCTGGATGTATTTCATTTAGGGTGGGCCCTAAAGCTCAGCAGAGTCCCTAAAAGGTGACAGGTCTGACTAGGATATTAACTAGCTTTCAGTTGAAAACCAAAGAGAATCCCAGACATCTCCTTTTCTTGGAAAGCAGGACCCCCTCTGTGAAATCTGAAGCAGAGTGTTGACGCAAGCAATACCAGCAGCAATCCTGGGCTCCTGGGGTGATCTAAGACACAAAGTCTGGAGACAACAGGTCTCCTGTCCCCAGTCAAAGGGAGCTTCCAGCAGCAACTTGTCCACACCCACATTCTTGCCCCCAAAGTGTGTTTCTTTTCGCAGCCCAGGACCATAGGCAGGCAGGAGATATTCACACTCAGGGCGTCTCCCTGAGGCACCTTCATCTCCTCTGAGCCCTTACTGACACCTGGGAGGGCACCGAAGAGCATTCTCCCTCCTAGGGGTCCTGGATCTTCCCTGCCATCACTTTATTCTCAAACAAGGCACGTCTGGAGAGTAGAGATCTAGGGAGCCCCACTCGCTCCTAGACGGGAGCGGAACTGGGTCCCAACTTTCCAGTTTCGGCCGACCCGAGTTTCGCCTCCCAAGGTAGGACCGGGAAGCCAATCGCACCAAAGCTCGATTGAGCAGGGTGGGTGTGGGTCAGAGTCAATGAAGTGTGTGCCGCTAAGCCTGCTGGTTTCCTGAAGCGAAATCTTAAGGGGAGGGAGAGAAGAAGAGGGTGTGGGAGATGGAATTGGGGGCGAGAGGTGCCGGCCTTTTCCCGGGGCGTTTTGACGTAGACTTGAAGAAGCGCCGAGCACTCCCACTGCTTAAGAAGAGACACCGTAGCCATCAGGACGCCGGAGCTGGGGACTGTCTCTTGCTCGGGGAGCAGTCTGAGCATTTCCTCTCCACGCACTCCGAGGAATCCAGAGAGGGCTGCAAAGGTAAGTGAGAAGGGGCGTCCTTCTGCCACCTGGGAGTAAAGCCGCGGAGTAAGGAGTCTCATGGGGCACAAAAGACAGCGAGTGTCCCAGGCAGCTCCGCCCTTAGGAGGGAGAGACGGTAGAACCAGGTTCAGGATCGAGACGTATGGAGCACCCCGCGAGACTTGTAGCAAGACACACGCAGACACACGCAGGACCCCAGGGTTGGGGAACTTCCAGGCTCGGGGAAGACTCGAAAGGGAAGGGCACACGAAGAAGCCGAGGTGAGCGCTGTGGCGCCAGCAGACAGCGAATCCCGGACTCGCCAACTTCAGCACCCTGGACAGCGTCCCGCCCTTGGTCTTCTGATAAACTTAGCAGTGACACAGTTTTGACTAAGGAAAAACTAACTTTGCATCTCCTCGACTTTAATATTTCAGTTCAGAAGAGTTTGATTTTGTTCATGTCAATATCCTGTGTAAATAATCTGAAATACAGAGGAAATGGTTTTGAATAGCTTTGTATCTCAATATGCCTCTTCAGGAATGTGTCTATTCAAAGACAGTTTCTGAAATATTGACTTAAAGGAGATCCCCCGGAGAAAGAAATAACAACCCACTCCAGTATTCTTGCCCCTGGGAAATTCCATGGTCAGAGGAGCATGGTGGGCTACAGTCTATGGGATCATAAAAAGCCGGATATGACTTAGTGACTAAACAACATGTTTTGCTGTTGTACAGAAGAGAAAGATTCATCTTATGGTGTTATCATTAAGCATTCTAATATAGACATATCCTCAAGACAATTCCCATGAGCTGTGCCTGGCTTGCCTTCATGATACTAACATCTAGAAGATTTGGAAATATAAGGTAAAAGTGAAAGTGAGCTGTATATAATCTCCTGCTTTTTCTTTAGGGTTAAGTGTGATATAGTCTGAAGATTCAGAAAGCCATTTTTAGGGACAAATTATTATGTTGAGTACATCATTTCTCATTGGACTTGTCTGAAGTTAAAAGTAATTTCAAAATGTGTAGGGATGTCTTGGTTTTATTGCAACAGGCTTTGAAAGCCAGAAAAGTTGAACAAGAGACAAATAATTTTTGTTAAAATAATTGAGATTTATGGCAAGAAGAGAAAAATGAGAAAATACCATTTTTGTGAAAATTATGTAAAAATTACAGAATATTTTAGATGTTTGTAAAATTAATTTTACAATATTTGTTTATTCTATTCTAATCAGTTGAATATATATAAGTATTATAAGTATATAGATAAGTATATATCCCATACTTTTAACACACTGTCTTGTGTTTATTTTTATTTATAACAGTTTACAATTCATATGCCTTTTTTAATAATGAAAGGAGCCAGAATAGGAAAGCATTCAGGGTAAAATATGTTCAAATTCTTAATTGTGTGGGAGTCTCGATTTAGGATAGCTAGGCTAAATTATGGTATTATAAAATAATAAAGCCATGTAGCAAGACTAAAAAATTTCACTTAATACTCCTTTAAACTATATTTCTCAGTACTAGAGAAAAACAGCTTTATTTATCTTACAAAGGAGCATTTTTTATGAATAAATCTTTCTTAATCTAAATATCATTGTTTTAGGCTACCTGGCTTGACAATGCATCATTTTAGATAAAGTGGGGCTTGTGGGAGGTAAGATAAGCCTTTTCCTAGAGATACTGGTATGTTTCCATTGCTGGCACCAAGGTTCTTAAAGGACATAACTATTTTCTTTACTGAGTAGATCACAAGTAGGGACTCATATGAAATATTTCCATCTTGTGCAGTTTCAAGGTCATGGCTGATCCTGGAAACAGAGGAAAGATCTACCACCCCTTGAATCTCACCTGCTCCCTGCTCATTGTGGGAATGTGCTGTGTGTCTCCTTTCTTCTGTCATAGCCAGACAGATCTGCTGGCTCTTAACCAAGCTGATCCTCAGTGCTGGGAATCTTCTTCAGTGCTCCTCCTGGAAATGTGGAAGCCTCGAATCTCCAACACTGTTTCAGGTTTCTGGGATTTTATGATCTACCTGAAGTCATCTGAAAACTTGCAGCATGGGGCATTGTTTTGGGATCTGGCCCAACTCTTCTGGGACATCTATGTGGACTGTGTTCTCTCCAGAAACCATGGCTTAGGAAGAAGACAATTGACTGGAGAGGAAGTGAAGATCTCAGCAGTGCATCCACAGCACACAGGGAGAAAAAAAGGTGGTCAACCCCAGGCCCCATGTTTCTTGAAAGGGTCAACCAAGTATGAATGTGCTGAATTGTGAGGAACAGGGAAATGGCTTTAGAGGAATCCATTGCCACACATAGTCTTCTTGGGGGTGAACCCAAAGAACACACAAATGATAGGAAGATACATAACACTTCCTTTTGTAATTTGCAGTAGCTTTTAAAAAATCAACATATTGTCCTCATCTTCATACTTCTGGTAAATAGCAGCAAAGAAGAATCAGATAGACAAGTAAGAAAAGATATGATTCCTAAAACACAATATCAAGGTATAAAGGGATGCCCCAAAATTTACATTTTTTTTCAGTTAGGCTGAACATTGGTATTCATAACCTGTGTTTACTTGCTATGAAATCAGGAAGATTTGAATATAAGCCTGAGGAACACCTACAGCACACAAGCTCTTACCTCTTTTAAATAGAAAAAATAACCCAAATGTTTTTGTATAAATGGGAGGACTCCTTGAGATTTACTTAGTTGATGATGTAAATAGTAGAAAAATCATCTGGCTTGCAAATTCACTCTTCCTTGTTTTCTGAACAAATTTCAAATAAGTAATTAACTTCCAGCAAGCTGAGTAATTAATTTTTAGAAATCTGGGACTTCCTACAAATTTAGATTTTTCATTGAATAAATATATATTCAAATATGTAATATTTGAATATATATTAGTCTTCAGTCTTACATATATCAGTCTTCTCTGGGGGCACTAGAAAAAAATTTCCTTTATAGAATTAGAATGAGGGTGAATGAAGCACTGTGAGTAAGCTGAGAGGTAACTTAGCCTTATTCATACTGTTTTTGTTCCTTTTTCTGTGTTGTTTTCAACCAACGAGCTTCTAAAGCTTGCAACAAGGGCTGTTCGAGTGGTAGTAACTGTTTATGAAGTAGTGGAAAACTGAAGAATAAAATAATTTTTTATTTGTACGTTTTGTTGTGAGAATTGTTATATAATTGTAAAATGGAAACATCTATTAAAATAGCAATTAACAGTGATAGTTCTAGATAAATCTTTTCTCAAGATATTGTAGAACCTTTAAATATTTAATTTGTTTTAATCTCAATAACAAAAGATATGATTAACTGACCCATAAAACCAGATAATCCACTGGTATTATTTATACATAAATTTATTGTTTGGGCAAGTGTTATTGTCACTTAGAGGAAATATTGTCACCTAGAGAAAATATTCTTTCACCAGCTTAGTTGCTAAAGCAGAAGTACAAAATTAGTGTCTATAAATGTTGGTTGCCAATATTTTAAAAATATTTTGAACAGAGGCTGCCGAGATATTGACATTAGTAAGCACTGTATATTTTCTTCATGTGTACTGTAGACTTTTTATCCCATCACTCTTATCCTATATAGCTGTTGTACTCAAATTACTACCAGTATTTCTTGGTTTTGTATTTTACACTCACTTTGAATTACTTTATCTATAGAATAAATGAAAATAATAATATTTGTGTTCAACTTAACATGAAAATAATCTATAAATATATCACATATAATTATATTATAACTACTTATATATTATATACTCTAATTCTATATTATAATTATGTAGATATACATAGAATCTCAAAAAATGGTTTCAGTTTGCTTGTTTGCAATAGGCTATCAAAATAGTCTGAGACTACATGTAATTTTCTGAGCACACTTCAACATTTCTACCTTTAAAAAAATCTAGTGGATGTGTCTTCAGCATTGGAACTCACTTCCTTCATCTCACTACAGAGATGCTATTGACCTAGCTGGTCTGAAAACTTTGCAAGCAGTAGGACTAAACATCTTACTTTATTGAAGTTATTTTAATGTTTGACATAAACAATTGTTGCATACCAGGAAGTAAGACTTTCCATTTGTACTGTATAGTCACAGTCAAAGAGGGTCTTGGGTCAAGGAGACACCATGTTTTAAAGCTAAATAGTTGCGGGAACATCGAGATTTTATCTCAAGAGGCTTGATTAAATCTCTAGTGGCTCAACTAGACTCTGGATGTACCTGCACAGATTCTCTACTAATTTTTTCTTTTGTCCCCAGGGAATTAATATTCTATCAGGTTGGGATGGGGTGAGAGTGAAGAAGTGTTTGTCCCCATAGTTCTCAGGAAAATTACATCATCAGAGCAGAAGAGAAGAACTAAAATAAGTGTCTCCATAATACACAAAAAGGTTCTTGCTATTTTGATGGCTTCAAGTTAAATAGTTTAAATACACTTGAATAATGTTGCAATGAATCATGCCTTATTAAAAACACAGAACTCCTATATAACTTTGTATGTTAATATATTTGTTAATATTGAGTCAGGAAATACAAAACAAGAGATATCAAATAGCTATATAAACTTGGGCAAGCTAATTGACTTATTTAACTCTTAGTTTCTTCATCTGAAAAAGAGGGATATGGAAACATTTAGAAGACCCATAATGTCTCTTAAAGTTCTGTGTTCTGATGTTCTGTGACCTTATAAAAAATAAATGTATGAAAAGCATGGATTTACCTATAGAAAGAATCTGAAAGAGCTTTTTACTCCAAGGATAACTTCCTGAGCTTAGTGATGAGCTAGACACTGTGGTGCTTTATAACAATGATAAGCAGGAACAGAGATGATCCAGAAATGAGAATTGCCAAAATTCTGAGAACTGAAGATATCATTGTTTGAGAAAAGACTTAAAAGGGCATCATTAATTTGTCTAGAAAAATACAAGCTAATAACTGAATGTTGAAATATTCAGAAGACTGAAGAGGTTATACCCAGTCTTAAGTACTAAATTATAATGGATTCTGTGTAGGCAGAGAGGCAGAGAGAATGAGAGAGAAAATGATAAATTGATTTAGGAAAAGTGTAAGCTGATAATGTCTCCCAAGTAGAAAATAACAGAGTTGAGGTTAACTCATGGGTTCATAAAGGCTTCAATACAAATGAAAGGATTTTTACGCATATCCTTGTTTGTATCAAAAGTGATGATTTCTTGCTTCAACAAATCTTGCTCTGCCCCTGAGAGGAGCAGAGCTTGGTAGTTTGGATGGTCTAGAAAAATTGTGAGTCTTTGCTTTTCTCTTTGACATGAAAATTAACATTTAGGTTTATAATTTGATGATGTTTGCAGTTGGTGTCTAGCTGACAAATGTTCATAGTGCTTATTTTTTAAACACTAAGCAGAAGACAAAACAATGCTTTAGAAATACAAATTAGACTGACAAATGCTTGATTTTCTACTTTACTCACTATAAGAAATTTTGTAAGTAGCATATTCAGAAATTACTTATCTAGAAATCTTTCTAAAGAAACATTCAGAGCTGTAGTCAACTTTGCAGTACAAGGTTCTTCATTGCAATATTATTTATAGTAACAGAAAATTGGAAATAATCTAAATATCCCATAGTTGGGTAATGATAAATTAAATTATGGCATAAAGTATGTATGCATAAAATTATGATTCTCTTTGGAAGATTATACTATGGATGGTTTAAAGTTTTTTTAATTTTATATTATATAACAATTTTAAACTTTTCTAGTCAGAAAAGTATATTTTAATACATCTTAATCCAATAGGAAATGTATTTCTTATAATTTACTTAATTCATATTACATAATTAAACCTTATAGGACACAAAATTTTGCATAAATAAAAATTTACACATATACCTCTGCAATAAATTTATACAGAATCTTAATTGCAGAGTGGAAGAAATAGTAGAGTGGCAGAAAACTTTCTTTATAAAACCAAGTCATTGATGTTTAATCAGCCTGAAAATATTTTGGTGATCTAATGATTAGTGCCTTTTCTCTACTTTCAGGTGCTTATTCTCAACAACCAAGAAACCCTTCCCTAAAGAAGAAAGAGTTGATTGAAGACTTGATAAGCATGCATGTGCATAGGAGCAGATCGAAGTTCATTGGAAAAGCGACCAGTGGCCTGAGAATAAAGAGAAAATAAATCTAACCTCAGAGCTACACACATCTTGGCATTTAAACAAATACATATATATTTTTTTCTTGACTATTGATCATTCATTTACTTGAAATGGTGGGAGTGTAAAAAGATAAATATTAAGCCACATTGTCTCAGAGTACTTAGCTTCATTCTTTTAGGCTTCTAGCACGTTCCTTCAAATGGTGACACTGCTGTCAGATCATCCCACTGTCTGAAAGAGAGGACCTGTGCATGCCAAGTTGCTTCAGTTTTGTCTGACTCTTTGCGACCCAATGGACTGTAGCCCCCAGACTCCTCTGTCCATGGGATTCTCCGGGCAAGAATGCTGGAGGGGTTTGGCTGGGGCTACTCAGATTCTTTGTATTCATTTTGGTCATTGTTTTGGGGTGCTTGACATTGTTAATGAACTAGAGTGTTAGACATTTAATTTGAATACACTGCATGGCTTCAAAGACATCAATCACTGAATTGCTTATGCTCAGGCATATGAGACTATACTTACTAATTACCTGAATCTTGTTTGAAAGAATATTTTTTAATATTTTGAACTGAGTGATGCAAAAAACAAAACGACTGGTAAATAAAGCATTCTACTAACAGAAACTAAATTAATAAAAGCTCTGGACCCCAAGTAATGTTATTGAAGTCTTTTTATTTCAATATTCAGTGTTACTGTTAATGATAATCCAAACTCTAACAAAATAGCAGTAAGTATAAATTTTTTCTCCAATTAGTATATTTTCTATTGGATTAAATATTAAGACTATAATTGATAACACTTTGCTAACAAACTAAAAATAAAAACAGCATTATAAGAAAAGAACCCATAAAAATATTTTTTCTCAAAATGACCAGGCCCAAATAAGGTTCATCACAAAGAACTCCAATTAGCAAATTTATTTGAGTTCCAGACACAATGCTATTTTTATCTCTAATTATGCTCATCTCGCCAGTCATTTCTGACTATTATAACTGATGGTTGAAAACTAGTTTGAATTTCAGCCATGTTAGCAATTCACTTGCTTTCCTAGATCCAAAGGAAGTCTCAGTAAGTGTTTTCACTGAAGGTTTAGGGCCTCCTTAAATGCTAAATCTTACCCAAAGGGTTAATATTAGAAGATATAGCTGCATCTGAAGATTCACCAAAGTCTAGGGAAGGAAGTGAGAACGGGAACCAGCCTCAGCTTTAACTTGATTGGAAGAATGAGCACATTAAGAGCTGCCATTCTTTGACTACCATTTCTACAGAGGGTCATGATTTTACCTTTGCGCTACTTTCGCTAATGTAGCAATCAATTTCTTAAAAAGTATCACATAAACTCATCATCTGTTATACATCGTTGGAGAGATGCCATTCTTGCAAGGCTTGCCCCTTACTCCTCCTACACCTTGGTACTACGCGAGAGGGGCTGCCAAGTTTTTCTGATGCTTTGTGAGCCATCTAGTCTCTGGTGCAATTAATCAATTCTGTCTTTGTAGAATGCAAGCAGCTGTAGACAACATGTAAATACATGAACATGGCAGTGTTCCAACAAAACTTTGCTTGTGGACACTGAAATTTGACTCCAAGTCATTTTCAAGTGTTAAAAACCATTATTCTCCATTTGACTTTTTCCAATTATTTTTTTAAAAAATGTAATAACCTCTGTTCATTCACAGCCAGTACAAAACTGGCAGTAGGCAGATTTGACCCTTGGGCTGTAGTTTGCTGACTGGTGCTCTGGGGCATCCTTATCAAACTTGTAAGGAATAAGATGGGAGGAAATAAGAAAGAGTGAATATGCTGAATAACAAAACCAAAATAAAAATTAAAAAACTCTCATGTTAGGCTGAAAAGCATATTCAAAAAGATTAGGATGAGATTGAACAGGAGTAACATAGTCCTAATCCTACCCAGTTGGACATTATTTCACTTTGGAAACATTACTAGAAGTTACGGATCATATGAAAAAGAGCACACAGTCTCTCTAAATGTAAGACAAACTGCACATCCAGACAATAAGTGAAATAATGGAACCAAAGCAATTTTTATTGAAAGTTGAAAGCAGTGGTTGGAGTACAGGCTCAAGAGCTGGGTTTGAACCTCAACTTCATCAAGTAGTGACCAAATGACTTTGGACAAGTTACTGACCATCTTTGTGCCTTAATTTTCTTATAAAATGAGATATCTATTTACTAGGTTTGTTGTGAGGTTTAAATGAGCTAGTACATATACGGTGTGTAGAAGCTAAACACTCTCACAGTTAAAAAATGTTAGCTACTACTTTGAACTTTATTCAGTTAAATACCCTAATCATACATACAGAGCAGGGAAGCACACAAGTACTTTGATCAAATTCATTGAATGCAGGATTTTAGTGAGAAACATTTATGTTTTAAAATAAATTTATTCTGAGATAATTGCTGAGACATACACATTGTAAGAGATAATACAGAGACATCCTATTTACCCTTCATCCAGGTTCCCTCCATAGTAACATCTTGCATAGCTATAGTACAATAACAACCAGAGAACTGATACTGGTAGAATCCGCACAGTTTATTCAGATCTGACCAGTTCTGCATGCACTCGTGTGTGTGTGTGTGTGTGTGTGTGTGTGTGTGTCTTATTCTTTGCCAAGCCTGTTCCCCAGCAGAAGCATCTGGACAGAAGATTAGGTCATCAATTCGAAAATTTAGATATTAAAGAAGATAGTTGCACAAATTCCTGTAGACCACACACTTGAATACGACTACCAATGTATTCAAAGAAAGGGCCTGTATTGGAAGCACAGCACAACTAGATTTTAATTGCCTCTTCTTTCCATTTCCCTCTACCCCTCCTCACTCCCAAGGCTTTACTCAGAAGAACTAAGACACAAGAGTAGAGAGATTAAAAAAATAAAATTTTCATCATGCTTCATACCAGACTATCAAGAAAGAGGTAGAAGGTTTAGTGCGGTCAGTACAGATTTTGAAAACACGTTTTGTGATCACCTTAAGGGGCCTTAGAATCTGGGTTCCTTTTCACTTCAGGTTGGTCAAGTTAATCTGATCAATAAGGACAGAGAAGGCCCTGCACACTCGCTCAGTTCCACAATATAGGTCCAGGTTTACTGAATATTGCAGGTCTGACATCAACAAACAGGAAAGTCCTTCAGAGAAAGCACCTGTAGGTCCTTAAACTGATCTTAATAAAGTTCTAGCACAGAGAAGAACTAAAATCCATCCCTCTTCAGTTCCTGGTGGCAATGCCCTTTCTCTAAGCTAGCCTGCAAATGAGATGGGTATCATTTACCATGATCAGTTACCAATCGAGACAAGTTGTGGTTCTTAAAGAGAATTTTCCCATAGATTCAAGCAAAATTCTGAGTAGCCAGAAAGCCCACTCTTGAGCAGCAGTTTTCAAACTCTGGTGTATGTTGAAATCACTTCTGTTTGTTGTGTTGGTTGCTCAGCCATTTCTGACTCTTTATGATCACATGGACTGTAGCCTGCCAGTCTCCCCATCCGTGGAATTCTCCAAACAAGAATACTGGAGTTGGTTGCCATTTCCTTCTCCAGGGGATCTTTCTGACCCAGGGATTGAAGCTGGGTCTCCTGCACTGCAGGCAGATTCTTTACCAACTGAGCCACCAAAGAAAACCTAAAATCACCTGGAGAGTAATTAAAACAGATTGCTAGGTCGCAGGTTCAGAGTTCAGATTCAGTATATACGATGGTTAATTTTATCTGTCAATTTGAATAGACTGTGGTGCTTGGATATTTAGTAAAATATTTTTCTGGGTGTATCTGTGCAGGTGTTTCTGGATGAGGTTAACTTTTAAATGAGTAGACTGAGCAGAGCAGAGTGCCCTCCCTAATTAGGTGGATAGACCTCATCCAATCAATTGAAGGCTTGAATAGAAAAGGTCTGAGTAAGAGAATTCCTTCTGCCTGATTGTTTTCCAGCAGAGACATAAATTTTCTCTTGCCTTTGGACTCAAAAGGAGACATCAGTTCTGGAGAACTCAGACTGCTATAGTATATCAGGGATGGGACCCAAGAAATTGTGTTCCTGATAGGTTCCTGGGTGATACTGATGCTGGCCTAGGGACGATGCTTTGAGACCTCTGCTCTAGAGTTACTGATCAATGGTTTGAGTGGTCCCCTATGATCTATTGTAATAGGAATCATGCTCTAGAAAGGTCTTCAGTTTGGCAATTATCAACCAAAAAAATGGATATGCATAACTTTTAAGCTAAAAGTTCCACTTCTAGGAATTGATCCTACAAACATATTTGCATATGAGTACAAATATATATGCCATAAGGATACTCACCAAAACATTCTTATGCTAATAAAAAATTGAGAGCAACTTAATTACACACCAATAAGTAAATTATTATATATTTATACCCTTGGATATTATGTAGCACTTTAAAAATGACATAGCTCAATGTCTAAGGTATATTGGCAAGTGAAAAGAGCAAAAACAAGTACAATCTAATTTATGTTAAGAAAGTAGAGACACATAAATGCAAAGAAAAAAAGTCTGAAGAAAAATTCACTAACCTGCCAACAGTGTTTACTTCTGAGAAACAGGTGTCAGGTCATGATGGTGAATTCATTTTTAACAAGTATGTGCACTTGGTCATTTTAATTTTACGATGAGCATGGTGTATAATATTGTCTGTATAATTAATAAAAATAAGATCGCAGGAAACAAAAACTTGGAAAGGCTTATTTTGTTAGTTATACACTTCAGTTACATGATTTATTTTGGCTCCATCTGTGCTGTTTTCTGTTGAACGTAAGAGGAGAGGGTTCATACCTTTTGTTTTTTACTGTTTATTCTCTAACACTGCTCCAGAACTACAAGAACCTTGAATAAATAATATTCTATTGCTCAAATAAAATCTTGTCCAGAGGCAAACTTATTTTAGAATATTTTGTTTCTCAACCCATAGTTATAAAAACTTTAAATACAGTAATAAAGAATAGAGAAACAACACTCCATTTCATACATTTTTTAAAAAGTTTAGTTTTTTTTTTTTTTTAAGTTCCAATCCCTTGAAATGTTAAAATAGCCGAAGATATGCACCTAGAGCTGACTGTGGCTCAGATCATCAGCTCCTTATTGCAAAATTCAGGCTTAAAGTGAAGAAAGTACAGAAAATCACTAGGCCAGTTGAGTATGACCTAAACTAAATCCTTTATGTTTATACAGTGGAAGTGACAAATAGATTCAAGGGATTAGATCTGGTACACAGAGTGCATGAGGAATTATGGACAGAAGTTTATAACATCGTACAGGAAGCAGTGACCAAAACCATCCAAACGGAAAAGAAATGCAAGAAGGCAAAGTGGTTGTCTAAGGAGGCTTTACACATAGCTAAGGAAAGAGAAGCAAAAGCAAGGGAGAAAGGAAAAGATATATCAATTGAATGCAGAGTTCCAGGGAATAACAAGCAGGGATAAAAGGCCTTATTAAACGAACAGTACAAAGAAGTAGAGGAAAAAAGTGTTATGGGAAAGACTCGAGACTGCTTCAAGGAAATTGGAGATATCAAGGGAATATTCTGTGAAAAGATGAGCACAATAAAGGACAGAAACGGTAAGGACCTAACAGAAGCAGAAGATATTAAGGAGAGGTGGCAAGAATACATAGAAAAACTGTATGAAAAAAGCTTTAATGATTTGGATATCCGTGATGGTGTGACCATTCACCTAGAGCCAGACATCCTGGAATGTGAAGTCAAGTGGGCCTTAGGAAGAAGCATCACTATGAACAAAGCTAGTGGAGGTGATGGAATTCCAGCTGAGCTATTTCAAATCCTAAAAGATGATGCTGTGAAAGTGCTGCCCTCAATACACCAGCAAATTTGAAAAAACGCAGCAGTGGCCACAGGACTGGAAAAGGTTCATTCCAACCCCAAAGAAGGTCAGTGCCAAAGAATGTTCAAACTACTGCCCAGCTGTGCTCATTTCACATGCTAGCAAGGTAATGCTCGAAATCCTTCAAGCTAGGCTTCAACAGTAGGTGAACTGAGAACTTCCAGATGTACAAGCTGGACTTAGAAAAGGCCAAGGAACCAGAGATTAAATCACCAATATGTGTTGGGTCATAGAAAAAGCAAAGGAATTCCAGAGAAATATCTACTTCTGCTTCATTGACTATGTTAAAGCCTTCAACTGTGTGGATTACAACAAACTATGGAAAATTCAAGAGATGGGAATATCAGACCACCTTACCTGCCTCTTGAGAAACCTGTGTGCAGGTTAAGAAGCAACATTTAGAGCCGGTCATGGAACAATGGACTGGTTCCAAATTGGGAAAGGAGCACATTAAGGCTGTTCAGGTACGATCAAAAGGAGAGGCCACGTGTCCTACCACCTCCTAAAATCCTTCTTGTTGGAATCCGTCTTGACTGAGTAATGCATGTACCACCAGGAAGGACCCTGAGTCAGAATGATTGGCTAGAGACAACCCAGAAACTAATCCCATCACCATAAAACCCAAGACTGTGAGCCATATGGCAGAACAGTTCTCCTGGGTTCCTTTACCCTCCTGCTCTCTGCCCGGGCACCTTTTTCCAATAAAGTCTCTTGCTTTCTCAGCATGTGTGTCTCCTCAGACAATTCAGTTCCATGTGTTATACAAGAGCCCACTTTTGGGCCCTGGAAGGGGTCCCCCTTCCTATAACAGGAACACGTGTGAAATCAGCGTGCATGGGTGCATGCTAAGTTGTTTCAGTCGGGTCCAACTCTTTGTGACCCTATGGACTGGAGCCTGCCAGGCTCGTCTGTCCATGGAACTCTCCAGGCAATTCACCATGGGATAGGTTGCCATGCCCTCCTGCAAGTGATCTACCTGACCCAGAGATCGAACCTGTATCTCTTACATCTCCTGCATTGGCAGGTGGATTCTTTACCACTAGGGTCACGCAACAGTCCAGAGGAAATTGCAATGGGAAAATAATTCACTTGAATGTAACTAACAATCTATCCGGGCTGTGAATGAATTAAGGATGTGAGAGAAGGCTATCAAAATAATGGGTACAGAGGTTTAAACATATTAGATTATCTAGTCTGTATTACTATTCTGGCAATGGAAATACTGAGCCCATGCTTTCCTTACTAGAATAATTAATTGGCAAACCAATATATATTGAATATTTACTCTGGACTAAGACCTCTCTCTTGAGCTCCAGATTGTACATGATGATTGCCTCTGATATTTCCATTTGGTTGTTTCCAAGCAGTTCACATTTAATGTGTTCAAAACAGAACTCCTGACGTGTTGACCTCTGTCTCAGCTTTCCCAGCTTTCCTCATTGCGATAAGTATATAACCTTCCACCCAGGCTAAGCCACTGTCAATTGCCTAGACTACAATAGGCTCTCATCCAGTCTGTTTACAAACACTCTTGCCCTTCTTCAAGTCATTTCCCACATAATGTCAGTTTTGTAAAAACATAAATCTACCCGTTTCTAAATGAATGCCCAGTATCCAACACAGCTCTTAACTTAGCACATAAAGTTCAATTAGTATTTGTTGAATAAATGAATGATGAACCAACCAGATGCATTTTTTTCTACCTTCATGGAGCTTAATGCTAGAATTCTGTGTACCATTTCCTATAAAGGATTTTCATATATATGCATATATGTGTGTACATGTATATATAACAAAGAGAGAAAGACTCACCAAGACTTCAGTACGTACTCTTAGGATTCCTAGGCAGTATATCTACGCATACCTTCATGGCTACTTTTGAGAAGTCTATTTTCTAAATACTTGAGATAAAGATCCAGTGTTGCTTAAGCACTGCTCTTTATTTTTCTACAATCTGCTGAAGTTCAAGCTTCATTTTCTGATTATTTAAAATAATGGCTTAGATGACAGTTCCAGGTGGGGAAGAAAGGAAACGGAATAATTCTCCCATGTCCCCCTTAACCTTGCCTCCTAACCCCATCATCACTCCCTTGCCTTGCCTTCTCATCCTTGAAACATGCTGTGGTAAACAGAAGGCAAGGAGAGATGGAAGAGAAGTGGCGGAAAGAATTTCAGAAATTTACATAGGAAATTTCACTCATAAATGAAAAGAAAATAATTTAACGAGAAAGTAAGACTAGAGTATGCTGCCCTTTTTTGGTCACCATAAAAATAAATAGTGTTAGATGGCTCTTTCAAATCCAATTTCTTTACTGCAAGTTTGAACAAACCATTTCCCACGGATTTTCAATCCAACATTTGGAATTTAAAGAGGTTTGGGGAGACCCTTCTATACACTTCTTCTTTTCCAGTAAGTTCTCAGAGTCTCCTGAAATTCTGCTATCCTAGATCTTGATACTAAATGACTGTATTCAGTTATGTCAACAACTATGCCCAAACTGACCATGAAGCTTGCCATTTTTGTTGCATCTCCTGCACTGGCAGGGGTATTCTTTACACTGGCACCATCCAGGAAGCCTGAGTCATATAGTCATATAAAGTTCATCTTAATTTCCAAAATATGTTGATTTCTTAGCAAAGCTCCAACTCAGAAGGCTAGTCAGCTACTAGGATAATCACAACACTGAGTGAATATATTGATAGTCTGAGTAAATCAATATGTTACAAACTATAGATCTTTCCGGTTTTTCTAACAATTCTCAAATAAAAAAATAAAAAATTAAAGCAGTAAAATGATTAGAAACTTCCTGCTATTATCTGATGCATCTGTAACAGAGATAGAAATAAAATAAAAATGACCAATACCTTAATTCAGTTTGTTTGCCTTTCATCTTCATAAGTGTGGTTATCACATTGTGTCTCTGATTACATTTGGTGTGATTTTGGTAGGCATGCATAGATTATGTACAAATTACAGGGGTATTTTTATAATCCATATCAACAATGGCTAAGTTGAGTTTACAAACAGGATTATATTCAATATATCACTGAATGAGGATACAAACTTAATAAGAAACTTTTGAGTAAAGAATGGCAGTGTTAAACAAATTTAAAAAGTAGCCATGAAGGTATACATAGGTCCCATGCTTAAAAACCTCAAAAAAATTAAATTGATGTAAAAGAAATAAAACAATAAATTTAAACCTTAGAGTTAGTACTTGCTGAATTATCACAAAGTATACAATGCAATATAACAACAAAAAGGGAAAGATGTACTTTCCTGTTAATATCATAAGCATGTTTTTATAATAATGCATGCTTCCTGCAGAAGCATCTCAATGGTGCTACTGTAAATGGAAACAGGTAAATTTTTTGAGATATATATTTTTTATATTATCTACAAGACTGGATAATGCTAATTGTATCTTTTTACATTATTGCATAATCTGAATTTAAAAATAAACTTTGCCTTTTCATGCTTTCCCTTTTAATAATCTAATGATGGGTGTATATATAGATATATCAATATATATGCTGCTGTTTAATCGATAAGTCATGTCTGACTCTTTGAGACCCCATGGACTGTAGCCTGCCAGGCTCCACTGTCTATGGGATTTCCCAGGCAAGAATACTGAAGTGGGTTGCCATTTCCTTCTCCAGGGGATCTTTCCCACATCCGCCTTGAGTCTCCTGCATTGCAGGCTGATTCTTTACTGCTGAACCACCAGGGAAGCCTCCATTCATATGTATGGGCTTAGCCACTCAGACATTTCCGACTCTTTGCGACACCATACACTGTAGCCTGCCAGGCTCCCTTGCCCATGGGGATTCTCCAGACAAGAATACTGAAGTGTGTTGCCACGCCCTCCTCCAGGGGGTCTTCTCAGCCCCGGGATCAAACCCAGGTCTCACGAATTGCGGGTGGGTTCTTTACCATCTGAACCATAAGGGAAACCCAAGAATACTGAAGTGGGCAGCCTATCCCTTCTCCAGGGGAACTTACTGACCCAGGAATCAAACTGGGATCTCTTACATTGCAGGCAGATTCTTTACCAGCTGAACTATCAGGGAAGCTCCATTTATATGTATAGACCTTGGTAAAGCTACTTAAAATACGCATGGAACTTTTAGATATCAAACTGATCAGTCAGCTCAGTTCAGTTGCTCAGCCATGTTCAAATCTTTGCGACCCTATGGACTGCAGCACACCAGGCTTCCCTGTCCATCACCAACTCCTGGAGTTTACTCAAACTCATGTCCATCGAGTCAGTGCTGCCATCCAACCATCTCATCCTCTGTCGGCCCCTTCTCTTCCAGCCTCCAATATTTCCCAGCATCAGTGTCTTTTCAAGTGAGTCAGTTCTTCTCATCATGTGGCCAAAGTATTGGAGTTTCAGCAGTTCTTCCAATGAACATTCAGGACTGATTTCCTTCAGCATGGACTGGTTGGATCTCCTTGCAGTCCAAGGGACTCTCCAGAGTCTTCTCCAATATCACAGCTCAAGGGCAGCAATTCTTCAGTACTCAGTTTTCATTACAGTCCAAATCTCACATCCATACATGACTACTGGAAAAATCATAGCTTTGACTAGATAGACCTTTGTTGGCAAAGTAATGTCTCTGCTTTTTAATATGCTGTCTAGGTTGGTCATAACTTTTCTTCCAAGGAGCAAGCATCTTCTAATTTCATGGCTGCAATCAATATCTGCAGTGATTTTGGAGCCCAAGAAAATGAAGTCTCTCACTGTTTCCATTGCTTTCCCATCTATTTGCCATGAAGGGATGAGACCAGATGCCATGATCTTAGTGTTCTGAATGTTGAGTTTTAAGCCAACTTTTTGACTCTCCTCTTTCACTTTCATCAAGAGGCTCTTGAGTTCGCCTTCAATTTCTGCCATTATGGCAGTGTCATCTGCATATCTGATGTTATTGATATTTCTTCCGGCAATCTTGATTCCAGCTTGTGCTTCATCCAGCCCAGCATTTCTCATGATGTACTCTGCATATAAGTTAAATCAGCATGGTGACAATATACAGCCTTGACGGACTCCTTTCCCAATTTGGAACCAGTCTGTTGTTCCATGTCCAGTTCTAACTGTTGCTTCTTAACCTGCATACAGATTTTTCAGGAGGCAGGTCAGGTGGTCTGGTATTCCCACCTCTTGAAGAATTTCCCACAGTTTGTTGTGATCCACACAGTCAAAGGTTTTGGCATATCAATAAAGCAGAAATAGATGTTTTTCTGGAACTCTCTTGCTTTTTCTATGATCCAACAAATGCTGGCAATTTGATCTCTGGTTCCTCTGCCTTTTCTAAATCCATCTTGAACATCTGGAAGTTCACGGTTCACCTACTGTTGAAGCCTAGCTTGTAGAATTTTGAACATTACTTTGCTAGCTGTGAGATGAGTGCAGTTGTGTGGTAGTTTGAACATTCTTTGGCATTGCCTTTTTTTGAAATTGGAATGAAAATTGACCTTTTCCAGTCCCATGGCCACTGCTGAGTTATCCAAGTTTGCTGGCATATTGAGTGCAGCACTTTCATAGCATCACCTTTTAGGATTTGAAATAGCTCAACGTAATTCCACTACATCCACTAGCTTTGTTTATAGTGATGTTTCCTAAGACCTACCCGACTTCAGACTCCAGGATGTCTGGCTCTAGATGAGTGATCACACCATCATGGTTATCTGGGTCATAAAGATCTTTTCTGTATAGTTCTGTGTATTCTCGCCACTTCTTAATATCTTCTGCTTTTGTTAGGTCTATACCACTTCTGTCCTTTATTGTGCCCATCTTTGCATGAAATGTTTCCTTGGTATCTCTAATTTTCTTGAAGAGATCTCTAGTCTTTCCCATTCTATTGTTTTCCTCTGTTTCTTTGCACTGATCGCTGAGGAAGACTTTCTTATCGCTCTGTGCTATTCTTTGCAACTCTGTATTCAAATGGATATATCTTTCTTTTTCTACTTTGCCTTTAGCATCTCTTCTTTTCTCAGCTATTTGTGAGGGCTCCTCAGACATTTTGCCATGTTACATTTCTTTTTTGGGGGGGATAGTCTTCATCACTGCCTCTTGTATAATGTCACGAACCTCCATCCATAGTTCTTCAGGCACTCTGTATATCAGATCTTGAATCTATTTGTCACTTCCACTGTATAATCATAAGGGATTTGATTTAGGTCATCCCTGAGTGGTCTAGTGGTTTTCCCTACTTTCTTCAATTTAAGTCTGAATTTGGCAATAAGGAGTTCATGATCTGAGCCACAGTCAGCTCCTGGTTTGTTTTTGCTAACTGTATAGAGCTTCTCCCTTTTTGGCTGCAAAGAATATAATCAATCTGATTTCAGTATTGACTATCTGGTAATGTCCATGTGTAGAGTCTTCTCTTGTGTTGTTGGAAGATGATGTTTGTTATGACCAGTGCATTCTCTTGGCAAAACTCTGTTAGCCTTTGACCTGCTTCGTTTTGTACTCCAAGGCCAAATTTGCCTGTTACTCCCAGTATCTCTTGACTTCCTACTTTTGCATTCCAGTCCCCTATAATGAAAAGACATCTTTTTGGGGTGTTAGTTCTAGAAGGTCTTGTAGGTCTTCATAGAATTGTTCAACTTCAGTTTCTTCAGCATTACTGGTTGGGGCACAGACTTGGATTACTGTGATCTTGAATGGTTTGCTTGAAAATGAACAGAGATCATTCCGTCGTTTTTGAAATTGCATCCAAGTACTGCATTTTGGACTCTTTTGTTGACTATGAGGGCTACTCCATTTCTTCTGAGATTCTTGCCCTCAGTAGTAGATATAATGGTCATCTGAGTTAAATTCACTCCTTCCAGTCCATTTTAGTTAGTTGATTCAAAAATGTCGATGTTCACTCTTGCCATCTCCTGTTTGACCACTTCCAATTAGCCTTGATTCATGGACCTAACATTCAGGGTTCCTATGCAATACTGCTCTTCACAGCATCAGACTTTACTTCCATCACCAGTCACATCCAGAACTGGGTGTTGTTTTTGCTTTGGCTCTGTCTCTTCATTCTTTCTGGAGTTATTTCTCCACTGATCTCCAGTAGCATATTGGGCACCTACCAACCTGGGGAGTTCATCTTTCAGTGTCCTATCTTTTCACCTTTTCATGCTGTTCATGGGGTTCTCAAGGTAAGAAAACTTAAGTGATTTGCCATTCCCTTCCCCAGTGGACCACGTTTTGCCAGAACTCTCCACCATGACCCGTCCGTCTTGGGTGGCCCTACATGGCAGGGCTCATAATTTCATTGAGTTAGACAAGGCTGTGGTCCATGTGAGTAGTTTGGTTAGTTTTCTGTGGTGGTTTTCTTTCTGTCTGCCCTCTGATGGATAAGGATAAGAGGCTTATGGAAGCTTCCTGATGAACGAGACTGACTGAGGGGCAAGCTGGGTCTTATTCTAATGGGCCATGCTTGGTAAATCTTTTTTTTTTTTTTTTTTTTTTCCGATGCAAAAGCAAGAGAGTTTTTATTACCAAGCTCGAGCTGGGGCTCCCACTGATACTGACGCAGCAGCTATAGGGAGGAGCCCTGAGCTCTGGGTTACATTGCTTATATAGGGTATTCTCGCGCGAAAAAGACCTCACCCCACCACCTGCGAACCAATCAGAACCCTTGGCCAGCCCGGGAAATGAGAACCAATCAGAACTCAGCACCTAACCCTTCACCAGAAGGTGACCAATCAGACCGGGAGACTCCCGTTTTCAAATTTTTCGGTAAATCTTTAATCTAATTTTCCGTTGATGGACGGGCTGGGTTCCCTCCCTGTTGTTTGACCTGAGGCCAAACTATGGTGGAGGTAATGAAGATAATGCCGACCTCCTTCAAAAGGTCCCATGCAGGCGCTGCTGCACTCAGTGCCCCCAGCCCTGCAGCCGGCCACCGTTGACCTCACCTCTGCTGGAGACTCCGGGACACTCAAGGGCAAGTCTGGGTCAGTCTCTTGTGGGGTCACTGCTCCTTTCTCCTGGGTCCTGGTGCACACAAGTTTCTGTTTCTCCCTCCAAGAGTCTGTTTCCTGTGTAAGTTCTGGAGGCTCTGTGGTGGGGTTACTGGTGACCTCCTCCAAGAGGGCTTCTGCCTTACCCAGGTCTGCTGCACCCTGAACCCCTGCCCCTGCGGCAGGCCACTGCTGACCCGTGCCTCCTCAGCAGACACTCAGACACAGTTCTGGCTCAGTCTCTGTGGGGTCTCTGAATCCTGGTGGGCACCAGGTTTGTTTGAGCCCTCTGAGCATCTCTGGCGGGTAAGGGGTTTGATTCTAAATGTGATTTTGCCCCTCCAACCATCTTTCTGGGGCTTCTCCTTTGCCCTTGGACGTGGGGTATCTTTTTTGGCAAGATCCAACATTCTCTAGTCAATGGTTGTTCAGCTGCGAGTTGTAGTTTTGGAGTTCCCGCAGAAGATGAGCGCATGTCCTTCTACTCCACCATCTTACGCCAGTATACAGAGTCAGGATATTGTCTCCCAGATACATGTAGCAGATGTAGTCTGTTAAGAATCTGAGATGAACCACATTTGTGAGGGCTAACCCAATATTTTTAATATTTTAAAAATCAATAGCTTTCATAAATTCAATTGGAGAAACAAAAACAAAAAATAAAAATGGGATGAATATGTGAAATCCTAGAATAGTTTCTAAAATAAAAACCATGTTTTTATGTGAAATTTTCCTAAAAAGGTCTAGTGGATATTGACTTTATTTTAGAATGCTCATCATGACCCCAGTGATGTTTAGATGGAAATAAGTGGGTGGAATCTTGTGTTGGCCTATGAATCAGGCACAATGAGTTCTCATCTCTTCTTTGTCTCAGGCAGTCTGAGCATACTTCTGGCATTTTTGTGATTTTACTTTCTCTAATACACGATTATAATTCCAGCTCTCTTCACAGTAGATTTTTAGAATTACCCAGTAATTACTTCATTGACTTGGCTCTACCAAGTTCAGTGTATAACTGACATTATCATGTTCCCATCTTACAGCTCACCAGCTGCTCTCGTGTTTCCCTTCCTAAATTCTTATACTGAAGTCCCGCTTCCACTATCTCCAAGTGTGACTATATTTCTGCTGCTGCTGCTGCTGCTGCTAAGTCATGTGAGTCGTGTCCGACTCTGTGCGACCCCATAGACGGCAGCCCAACAGGCTCCTCTGTCCCTGGGATTCTCCAGGCAAGAACACTGGAGTGAGTTGCCATTTCCTTCTCCAATGCATGAAAGTGAAAAGTGAAAGTGAAGTTGCTCAGTCGTGTCCAACTCTTAGCGATCCCATGGACTGCAGCCTACCAGGCTCCTCCGTCCATGGGATTCTCCAGGCAAGAGTACTGGAGTGGGGTGCCATTGCCTTCTCCAGACTATATTTCTAGAGTCTTTAAAGAGTTAATTAAATTAAATGAACTTTGTGTGGCTGGATCCTAACCCAATATGAGCAGTGGACTTATACAAAAGAAGAAATTTGGATAGAGACATTTTGTTGTTTTGTCACTAAGCTGTGTTTGACTCTTTTTGGGATCCCATGGACTGGGACTATAGCTCACCAGGCTCCTCTGTTCATGGAATTTTCCAGGCAAGAACACTGGAGCAGGTTGTCATTCCCTTCTCCAAGGATATTCCTGACTCAGAGATCAAACCCATTTCTCCTGCATTGGCAGCAGTTTCCTTACTACTGAGTCACCTGGGAAGCCCATTATAGAGAATGCATGGAGGAAAATGGTGTGAAAACACAAGGGGAAGACAGTCATTGACAAGCCCAGGAGAGAGGCCTTAGAAGGCAACAATGCTGCTTATACCTTGATCTCCAGCTTCTAGCATCCAGAAGTGTGAGGAGAAAATTTAATTGTTTAATCCACCTGATCTGTGATTCTTCATTATGGCTGTTCTAGTAAACTAATATATCAACTCAGAAGTATTTGGGGAAGGTTTTCTCTGATGCAAAAAATATGAGAATATTAACCTTTGTTTTATCGCTGGTCTCTAGATGACTCATTCCAACATAAAAGATCTTAAAAAGAAAGGGATGTAAATACAGATATAGGTATATTAAGATGACAAAGTCTTCTATAAATAAGACAATGTCACTGCAAAACAGAAGAAATAGCTATAATAAAGAAGTATTAATAAAAAGAACCCTCAGATTTAGCAACAAGCACAGCTTATAAGGGTGATGATGACAGTGTTACTTGTAGAAACATTCATCACTTATCCTCCAGAGAAAGACTATCATTCTTACTCTCATTTTAAAAGGGTCACATCAGGCTGCCCAGTTATATATGTTTTAGTACTACTGATCATGACAATTGCCACAGCAAAATAATAGCCATTTATTGAATTCTTGGCATGTGCCAGGAGCTACGATAAAATCTCGTACGGCTTATCACCTCTAAGGCTCACAATAACACTCTCAATTAGGCAATACTAGAAATCAAGTCCGAAGACGTTGTGCATGTGTTCTCAGTCGCTCAGTCACGTCCACCTGTTTGCAACCCCATGGACTGGAGCCCGTCAGGCTTCTCCACCCATGGAATTCTCCAGGCAAGCATACAGGAGTGGCTTGCCATTTCTTACTCCATCAAAGAGGCTATTAATGTCCAAAAGACTCACAATTCGGTTACTCACTAGATGAATTGCAGCTGTTGGGCTAATATTATGGACTCAAGTGTTTTAAAAGGCAGCCTGACGCCCCTGGTCGTCACTATCTCTAGTGATTGTGAGCATCTTACCAGGAGGCGCTTCTAGAGTGAAGGCATCCGTGAGTTTTGACAACAGTTCTTGCAGTTCTCCCTCTAGCTCATCCTTCCCCTCCTGGATGTTCATTGCCCCTTTCCTTTCCACTGGTGCCAGAGCAAGACTGGTCATTTCAACAAGAGGAATTTGGGGGATGTCCTGCAGCCGTCCTTCCTGGGAACTGGGCGGGGCTAGAGGTCTCCTTTGAGGTCTTCTGTGCTCGGCTTTGTGCCCTGGGGCTTTGCAATGGCCTCAGCTTTGAGGTGGCCTCTGGTAATTCTGAGTTTGGTAGGGCGTGTTTTACAGGTGGTGGACCTTGGTTGCTTCCATTAATCACAGTGGACCTAGGAAGTGTTTTCTGTTGTGAACTATCCTCAGTGGAACCCTTGATCTGGGAAGAATCTCCTCCCCTTTTCTGAAATCTTTCTTCACCCTTTCCATGGTCAACCTTGGCAATCACATTTTGCCAGGAAAAAGATGAAGGATGGAGGGGCTGCAACATTGCCTGGGTAAAGAAAATTTTATTTATGAAGAAATTAACATTTTTCTTACTTTTTCATTATGTGTTAAATTTCAATATTTCAATAGGAAATTTTAATGCAATATTTTCTTTTTTTGTCTCTACATTATTAGCAATTTTATTTTATGCTACTAATTCAATGTCACCCTAAAACTGTCTACAAAAGTTAGAACAGTTTAGATTCTAAAAAGATCACAGGGAATAATCATAAGGAATTTTGGAAAACTTTAGGTTCTGAAAGTTCAAGTTCTAAAATATCAAAGGAATATCTGAAAATGTCATGATGTATTAGATTGATAGATAAAAATATTACAATAAAAAGTTCATAATGATCTACTTAGATAGGTTTCAAAATAAGCCATAGGTATAAAATCTAGGGAATGTGCAGCCTATAAAGCACAGGTCTCTAAGTGTGGTCCACAGACTCCTGGAGATCCCTGAGACTCTTTCTATAGCACAGGGAACTATATTCAATATCTTGTAATAACCTTTATGGAAAAGAATCTGAAAAGGAATATATGTATTTATGTATAACTGAATCACTTTGCTATATACTTGAAATGAACACATTGTATATCAACTATAGTCCAATAAAAAAGAAAAAAATAATATCCTTGAAGGTGTAGCAAAAATTCTTGTTTTTCTCAGTAACATGTCTCCTTAATATTGTATGTGATGAAATGTGATGTATGCATAAAGCATTTCTGATATTTACTGAAATATAACAATTTTCTCTTATGCAAAAGAATTAGGCTTTGGTATTTGGCAAACATCTTTTTCAAAAATGAATTACTTATTACAGTAAGGAAAACAATGCTCTCTGAGGACAGTTTTAATAGCTGAGCTTTTAAGCAAACATTAGAATTTTGGAAAACTTTCATCCACTAACATGAGCTTGTCTCCATTCCAATCCCTAAAGATTTTTCTGACAAGATTCATGGTAATATTAATGAATACGATTTTTAAACTCTTACATAATGAAATGGATGATCATTAGGAAGTTCAGCATAGCTTGGTAAATTTCCAGCTGACCAATGTATGATGGTACAAAGTCATGCCTAGATAGAAGATTCATTCAAAAAGGACAACAGAATATTGTATCTTAATGAAACAGGGTGTAAAAGACATGTGGTTTCAGATTCAATATTGCAACCATTCTCTTATGGAAACAATCATTTATTATGTTTTGATCTGGTGTCAAGGAAGATCTCCAATTATCTTAAAAGGCTACTAAAATGCTTCTTTCTTTTTCATCTGCAAATCTGTATGAGGCCAGATTTCTTCACATACTTCAGCCAAAACATCTTGCAACAGACTGAATGCTGAAGCAGGAAAAATTCAGCTGTCTTTGTGAAGCCAGACATTAAATAGATTTGTAAAAAAACATAAAACAATGCCAGTCTTCTAATTAAATACATATTTAAGAATATATGGGGTTCCCTGGTGGCTCAGATGGTAAAGAATCCACCTGCAATGAAGGAGACCTGAGTTCAATCCCTGGGTTGGGAAGATCTCCTGGAGGAGGGCATGGCTACCCACTCCACTATTCTTGCCTGGAAAATTCCATGGACAGGGGAGCCTGGTGGACTATAGTCCATGGGGTTACAAAGAGTCGGACACGACTGAGCAACTAACACACACACAAACACAAGAATATATAATTACTGTTTAAAACATTACATTATATAATAGGCTTATTATTTTCATTTTCAAATTAGTTAAACTTATTTTAAAACCATTTTACTTATCAGTCTTAATTTTGATTAGGGTAAATAGCAATAGATATAACCCACAAAAGCGCTCTAGGACCCTCAAAAAATTGTAAGAATCTAAAAGGGGTGCCTAGACTAAAGGTTTAAGAATCAATGCTATAAAGTACCTCTCTGCCCCAAGTCTACTGTTAGTAAATGGTACCCATGCTATTCTCTCCCAATGGCACCACGTTCAGAAAAGTGGAAGATATCATCTGGCTGATGAAAGGGGGAGTTGATTAGGGTATAGGGAAAAGTGGGAAAGGGAGGAGGCTGATCAGAGTGAGGCGCAAGAGCCTCAGGCTGCAGCCCACCCTCAGCCCAAGGATTCTAGGTCAGACCTCCAGATGGTCCAGATGGCTGGTCCAGATGGCTAGTGTCTCCCACATTCTATACCTGTAGATCCTGTCTCATTAGCTGCAGCTTGGTCCACAGACTGTCCCGATTGATTGTGAGTTCATGAATCTTTGTATCATATCTGCAACTTTGTTCTTCCTGGCAGGCGTATATGGCTTGCAACTTGTCTTTGTATCCGTTTAACTGCTTTTTAAGGAGCCTGCAAAAAGGACAGGTCTGAGTGACTTGGAAGGGCAAGACCAGTATAGCAAGATGCAATAGCCCTAGCGAAATGTACTCCGGGTCCTCTCTGTGGGAGAAGGAGCTGGAGAGGCCTGGACTTGACTAATAACACCTAACATTCACTGTCCTGCTTTAACCTGTTCACCCTGTACAGCTGTTTCTCATGTCTACTATACACACAATTCTCCCAAGAATTTCAGTGTTTTTAGAGGTGTTTTCAAAAACTCATCATGCTTTTACGGACTACTTTTGACAGCATACCTTCAGCAGCTCCTTAAATGTGAATATTGACTTTATTCGTCATCCTTCTGTCCATAAATACTCCGTTTAGAATGACGACATGCATGTCATGGCTAAATACCTAACATCTGACTAAGGCCACAAGGGAAGGAACAATGATGCAATTCGTGAATTCTGGGTCTGTCTTGGCTTCTCATCCTAAGTCTAGTCTAGTGGTTGATTGGTTTCAGAATGAATCAAGTAGTCAGAGTAATTCCTTCATAACATGAGGGAGGTCACGTAACTCCCCTGCTCAAAGTCCTCCAGTGTGTCCCCCTCTTTATTCAGAATAAACCAAAGTCCTTACAGAGGCAGACGAAACTTGATAAGACGGCCAGGATTTCCCTTCCCTCCTGACCTCATCTCTAATTTCTCCTGCTCACTGACTGTCCTTCAGTCACACAGAGCTCTTGGCAACTGCTTGAACTCCCCTCAGAGTTGGCTCTTTTGGGCCCCTCTGTCTGGAATCCTCCTTCCCCTAGGTTTTTGCTCATCTCATCATCTTACCATCATTCCCTCAGTGAGGCTCTCCCTCACTGCTCTACTTGAAACTGCAAACCAGAACCCCCAACCTCACCTCCATCATCTCCCATCTCCTTCCCCCATCCTTCCCATCTCCTTGTCTCCATGGATTTTTGCCACATCTAATTGCTACAGAACATGATACAATCCTAGATTTTGACTTAGTCTCGAGCCTTCAGACTTCTGGAGAGTCACTTTTATGACACACTACCTGCTTCACTTGTTACTTCACTTGTATTTTACTTATTCTATTACTTAATAATTACTTATTGTGTCTTTATTCTGGCAACTTTTTTTTTCTATTTCGCTTCATGTCATATCCTCAAACCCAGGC
Source organism: Oryx dammah (assembly GCF_014754425.2). Taxonomy (NCBI): domain Eukaryota; kingdom Metazoa; phylum Chordata; class Mammalia; order Artiodactyla; family Bovidae; genus Oryx; species Oryx dammah. The sequence continues at coordinate 40,827,192 of NW_024070211.1, read as the reverse complement.
CTAAAACAGTTCCTGTTACAAGGTATGTTTACAACTAAAATTGGCTTTTTAAAGTACTGTCTTATTCTTTGACCAGTACTGTTCTATTTGTGGAATTTGTGGAAATTGGCTCCCTGGTAGGAAACAAAACAAACATTTTCAGTGTTAGAGCCTTTAAAGTTTTTAATTGCCACAGATATTGGAGAGGTCTTGGAATTTAGCTGGGGTTCATATCCAAAGCAGGGATCTCTCTAAAAGATGGCCCTCAAACTTCCAGATAGCCACACAGGTGGAACAAGAGTCTGACTTTAAAATTTTTGATTGTAATTAGAATTTCAAGTACATCTTTATGATGGACTTTTCAGAAAAGAGTCAGCTGAGAGATTTTATATAGCAGACAACAAAGAAACATTCTCCAAAGCTTCTCTAGACGGTATTTTCCATATGTAGAGTGTTGTGCTTGTTATGACCAGTAATGACAGCCGTTTTCTCCTGTATTGCCCATCACTGCCATCCCCTTCCTCCTTTCTGGCCCATCCACCATGTTTGAACAGCTCATAGACACACATTCTCATCTTTGACAATCCAGGTGAAAGCAGGGAAAGCCTGCATTTCTTTTCTGACTCTGTTCTTTTTTTTTAATGGAGAAATTATCATAGTTTCTGGTGAACATAATTTACCTAGTGCCCATATTTCTGGGCACATATTCACTGCTAACATGGTTCAGATTATTTGAGAAATAATTCCTTTCAAATGATCTGAAATCAGTCTTTATAAATTAGATCTTTATATGTAGTTCTGCTTTCTGAAGTTAAGGAGCTTGAATCTCCCATGTAGGAGGCCTTCAAACAGAACACAAATATTCACATGGCAAATGAATCATGTACAGAGTAGTGATAGTTACTTTCCTTGATCAGCACCTAGTAGAGAGTAACAAATAGACAGCTAGTAATTGAATGATACTCTTTCTTATAATGTAGCCTGAGACTGCATTGCTTTTTAAATAATCAGTGACACAATGTGGGCTGTTATTAAACTTACAGTTTACTGTATTATCTCAGGCCTTTCCACACTATTTACTGTGAACCTGGGCCTATAATTATAGGATTTACATTTAATCTTTTAAAATTTAGTCTTTATTAATCGCCCCATTATTCCAGACTGCAGCATCTTAGACATTTAAGACTCTATTTTGACTTATTATTTATGCCTTTTCTATCATGTCACACACATTTGTGAAGTATGCTCTCTACTATTTTATCCAAATCTTTGATGAACACAATGGTGTACACAAGAACAAAGATAAAGCCTTCACATAGATTTTACTCATTAGTTAAGTTCACACTGGTATTCTTTGTGTTGATAAATACTTTACTAGGAGACCAAAGGTGTATTTAGTGGGCATGAGGTATATAAAATGGAATCATTTAGTTTAAAACAATAGCTTGAGATACTCTTATTGTGTTTCAAAGGACAAATCATTCCTTGCATTTCTGTATCCTGTTGTCATTCTTTAAGACAGAATTCTTGGTTCAGTTATTTTAAGAATTAAATTTCAAAGTTTCCTTTTTATTTCTACATTTTGTGTTTCAAAAATGCCTTTTTATTTCTATACTATTTTAAGTTTATTTCTAATTTACTTTCTGTATCTTCCAGATGTTCAAGCTGGATTTAGAAAAGGCAGATGAACCAGAGATCAAATTGCCAACATCCGCTGGATCACTGAAAAAGCAAGAGAGTTCCAGAAAAATATCTACTTCTTCTTTATTGACTATGCCAAAACCTTTGACTGTGTGGATCACAACAAACTGTGGAAAATTCTTCAAGAGGTGGGAATACCAGACCACCTGACCTGCCTCCTGAAAAATCTGTATGCAGAAGCAACAGTAGAACTGAACATGGAACAACAGATTGGTTCCAAACTGGGAAAGGAGTATGTCAAGGCTGTATATTGCCACCTTGCTTATTTAACTTATATGCAGAGTACATCAGGAGAAATGCCAGGCTGGATGAAGCACAAGCTGGAATCAAGATTGCCGGGAGAAATATCAATAGTGTCAGATATGCAGATGATACCACCCTTAAGGCAGAAAGTGAAGAAGAACTAAAGAGCTTCTTGGGGAAAGTGAAAGAGGAGGGTGAAAAAGGTGGTTTAAAACTCAACATTCAGAAAACTAAGATCATGGCATCTGGTCTCATCACTTCATGGCAAATAGATGGGGAAGCAATGGAAACAGAGACTTTATTTTCTTGGGCTCCAAAATCACTGCAGATGGTGACTGCAGCCATAAGACCCTTGCTCCTTGGAAGAAAAGCTATAACCAACCTAGATAGCATATTAAAAAGCAGAGACATTACTTTGCCAACAAAGGTCCATCTAGTCAAAGCTATGGTTTTTCCAGTAGTCATGTATGGATGTGAGAGTTGGACTGTATAGAAAGCTGAGCACTGAAGAATTGATGCTTTTGAGCTGTGGTGTTGGAGAAGACTCTTGAGAGTCCATTGGACTGCAAGGAGATCCAACCAGCCCATCCTAAAGGAAATCAGTCCTCAGTATTCATTGGAAGGACTGATGCTGAAACTGAAGTTCCAATATTTTGGCCACCTGATGTGAAGAACTAACTCATTTGAAAAGACCCTGATGCTGAGAAAAATTGGAGGTGGGAGAAGGGGATGACAGAGGATAAGATGGCATCACTAACTTGATTGACATGAGTTTGAGCAAGCTCCAGGAGTTGGTGATGGACAGGGAGGTCTGGCATGCTGCAGTCCATGGGGTCGCAAAGAGTCAGACATAATTGAGCAACTGAACTGAACTGAACTGACATCACGAAAAAGATAAAAAAGATCAACATTGTTTTTAACATTAAATTATTTTTAAAAGTGTTGTTAAGCCTCTTTTAATGAATTATTATAGAATTTTTAAATGCTCCTTATCTATCATATTTTTATATTATGAAGCACATCTCATTAGGTATATATGGGTATATATATGATGAAGCTATATTAAATGCTCAATAAATTTATTGACAGCATTTTATTTTAATACATATTTATTAGCATATATTTATACATTAGTTTACTGAGCATCTACTAGATACCAAGTATTGTGCCTGCAAACAAAGATCTTCCCTCAGGGGTCCTTCCTATTGAGGGCCAGGAATTCTGTCTCCTAAAGGAATGACAGCAGGATACAGGGACTCCAAGAATGATCTGCCTTTGAGACATAATAAGATGGTAAACAGTTTCCAACCAACCTAATAAATCTTCAAGAAAGATGCTGCTAGAGAAGGTATACTGATTTCTATAGAAGCAGGTAAGACACACAAGAGACACACAGAATACCTCACTGAAAATGCCTAAGCAAATTTCAAGGAATAAAATAAATTAAAACCTAAAACTTAATCTAACTATCCAAGTGGTTTTTGTTATGCTTAACCACTCAAATCTCCCCGTTACCTTCATATGGAATCACAGGGTTTCTCCATTTAAGGACTGTTTCCAGATTAGAAGCAATGCACTAAAAACTTTGCAAAATTTTTTTCTATAAAAGCAAAGTGTAATGCTACTGATGTGTCTCTGCTGTTAGTATTTGTCCACATGCATGTGGTTCCTACCTTCTGTCTCTATGGAGAACATTAATGGATTCGTGGGTATTCCACAGTTCATTCCTAATGCTGAGTATGGTCTAGAGAAGCAAGAAATACAGAAAATAAGTCTTTGATTTGAATTTAATCCATATTCCTAAAAATTCATAAAACATGATAATGATATTTCAAAATTTTTCTTTTTCAAAAAGTGGCGAGTATTTGTATGCTCAAAGTGCAACCACATTATCTCAGTTTTACATGAGGCACTTTTCTTTAAAGATATACAAACATGAGTAAAATTTTTAGGTTTTAAAAATAAGTCACAATAGTCTTTTGCCTGAGTTTCGTTGCTGCCCGGAACATCTTCCCTAAAGGCATCTGCAAAAAGCAGCTGGATTATTTTATTTCTCTTGGCTCAAGAAATCTTTCACTTGTACCTCCTACTGAAAGTTTCTTATCTTTCCATTTCATGTGCACTGAGATTCATCATTTCTCTTTGCATTCACTGAGTCTCTTTGAGTTAATAATCATCAGCTCAGTTCTCATACAGAATTTTCTCACCAAACTTAGCTGCTTCCTGACCTGACCCAGCCTGGCCCAGGCTCCTGGGGCACCATGTACCTACCAGTCAACAGGTCTGGATGGGAGATTAGATTTCATTATTCTACATTGATAGGCAGCTATACTCTGTGACCTTCTCTCCTCCCTATAAATAATCTGAAGAGGGACTGGGCACCTGGGGAATGTTCTTCCATAGAACAAGAGAAAGAGGGTGGGGCAGGGGAAAAAAGTGAGCTACAGACTTGAAGTCACATTCTCTGGTTGGGTACTGGCTTTCTGTGGCCCTTCTGAGTGACCCGTGCCTATCTACCTTTTCATTCAAATATTCAAACAATTTCTAGATGCCTAGCATAGGTCACAGTGAATCAGTGAAATCCACATCATTAATATCAATGTTATCATATGATACATACTGTTCTGCAACTGAGAAGCATTAAAGGTTAGCACATATTGGATGTATCATGGTATATCCAGAGAACAGGTATCATGACTTATTTAGTCATTTGCAATAGCAGGATATTAGGCTGTTTCCAGCTTTTCAGAATTAATAAGCAGTGTTGCAGTGAACAAAGAGGTTCCTATCTTCTTGTGCATATATGTGCAAGTTCCAGGTTTTAAGTTTTTTCTCCCAGATTCTAAGTGTAATAGATAATAGCCATTTGTCCCCTTTGGGCACACACATATGAATATTTGAATAGTTGTATGTGTAGTATAAAGTCTGAAAGATATACCCCAAATTGATAACTCCTAGAAAACTAGGGACCAGGTTTGGGCAGGGAATGATGGCTGAAAAGGACTCTACTCTTATCTGTAATATTTTAACTGTTTTAAAATATAAGGCAAACAGATTCAAGTCTTATTTGTATAATTTTAAATGTTTTCAGGGCAGGAATAGAGGTGCAGATGTAGAGAATGGATGTGTGGACACAGTGGGGTAGTGGGTGAGATGAATTTGGAGAGTAAGATTGATACATAGACACTGAAAAGTGAAAGTGTTAGTGTTCGGTCACGTCAGACTCTCTGCGACCCTATGGACTGTAGTCCACCAGGCTTCTCTGTCCATGGAATTCTCCAGACGAAAATACTGGAGTGGGTTGCCATTCCCTTCTCCAGATATATAGACTACCATGTGTAAAACAGATAGCTAGTGAGAAGCTGCTGTATAGCACAGAGTTCAGCTCAGTGCTCTGAGATGACCTGGAGGGGTGAGATGGGGGCAGGGGTGGGAGGGAGGCTTTAGAGGGAGGAGATTTATGTATACATATAACTGATTTACTCCGTTGTACAGCAGAAACTAACAAAACATTGTAAAGCAATTATGCTCCAATTAAAAAAAGATAAAAATTTAAAAAGTGAAACATACTGCTTTGTGAAAATGACTTTTCTTCCTCTTTTATTCAAAGCAGAAAGTGGAGCAGCTCTGCGTTTGTCCCCCCACGCATAACTCCAGCTCCCTGCAGGCACTCCAGCCCTCTGCAGGCACTCCAGCCAGCCTGGTTGGGTGTGCAGTGAGGTAGTCTGAGGGGCTCGGCTGCCTGAGCTGCTGATGAAAACACACACAGACCTGAAAGACCATCACCCAGAGGCAGCTGCACAGCCCATTCCTGGATGGTCACAAGGCTTACTCTCCACTCGCACTTCTACCCAGAACAACTGCAATATGGGAACTCTAATTTCTCTTTGATTGAAAAACATCACAGATGATCATATTTTGAAGACCTTCCTTAGAGTCTGACTGTACTGATTACGATGATGAAAGGAACGCCTACAAGTGGAGTTACACATGGGAGGGCAAATCAACAACTGATTGAAAACATGATAAAGTAGTTGCAGAATGTACGCTTAAAAAAAAAAACAGGAAGCATTTCTAATCCCTTTGATGAAAAATATTTCACTGGGATTTTGCTTTTTTAAGTTTCCTCTCTCTTATGTTTCTTTCACTTTCCTCTCTCAACTCTTTCCTTTGAAAATTCCTGAACATTTTATGTATAGATGGACTAATTTCCCCCCTTCCCCGACCTTTAAATTATAATACATAGAACCTTAGAATACTGAGTTGTCAAATTAAGGAATTGTGGGCAGAAGAAAGCCTTGTCTGTATGTAAGCTTTATTTTGAAGTTTGGGGAGGAGACTTATTATCTATGGACACTGGAGTAATTTAAAGATATCAAAATTGAATAGGCAGAGTCCTCTCAAAGTTAAACTTTATCTATTAAGGCAGCGAACAAGACAGTTGTACATCAGAGGTAGCGTGTGTTGGGGTTGGAACTGCCCACTCTTTAGGGGGCAACAGGTAAGAGAAAATTCATGTTCCTCAGCTACATGTAAATGAGGATAGGTTTGTATCTCCTTAAGGATGCAACTATGCAGTCTTCTAAAAATGCTGCAAACGGGCAATACAAATTATACTGTAATTAATTGCATGTACCACTGTTGCCATTAATTCATAGTTCGTAATGGATAGAAAAGTTATGATGTACTTGATCCTGGTGAACATCAGATAAACCTGATCTATTATCTTCAGGAAAAGCTATGCAATTAAGTGTATTAAATAGGCCAAAGACAGATATGCAGTTTTGTATTTTGAGGGTATTACAGGTTTTCCTAACATATTTAATTTGATCCTTCTGATACAAATGCCACTTTATTCTCTTGGGGTAAAAGCTGAGAATATTTGAGTTGAATTAAAAGAAATTTGAAGATATGATAAATGAATGAAATGGTAAGTTTAAAATATCTTTCTTAATTAGAATTGAAAATCGTGAAGCAGATAACTTTTTCAAGAAAATTAAATTATCAAAGTTAACTGAAGAAAGTATGAAGAAGTATGAAGAGATTATTAAGCTTGAAGAAACAGAAAGATTTCTCTAAATATTAGAAAGATTCCAATGTCCTAGGGTTTTCTTGAACTTTGTCTATTTAACTCTTGAACTGTGAACTGAAAATTTTATCTAAATATTATAAAGTTTCCCATGTCCTAAGCTTTTACTCATGAACTTGTTCTAAAGAAATAAATGGTCCTTATGTTAGATAAATTGTTAAGATGAACAATAGCTAGTTGCTTATGTGTAGCTACCAAATCTCAAATGCTCAAAGCAACAAATATCATATTGAGAGAGAAAGAGAGACTATTCTGATTCATAAGTAATGCAATTCTAAATAAAAAATGAGCAAATAAAATCTAAAGTGTAGTTAGAGAATAATTCACTATAAACAAGTTTAGCTTTTAGTCCCCACAGTCCCAGGAATATTTACTATCAGGGATGCTATTAGTGCAATGCTTCCAAGAAGAGAAAACATGGGATATAAAACAAATAAATTCAAAATCAATTCTGACTGCATACCCCCAAAAAACCTCTTAAAAAAGAAAAAGAAAGTGACTTTCCGCATACTATAAAGAATCTCAGACAGACAACTAACACGATAGTACTTAATGAAGAAATACTAGAAAAATGCCCCATTAAAGCTGATCCAATTTAAGATCATCTGATACAAGCCCCATCATCTCTTGCAGTACTCAATTTTGTCGTAAAAGATCTGGAGCCTCTCAGCAATGAAGACATGAAAGAGAAATGAGAGGTTTAGATACTAGAAAGAAAGAGGCTAAAACAAACCTTTTGATTGCCTACCTAGAAGCAAGAGAGTCAAGCTAAACCAACATTTGAAATTACTAAGAGTTTAGAAAGGCTTTTCTTTACAAGATAATGATTCAGAAGCCCATAACCGTCATCGATCTAATTACAAAAAAGGTAAAATTAGAAAAACCTTTATTCACAATAGCAACAAATGTGTGATACCCAGGGTGTCCCCAAGGAGAAACACAGAATGATAAGAATTAAGCTACATATAACCTTTTACTGAGAGCTAGAAAAAGAGCTGAGAAAAGTAGAGACCTAAACACCACAAGTCTTCCCTGGTGGCTCAGATGGTAAAGCGTCTGCCTGCAATGTGGGAGACCCGGGTTCGATTCCTGGGTCGGGAAGATCCCCTGGAGAAGGAAATGGCAATCCACTCCAGAACTCTTGCCTGGAAAATCCCATGGATGGAAGAGCCTGATAGGCTACAGTCCATGGGGTCGCAAAGAGTTGGACACGACTGAGCGACTTCACTTCACTAAACACCACAAAGATGACAGATATTCCCAAAACAACATATAGGTTTAATGAAAACCTAAATGAAATACTAACAGACTAATTTGGCACCTTACAAATGATTTTAAAGTTTTCCTAGAAGAATAATTGTTTAATAACAGTCCTGACTCAATGGACATGAGTTTGAGCAGGCTCCGAGAGATGGTGAAGGACAGGGAAGCCTGGCGTGCTGCAGTCCACGGGGTTGGAAAGAGTCAGACACGACTGAGTGACTGAACAACAGCAACACTTTTAAAATAAGAGCGATGCTATCAAGATGGTGGGAAAGGAAGCCCTGGATCTCCTTCCCACCAAGATACACTGACTGAACAACAATACAAGAACAATTCAGCTTCTGCCTGGAGAAGAAACGAAAGGTCTGGACCACAGTCCACTATTCTGATTTTTTCTGTCTAACGCAATGGCTTTTGTCTAACCCATCTCATCACACTCTAGATGCTTTCAGTTCAGTCGCTCAGTTCTGTCCAACTCTTTACAACTTCATGGACTGCAGCATGCCAGGCCACCCTTTCCATCACCAACTCCCAGAGTTTACTCCAACACATGTTCATCGAATTAGTGATACCATCCAACCACCTCATCCTCTGTCGTCCCCTTATCCTCCCATCTTCAATCTTTCCCAGCATCAGGGTCTTTTCCAGTGAGTCAGTTCTCATCAGGTGGTCAAAGTACTGGAGTTTCAGCTTTAGCATCAGTCCTTCCAATGGGTATTCAGGACTGATCTCCTTTAGGATGGACTGGATGGATCTCCTTGCAGTCCAAGGGACTCTCAAGAGTCTTCTCCAACACCGCAGTTCAAAAGCATCAATTCTTCGGTGCTCAGCTTTCTTTACATCCATATATGACTTTCTCTCACATCCATATATGACTGCTGGAAAAAGCATAGCCTTGACTAGATGGACCTTTGTTGACAAAGTAATGTCTGCTTTTTAATAAGCTGTCTAGGTTGGTCATAACTTTCCTTGTAAGGAGTAAGCATCTTTTAATTTCATGGCTGCAATCACCATCTGCAGTGATTTTGGAGCCCCCCAAAATAAAGTCAGCCACTGTTCCCACTGTTTCCCCATCTATTTGCCATGAAGTGATGGGACCAGATGCCATGATCTTTGTTTTCTGAATGTTGAGCTTTAAGCCAGAGTTTTCACTCGCCTCTTTCACTTTCATCGAGAGGCTCTTTAGTTCCTCTTCACTTTCTGCCATAAGGGAAGTGTCATGCACATGTCTGAGGTTATTGATATTTCTCCCGGCAATCTTGATTGCAGCTTGTGCTTCATCCAGCCCAGCGTTTCTCATGATGTATTCTGCATATAAGTTAAATCAGCAGGGTGACAATATACAGCCTTGACGTACTCCTTTCCCAGTTTGGAACCAGTCTGTTGTTCCATGTCCAGTTCTAACTGTTACTTCTTGACCTGCATACAGATTTCTCAGGAGGCAGGTCAGGTGGTCTGGTATTCCCATCTCTTGAAGAATTTTCCACAGTTTGTTGTGATCCATACAGTCAAAGGTTTTGGCATAGTCAATAAAGCAGAAGTAGATGTTTTTCTGGAACTCTCTTGCTTTTTCAATGATCCAACAGATGCTGGCAATTTGATTCTGGTTCCTCTGCCTTTTCTAAATCCATCTTGAACATCTGGAAGTTAACGGTTCACCTACTGTTGAATCCTGGCTTGTAGAATTTTGAGCATTACTTTGCTAGCGTGTGAGATGAGTGCAATTGTGCAGTAGTTTGAGCATTCTTTGGCTTTGCCTTTCTTTGGGATTGGAATGAAAACTGATCTTTTCCAGTCCTGTGGCCACTGCTGAGTTTTCCAAATTTGCTGGCATATTGAGTGCAGCACTTTCACAGCATCATCTTTTAGGATTAGCTCAACTGGAATTCTATCACCTCCACTAGCTTTGTTCATAGTGATGCTTCCTAAGACCCACTTGACTTCGCATTCTAGGATGTCTGGCTCTAGGTGAGTGATCACACCATCATGATTATCTGGGTTGTGAAGATCTTTTTTGTATAGTTCTTCTGTGTATTCTTGCCACCTCTACTTAATATCTTCTGCTTCTGTTAGATCCATACCACTTCTGTTCTTTATTGTGCCCATCTTTGCATGAAATGTTCCCTTGGTATCTCTCATTTTCTTGAAGAGATCTCTAATCTTTCCCATTCTATTGTTTTCCTTTATTTCTTTGCATTTATCACTGAGGAAGGTTTTTTTATCTCTCCTTGCTCTTCTTTGGAACTCTATGGGTATATCTTTCCTTTTCTCCTTTGCCTTTTGCTTCTCTTCTTTTCATAGCTGTTTGTAAGGCCTCCTCAGACAACCATTTTGCCTTTTTGCATTTCTTTTTCTTGGGGATGGTCATGATCCCTGCCTCCTGTACAATGTCATGAACCTCCATCCATAATTCTTCAGGCACTCTGTCTATCAGATCTAATCCCTTGAATCTATTTCTCACTTCCACTGTATAATCATCAGGGATTTGATTTAGGTCATACCTGAATGGTCTAGTGGTTTTCCCTACTTTCTTTAATTTAAGTCTGAATTTGGCAATAAGGAATTCATGATCTGAGCCACAGTCAGCTCCCAGTCTTGTTTCTGATGACTGTATAGAGCTTCTCCATCTTTGGCTTCAAAGAATTATAATCAAAATTATTTCAGTATTGACCATCTGGTGATGTCCATGTGTAGAGTCTTCTCTTGTGTTGTTGGAAGAGGGTGTTTGCTATGACCAGTGCGTTCTCTTGTCAGAACTCTGTTAGCCTTTGCCCTGCTTCATTCTGTACTCCAAGGCCAAATTTGTCCATTACTCCAGGTATTTCTTGACTTCCTAGTTTTTCATTCTAGATGCCTCAGGACCACTGAAAACAAAGACAGCAGTTTGAACTAACACAAAGGTAAAAGGAAAAATGTCAACAGACACACAGACATATAGTAGACAGACAAACACACACGACCTATAGCTCACTAAAAAAAACTACAAATAATCTAATTTTAAAAATGAACAGAATTTCTACGAATAGACAGTTTTCCAAAGAAGACATACAAATGGCCAACAGGAACAAGAGAAGACACTCATCAGGAACTTGCAAATTAAAACCACAATGAGATATTACTTCATCCCTATTAGAACATCTACTATCAAAAACACAAGAAGTAACAAGTGTTGGTGAGGATGTGGAGAAAAGGAAACCATTGTTCGCTATTGATGGGAATGTAGATTGATGCAGCCACTATGGAAAACAGTTTGGAGATTCCTCAAAAAATCAGAGATAGAACTATCATATGATCCATAAAGTCCATTTCTGAATATTTATCCAAAGGAAACAAGAACAGTAACTCGAAAAGACATTCTCACACCCATGCTCACTGAAGCATTGTTTATAATAGCCAAGACATGGAAGCAACCTAAATGTCCACTGATGGATGAACAGGTAAGGAAAATGTGATATATCTATATCTATCTGTGTATATATGAAATATATAAACGAACCATAAGAAGGAGGACATTTTGCCACTTGCAACAACATGGGTGGACCTTGAAGGCATTAGGTTATTTGAAATAGTTTAGACAGAGGAACAGTAATGCTGCACGATCTAACTGGTATGTGGAATCTTAAAAAAGAAAAAACAGCAAAAACACCCCAACCAAAAAACTGAGCACATAGATACAAAAATAGACCAGTGATTGCTGAAGCAGGGTGCAAGAGGCAGACAAAATGGATGAAGGTGATCAGAAGATGCAAACTTCCAGTTAAAAAGTAAATTAGCTCTGATACAGCATGGTGACTATAGTTAGTAATATAGTTAGTTGTATATTCAAAAGTTGCTAAGAGAGTTGATCTTAAAATTTCTTATTGAAAGAAAAACTGTAACCATGCGTGGTGGAGGACATTGACTAGACTAATGGTGAGCATTTCACAGTTGTACATACATTGAATTATTATGTTGTACATCTGCAACTAATGTAATGTTATATATCAATTTTATCTCAATAGGAAAAACAAGCAAACAAAAATGGAAACTATCAACTTTGGGTTACTTTGTGAATTATCCCATGTGAGTTAAATTGATGGTGTGAAAGATCATAATGAATACATTTTGAATTGAAAAAAAAAAAAACTTTGTTCTATAATATGCTGCTGCTGCTGCTGCTAAGTCGCTTCAGTCGTGTCCGACTCTGTGCGACCCCATAGACAGCAGCCCACCAGGCTCCTCTGTCCCTGGGATTCTCCAGGCAAGAACACTGGAGTGGGTTGCCATGTCCTTCTCCCTATAATATGCTAATGGTATCATAAAGCTAGAATGATTAAAAAATATTCTTGTGTTAAAAATAAAATTAAAGGCAGCTGAGCCAAATTGATGGCAATAAAACACATTCTTTAAAATGGTGAAAATTATAATATATACTAAAGAAACCACTACATAAAATTTAAAAAAGGAAAAGATTCATTTGAAGTCAGAGAAAACTGGCTATTTAAATGCAAAGTAAGAGTAAGGGAATACACTCACTTTCTAACATGTATCAAAATAACAGCCAGGTATATTTAAACTTTAAATGTTAAAAAACAATCAAATAGTGTTAAAACAAATACAGGTAAAAAGTCATTTGATTTCTTAATGGTAAAAACTTTCCTAGTATAAAGCTGTGTAAAAAGTCAGGAATGTTAAGATTGAGAGCACTTTCATAAGAATTGAAAATGTCTATATAACAAGTCACATATAGTCAAAGAAAAATAAAGTCAAAGAAAATAATTATAAAGAAAGGTTCTGCACAGTTAAACTTAACATTTAAAAAGTTAAAATCCATTAATAAATCAAGCTGATGCATCAGTACAAATGAACAGCAGACTCCAACAGAAAGGAAATATAACTACCTTCTAAACTATGTGGGGAAAAGGAAGTTTCATTTCACCGTTAATCAGAGAAATAGAAATTATGGCAAACAAACTATATCCTCCTCAAAAAATTAACAAAATTTAAAATGTTAATAGACAGTATTAGCAAAGATTCAGAGAGTTACTTGAACTCACTAGGAGTGTAATTTGGTATATCCTTTCTAAATAGCAATTTTGTATGAAGAATCTTTAAAATGTTCCCACTTCTCATTTAGTGATTCCACTTTATAAAATATACACTCATGAAATAAGTGGGGAGCCATGTACAAAGATCAAGTTATGAAGATTTCAGTAGTAAATTTTGAAATTATAGCAAAAGTTGGAAATAACCCAAATATCCAACAACAGAGGAGGGGTTAGATAAATATTGAATTTTTACATTTAAGTAAAAAAATACAACCATTAAGATGTTCTTGAAGAATTGTAACAGCAATGGGAAAATACCCACAATATAACTTACAGTTATAGAACTACATAATCAATACATTTTGCAGTATGATGTAAACTTTATTTGAAATATTTGCAGAGAAAATAACAAACTAAAAATACTAATGATAGTTAGAGATTGATTGCAATTTTAATTTTGCTCTTTGCTTGTCTCTGAATTTTCCAAACTTTACAATAAATATGTAGCACTTTATGACTGGAAATAAGCTATTTTAAGAAATATGTTCTGTATGGATGTGAGAGTTGGACTGTGAAGAAAGCTGAGCACCGAAGAATTGATGCTTTTGAACTGTGGTGTTGGAGAAGACTCTTGAGAGTCCCTTGGACTGCAAGGAGATCCAACCAGTCCATTCTGAAGGAGATCAACCCTGGGATTTCTTTGGAGGGAATGATGCTAAAGCTGAAACTCCAGTACTCTGGCCACCTCATATGAAGAGTTGACTCATTGGAAAAGACTCTGATGCTGGGAGGGATTGGGGGCAGGAGGAGAAGGGGACCACAGAGGATGAGATGGCTGGATGGCATCACTGACTCGAGGGACGTGAGTCTGAGTGAACTCCGGGAGATGGTGATGGACGGGGAGGCCTGGCGTGCTGCGATTCATGGGGTCGCGAAGAGTCGGACACGACTGACCGACTGAAGTGAACTGAACTGAACTGAACTGAATGGTGGATTAGAAGAAGGAAAACCTACTGACCTAGTTCTTAGCTGTGTTGATAATGTTGAAGTTCAAATGACAATAAAAACAGCTTGTAATGAGCTTCGAAAAAGAAATACGCGCCTAGATTTTTCCTTGATCATATTAGCAGCTTGAAAATATTCCCCATATTAAGGAATGGCCCATGGCAGTTCACCACACCAATGCCAGTCCAGATTAATTGTGCTTTGGTTGTTCTTTTCCTCTTTGGTCTCACCGGGTGATGTGGGGTGCTGCCACTGGTTTGCTGAGCTCGAGATGGTTGTTGAGGCATTTGTTTGAAGGTCTCCGTGGCTGCTGTTTCTACCGGTTCAGTTGTACACTCATACATTGGTGCTTCAGATCTATTACACTGAATGGAGAGCCTGTGATAAAAGTAGAATTTTATGAGAGGTTGTAATAAGTTTTAATGATCAGGTGTGACACTGAGAAGAATCTTGCTAGAAAATGTTGTCAGTTATTCGATCTAATATTTAAAAAAATAACAAAGTAGTTCAGCTTTTTCTCTGTGCTCTCTCTTTCTTTCAACTACTTAGTTGATATAGAGCTAATTAACCAACAAGAGGAACAAAACGTCCATTCCCTTCCCTCCTGATAATCTAGAAATGAGAATGTAAAGAAGTTCAGGGATGACTACAGAAAATCTCCCAGGTCATCATGTCCAGGTCAGATACTAGGGGTAAGTGCAGATGTGTTTATTACCAACATATCTAAAAGAGCATAGAGTAGACTAGTTAAAGGTCAGGCATATTTCATTTTATACAACTACATTTAATTTCTTTCCCTTATTCAAAAACTATTTAAAGCATCTTACCATCTTGAGTTATTGCAGACAAAAAAGACTAAAAAAAAAAAAAAAAAAAAAAAAACAGAACTCCCTGCTCACAGAGAATTTACATCTAATGAACAGACAAATACAATCATTTCTGACATAGTGCACTATGTCAGAAATTTTTTTTTTTTGCATTGCATTTTTACAGAATGCAATGAGAGTACAAGAAAATAAGTGATTACTCTGTGGTACACTTCACTTTTGTGTTTAAGGGGCCAGCATTTTCTGGTGAACAGAATATAACACATCGACATTTTAAGAACCTTTAGCTCTGCATATTGCTGTTGTTCAGTCGCTCTGTCATGTCTGACTCTGAAACCCCATGGACTGCAACACGCCAGGCTTCTCTGTCCTTCACCAACTCCCAGAACTTGCTCAAACTCATGTCCATCGAGTCACTGATGCCATCCAACGATCTTGTCCTCTATCATTCCTTTCTCCTCCTTCCTTCAATCTTTCCCAGCATCAAGGTCTTTTCTAATGAACCAGCTCTTCGCATAAGGTGGCCAAAGTATTGCAACTTCAGCTTCAGCAGCTATCCTTGCAATGAACACCTAGGACTGATCTTTAGAATGGACTGGTTGGATCTCCTTGCACTCCAAGGGACCCTCAAGAATCTTCTCCAACACCACAGCTCAAAAGCATCAATTCCTCGGCATTCAACTTTCTTCATGGTCCAACTCTCACATCCATACATGACTACTGGAAAAACCATAGGTTTGACTAGATGGACCTTTTTTTAGCAAAGTAATGTCTCCGCTTTTAATATTCTGTCTAGGTTTGTCATAGTTTTTTTTTTTTTTTTTCCCCAAGAAGCAAGTGTCTTTTAACTTCATAGCTGCAGTCACCATCTGCAGTGATTTCAGAGCCCAAGAAAATAAAATCTGTCACTGTTTCCATTGTTTCCCCATCTATTTGTCATGAAGTGATGAGACTGGATGCTATGATCTTAATTTTTTGAATGCTGAGTTTTAAGCCAGCTTTTTCACTCTGCGTTTTCACGTTTATCAAGAGGGTCTTCAGTTCCTCTTTACCTTCTGCCATAAGGATGGTTTCATCTTCATATCTGAGGTTATTGATATTTCTTCAGGCAATCTTGATTCCAGCTTGTGCTTCATCAATCTGGCATTTCTCATGATGTACTCTGCATATAAGTTAAATAAGCAGGGTGACAATATACAGTCTTGATGTATACAGCTGTATACAAGTCCTAACTGTTGGTTTCTTGATCTGCATACAGGTTTCTCAGGAAGCAGGTAAGGTGCTCTGGTATCCTTATCTCTTTAAGAATTTTCCCCAGTTTTTTTGTGATCCACATAGTCAACATCTTTAGCATAGTCAATGAAGCAGAAGTAGATGTTTTTCTGGAATTCTCTCCCTTTTTCTATGATTCAATGGATGTTGGCAAGTCCTAGCTTTGCATAGGGCTTGCAATTCCCTTTCTTCGTCTTATCTCCACAAACACTATTCTGGGAGGAGGAAGAACAAGTTATCTCCATCTTCAGGTGAAAAAAACAAAGTCCCCAAGGCCACTCATGGAGCTGGCTAAGAACAAGATTTCTTTGTCTTTCTGTCCCAGGTTTAAACGTCATTAACATCTTCCAACAGTGGATAATTAATTACTCCTTGTAACACTTCATACTCCATTCTAAGAGACCCATGTTATCAATCCAACCATCCATCAGCTCCTCTATCATGCATCCACCCATTTTATTATTCAGTCCATCAGTTATTCAGCAAACATTTATTGAGCATTTATCATATTGAGATGCTGTTGTAAATTCTGGAAATACAACTGGGAACAATAAAAATTCCCTCCCCCGATGGAGTTTCCACTAAAGCAAAAAAAGAAAAAAGTGAAATACATAGAATGTCAGATGCTGATAAAATACTTTTGAGGAGAAATAAAACAAGGGAGGAGCTTTGGGAGTGCCAGAGTGGGAACAGGGGCTAAAATGGTAAATAGGTAGTCAGGCAGGGCCTTAAGGATGAGATGACATCTGAATAGACCTTTTGCGAGTATTTAAGAGGTAAGGAGTCCAGCCATGCAGAAAGGTGGTCTAAAGATACCAATTCTTTAAAGTAAAGGTTTTAAGTATTGAGATTGAGGGATGCAGCTTAGTCCTATGGTGAAGAGGGAGGGACAGAACTGGAGAACAGAGGTGTGGAGGGGAGAATGGCACTGGAGAGGTTCCCAGGGTGGCTCAAATATGCAGGGGTTTTCTAAGTCATCTTAAAATGTTCAGTCTTTAGCTTAGAAATAATGGGAAGCTACTGGAGGGGCTTAAGGCCTACATTAAGTTTGGGGGAAATAAGTGCATGAGAAATACCATCTTATTTTGTGTTTTTTTTTTTTTTTTAAAGATCAGCCAGGCTTCTGTGGCCAAAAGAAATGCAAATAAGAGCATAGATCTTGGTGTTCTAACTATTAGAATGGAGGGATTTGGAGAAGATTTCAAATATGCAATAAATCCAGCTAACTAATTGTCAGAGTTTAGTGTTACTCTACTAGGGAAAGGTGAAATAAATGGCTTGAAGATGGCAGATGAATTGGTACCTGATATCTTTGCTTTTATTTTTAAATTTAAATTATTTGTGCTATATTAAAGATATACATCAAGATGATATCCAGCACTTCCCTGATGGTGCAGTGGATAAGGATCTGCCTGCCAATGCAGGGGACATGGGTTTGATCCCTTGTCCAGGAAGACTCCACATGCTACTGAGCAGCTAAATTCCTGTGCCACAACTTCTAAGCTGGAGCTCTAGAGCCTGTGCTCCACAGCAAGAGAAGCCACCACAATGAGAACCCCTCGCACCACAACAAAGAGTAGCCCCCATTCACCGCAACTAGAGAAAGCCCGCGCAAAAGCAACAAAGACCAAGTGCAGCAAAAAAAAAAAAAAAAAAAAAAAAAAAAGATGAGTAAGAATTAGCCAAATTCTCTAACTTTATGAATCCAGTAATAACCACCTGCTAGGTAAGTGTGGTACAGGTATAGGCATGGTATCTAATTTCTAAGTCAATATGTATTTTTCCTTTCAAAGAGCTATAAAAATATATTAAATTACACCAAACTATAGTGACAAAATGACCACAGAAATAGGGTCTAGGATTGAGATGGAAATATGCTGATAGATGACTGAGAAAAGTTTAGAGAATTACAGAAGAAATTAACAAATGAATATCAATTTGATTAAAGTGATCTATTCTTACACTTCTGGTAGATCAAATAAGAGTGCATGGATTATTCTGGCTGTTTTCCACCCCAAAGTTTGATGATCATAAGCCCATGGAAACAGTGCTTCTTTCTTTCTCTTCTGGAGTTTTAAATTATAAAGAAATAGTGACTTCAAACTTTAAGGTCATGATGATTTTTAAAAGGTCATCTTTAGGCTGGTACTCAGGTGTGTGATGGATGATCTCAGTTACCAGGGTGATGGGTGTCCTTTGAGTAACCCTTTGGAACACAGATTGGCAGTCTGAATTTTGAGGATTAACAAAACTCACAACTTTTAATGCAATTGTTTTACTTGGGCAAATTTACCCTAATGAAGTATTAAACATATAGGAAAATGCACGTATAAGGATGCTGACAGAATTTTAGTGAGGGGCAAAATTTGAATAGAATCAAAATGTTAAAGGATTACTTCTAAATTATGGCATTTCTTTATAAGGATGAGAGTGAGGTCATTGAGATGATATTTTGGAAGCTACATGCTAAGTTGCTTCAGTTTTGTATGACTCTGCGACCCTATGGACTATAGCCCACCAGGCTCCTCTGTCCATGGGGGTCTCTAGGCAAGAATACTGGAGGGGGTTGTCATTTCCTACTTCTGGGGATCTTCCTGACCCAGGGATTGAACCCATCTCTTCTCTCTCCTGCATTGGCCGGCGGGTTCTTTACCACCAGCACCACTAATGATAGGACAAATGCTCTCCATTTAAAAAAGAATGAAAATCTGTATCTACAGCATAATTCTTGATTTGGTAATACTGAAATGTGAACAGCATATGGTTGTGAGTGATGGAATGTGTCTTTTCCTTTTTTAAAATAAAATATTAATTCTGAATTAGGCTTTCCAAAGTAAACCAATGAAAAAGAAAGATGTTGGAGAAAGTTATTCAAATCCTCTAATATTAAAAATCTTCTGCGTCTGTCTGAGGTCTTTAGTTGGGATAACTAAATGATGGGATGGGCCACTTAAAGGTAGTTTTGTCTCTTGTTCTACTTAAATTAAAGGTTGTTTCTAGAGGGGAACAGCATCTTACCCCTTCCCCTGCTGCAGATGCCCTGGGCTGGCTGCATAAACACAGTACCAGGCTTCAGGTTGTCACCCTGCAGGAATCCACTCACCTGGCCTGTGCATGGTTAGCTGTATCCTTTGGATTCACCTTGTCCAGGAGCCATTGCCTTCTCGCAGCTTCTTTCCTCCTACAGCGCCCTTGGAGCAGATTGTTTCTGAGGGTCCTGAGGATGAGTTTTGTATTGTCCTTTGCTGATATCTGCTGGAATGGCCAACAGTACAAAGGGTATCAGATCAGCCTTAATGTGGTCCTCTTTCCTTTCTTGGGTGGACTGGCCGCCACGAAAGTTTCTGAAATTATTTCACTAACTTTTATGTCCACAGAAAAATCATCTTACTTCCATCTTATCTGAACGTCTTCACATTCTCTCTCTATTCACATACATATAATATCCATTCCAAATTAAATACCCCCTAACTTCCACAATAACTCCTCTTCTGGAATGTGGAATTTGAAAGCTAAAAGAGGATGTGAAAGAGAACTAAGTCTATGGATGCTAATTGGAGGGATTCTTTGGAAATTTATTTCCAGAAAAATGTCCATAATTTTAATTTTCCATAAAAGTTCAGTGGATTCACAGGCCACCTGAAGTCCATCCACCGACCCCTGCTGCTGCTGCTGCTAAGTCGCTTCAGTCGTGTCTGACTCTGTGCGACCCCATAGACGGCAGCCCACCAGGCTCCCCGTCCCTGGGATTCTCCAGGCAAGAATACTGGAGTGGGTTGCCATTTCCTTCTCCAATGCATGAAGGTGAAAAGAGAAAGTGAAGTCGCTCAGTCATGTCTGACTCTTTGCGACCCCATGGACTGCAGCCTACCAGGCTCCTCCGCCCATGGGATTTTCCAGGCGTAGTACTGGAGTGGGGTGCCATTGCCTTCTCTGTCCACCGACCCCACGTGTAAGCCAAAAGGAAACAAAGTAATGAGAAGTTTTGAAATGTTCCACTCTTAAAATCTAAAGTGTAATAACAAAATGACCACATGGTGTCAGTCTAACATCGATAAGACTTATTTTTCCCCAGGCGGGAGGATCATACGCTAATAAACCTGAGAATCCGAGTTAATCAAGTTTAGTAAAGCAATATCCTCTGAAAAATTATTTGGCAAGATTGAGGTACTTGACTTTTGTGGACCATTCATGGTAAAGCGATCATGAGGGAAAATTGTCCACAGTAAAGGTGATTAGTCAACAGCTTCTACTATTTGAAATTTGAGAGCAAGGCCAGCTGCATGGAGAAACTGATTTCTACTAAGTGATTTCTGGAAAATCTTAAATGCTGTCTGCCTTAAAAGAATCCTATTTCTCTTTGTTATTTTCATGAGCTGAATTCTCTTCCTGCATATTTATAGTTGTCTTTAAAATTTTTTTGAAAGTCAGCTATAAAGGCTAGTTTTATATTGGCTCCAGTCAAAACTGAGATAGTAATCTTTCCCTTTTGTTTTTACTAAGGGAAATACACTTGAATTTTAGTGCTGGGGAAAAGACATGTTAAAAAAGAAAACTTCTCCTGAAATGCAATAGCAGCTAGAGGCCTCATTGCATCATTTTTTTTTTTTAACCAAACCAGAGTTTTTAAATTTTTAATCTGTATCCATTTTCAATGCCTCTCCCTCTTTCTTACTCCTCAGATATTTTCTTGCACATAGTACCCAGTCAGTGGCTTCAGGTTAGACTCTGGTCTATTGTCTCCAAAAGGTTTTATTGAAATCTACAGTGTAAAGTATGTGTATATTGAGAGATATTTAAGGTTGAGCTTGCCACTTCTTTAGTCTTAAATACTGTAATGTATGAAAGGAGTAGAATCTGTGGTCTTCCTGATGGGAATGTTTTTTTCATTGCTGTAGCTCTCACAGATAAGACTTATGAATAGTTTGGTACATTGCATTAGATGTTACCTGGATGCAGTTCTCAACCACAGGATGAGACTTCTGGTGGGACTCGCCCTGAAGACTAGATAAGAAACACACTTGGCAGATGTCAAAGTTGAGACACTTCAGACAGCGGTATCTGCCAATGAAAGTGGAAGTGTGACTTACATCACTATTAATAGGTGAGCAAAGAAAATATTATTCAGAAGAAGGAGCATCCTAAGATAAATAAGAGGTATCTGAGCTATTGAGTGAGTATACAGTTAGGTCTTCTTTTTATCATTTTTATAATATGACATTAAATAAATATAATTTTGTCAACAAACTATAGTAAAGAGGCCTGATTTATCTTCTCTCCCACCAAAAAATACCAAGTGTCTTTTATATGCATGGGACTGTGTGCAACAACCCTTAGGGTACACTGTGAAGTTTGCAGCCACATTTTGGGTAGCTGCACAAAGAGCTTGAGTAATTTCAATGTGATTGCCAACAAAGAAACCCGGAGATTTCCAAAAAGTTAGAATTCTAAATTCTCTTGAGAATTTGTGAGATGTGATGATATTGGACCTGCATTCCTATGTAGTATTGGGGAAAATAAAATCATAGGTAAAAGAATCTAAAATAAATGTGTCATTTTTTAGAAATTTGTACATAGGAAGGAATACAGTGAAGAGCGGGAGTTCCTCATCAGCCAAGGTCGAAGTCCAAGTGAAGCCGCTCAGTCCAACTCTTTGCAACCCCAGGGACTGTACCTACCAGGCTTCTCCATCCATGGAATTTTCCAGGCAAGGGTACTGAAGTGGGTTGCCATTTCCTTCTCTAACAGCCAAGACTGAGTGACAAACACAGCCAAGTTTGTTAACACATCAGTACTGCAGACTCTCTATTACGAACAGTTACAACCTTAAATCGCCTGTCAGAGAAGAGGAGATCTTGAGATATTCTGCTAAGGAAGGGTGTCTCTAGGCACTCAGGGAAAATGTTGTGCTTTTTGGGGGCTTTGCTGGTGAGACCACACAGTCAAGAATTAGTAACTTTCAAGGATGAATTGGATCATACCATTCGTAAAATATCAGGGATCTATACTTTTTCCAAAAAAAGCTTTTTATTTTGTATTAGGGTATAGATGATTAACAATGTTGTGATTGTTTCAGGTGGACAGCATAAAGAGTCAGACATACACATACATGTATCCATTCTCTCCCAAACTTCCCTCCTGTCAGACTGCCACGTAACACTGGGCAGAGTTTCCTGTGTTATACAGTAGGACCTTGTTGGTTATCCATTTTATATACAGCACTGTGTACATGTATCTCCCAAAAGTGAAAGTCGCTCAGTTGTGTCTGACTCTTTGTGACCCCATGGACTGTAGCCTGCCAGGCTCTTCTGTCCATGGAATTCTCATTTGTATCATTTCTTTTTAGATTCTGCATGTAAGGGATGTCATACAATATTTCTCCTCTATCTGACTTACTTCACTCAGTATGACAATCTCTAGGTACATCCATGTTGTTGCAAATGGCATAATTTCATTCTTTTTAATGGCTGAGTAATATTCCATTATATATGGAATATACAGATAATATTTCATTATACATAATATTCCATTATATATAATATTCTATTATATAGTATATATATATATATATGCACACAAAACATCTTTATCTATTCCTCTGTGAATGGATGTTTAGGTTGCTTCCATGTCTTGGCTATTGTAAACAGTGTTGCAAAGAACACTGGGGTGTGTGTATCCTTTTGGACGATGTTTTTCTCCAGATATATGTTCAGGACTGGGATAGCAGGGTCATATGGTAGCTCTATTTTTAGTTTTTTACAAAACCTCCATACTGTTCTCTATAATGGTTATATATGCTACATTCCCACCTACAGTGTAGGAGGGTTCCCTTCTTTATCTATACCTTTTCCCCTGATATTCAACTGCAGTTTCTGTGACATAAAGTCGTGTCTTCCCCATCAGTGGCCACAACGGGCGAGGGCAAAGTAGCGGCTATTCCTTTAGGACAGTTCCTCCCTAGCCTCTTTCCCTCATTTATATACTTGTCTTGCCCCAGAAAGCATTTAAGTTTTCAATTCCTGTTTCCAAATTTACAAAAGTAAAACCATGACAAGATTCCTATAGTCTTCAAGTTTTGTATCTTGCTGCAAAGACACGATAGGGAAACTTGAGGTATACTAGCTAGCAAAATTAAGTGCCGTGTGATGAAGTGCAGAGTGAGAGGCATGGAAAGTAAATGTAGTAGGAGCGAGAGAGGCGAAGACACCTGGGA
This sequence comes from Oryx dammah, assembly GCF_014754425.2. Classification (NCBI taxonomy): domain Eukaryota; kingdom Metazoa; phylum Chordata; class Mammalia; order Artiodactyla; family Bovidae; genus Oryx; species Oryx dammah. The sequence goes on along the minus strand of NW_024070211.1, from coordinate 40,803,573 downwards.
GTAGGATGATCTGATTAGTTTTTACGGAAGAAGTGAGGCTCATGCTGGGTGGGAGATTAAGGTGAAGGAAATCCCAGGTAGAAAGAAGACGAGGTATGAGGTAACGCAGACTAGGGTGAAGAAGGGTTTAGAGCTTTTCAGATCTATCAGACCTACAGATAACTCGGGAGAGCAGAGAAATAAAAAGTTGGAATGTTCCTGAGGCCAGATGGCAGAAGGGTTTTTGACCAAAGTCATTGGAAGGCAAAGCAGAATTCAAGTGCCATAAGACCAACTCTCACGGCCCTTGTTCACTGCTGTCCCTGACACCTAGACTCACAGTGGGGTACTAATAGAGTGTTGAAGGGCTATCATAGTAGCATAGAAAACATTTTTGAGCCCTCACTATGCAGCAGGCGGGGGACATGCATTGACATAGTTAATCCCCATGAACGTTCTTTAAGGGAAGGCATTCTTATTGTTACCCTCATTTGAATAAACCGATTTCTTTAAATCAGTTCTTAAAACGCATAGAGATCTTAAGCAAATGCACAAAGTTACACGATGACTTGGTAATGGTTTAATTAGGCTTTGAGCCCAGGGATACCATCCGAATGGAGAGCCAGTAACCCATGTAATAGATCACCAAGGGGAGACTTCCCCACCAAGGGGAGACTTACCTGGTGGTCCTGTGGTTAAGACCCCACACTCCCAATGCAGGAGGCCTGGGTTCGATCCCTGGTCGGGGAACGAGATCCCAAGTGCCACAACTATGAGATCACATGATGCAACTGAAAGATCCTGCGTGCTGAAACTAAGACCTGGTTAAATCAAGTAAGTAAACAATAAAGAAATACGTGCATATATAGGGGCTCCCCTTAGAGCTCAGTTGGTACAGAATCTGCCTGCAGGTGCAGGATACCCGAGTTCAATTTCTGGGTTGGGAAGATCCCCTGAATAAGGAAATGGCAACCCATTCCACTATTCTTGCCTAGAGAATCCCATGGACAGAGGAGCCTGGTGGGCTATAGTCCATGGGGTCGCACAGCATCAGATACAACTTAGCAACTAAATCACCAAACCACCACCAAATGTATATATAAAACGGAATACAAAGGCAGGAAACTTGAGTTAGAGTCACATGCCGCTATTACTAGATGACCTTGAAACAGAAACGTAAGTTCATGGTTTTGAAGATACCTGGTACATGGTAGGTTTTCAATGAATATTTATTGATTGAGTTAAATGAATGACTTTGTTTCTTCAAGGAGGAAAATGGGGCTAGTAAATCCTGACCACTAGGCCTTGAAAGAGTGTGAAGTCACTCGGTCGTGTCCAACTCTTTGCGACCCCATGGACTGTAGCCTACCAGGCTCCTCAGTCCATGGAATTTTCCAGGCTAGAGTACTGGAGTGGGTTAGCCATTTCCTTCTTCAGGGGATCTTCCCGACCCAGGAATTGAACCCGGGTCTCCCATATTGCAGGCAGACGCTTTACCGTCTGAGCCACCAGGGAAGCCGAGGCCTTTGTAAAGTTTTAACAAAACTTTGACAATTATTCAACATGCATACTCGGGGAGACGTGAAGTGTATAACATGAAGTATTTTTTATTAAGATGATTTGATGAACCATCTGTACTGGCTGCTTTACTTGGCTTTACTGTATGGTTGCAGTTGATTCCTTAGGACAATATGGTGACCCTAACCTTGGCTTAGCTCCTCCAAGCTCTGAAACTACCGACAGAGGCATGAGAAAGGGTGCAGTGTGGACAACCAGCTGGTCTGTTGTTGATGCTTTTACTCACAAAGAACCATGATATTTCTCCCTAATCTCATTTCAAAATTACATGGCTATTCAGGAGTATAAGTGCGACACATCCTGCTAAAATTGGACCCTCAGCTTAGGAACAGTCTCTGGTCTTTCTTTCTGACTTTAGGAGGCCAAGTCTTGCCCTCTTCTTGCTACCTCCAGATCTGCGAACACTTCTGCTCTAAGATGACTTTATGATTCTCCCTGAAACTAAAAGCCTTGATGCTATAGCTGTGGTTTTCTGAGAGCCAAAAGCACAGGCTTAAGGTTAGACCTGTAATGTATTCAAGCACTTTCTAATAAGCTCAGATGGTTACAGCTAAGAGAAGCGTAAGTCATGCTTTGATTCACCCATCCTTCTCTTGCTTACAAAGAAACTGTGGTCTAGAGAAGCGCAAGGTCATGCCCAGATGACTCAGCTGTCTGCATGTATGAGAACTATACATTGCCTTAGATTTCTAGGAGGAACGATGGGCCACACAGAGGCGTTTCTAAGAAGAAGCTTAATCTCACTCTTAGTAGGTAGGGACACAACCAAAAACTTACAATATGCCATATTTGGCCCTATGCTTTTGCTATCTTTTTTTTTTTTTTTAGTGACCTAAGCAAGTCATTCACATTCTAAGACTCCGTGATAAAATAAAAATAATAATACATGCTTTATGTTATACATAAGGATTTTGAAAAAAACACGTCAATGTTAAATTTGTATTTTATGTAACCGCCAAAATGAATTCTGTCTCTGGCCCAGTACAGGATACAGTGTAACTGCTTATGTAATACTTGTTTATTGAGTAAATGATTATGATATACTTGTAATATAGAAAATCATATTAATGTTTTTCCCACTGCCCAATTAAAGAAAGAGTTAACTTTTCACTGTAGTGTGTATATTTCTTTGGTTTAGCTTGCTTGGTTACCAACAATTGGGGCCATTGGTATGTTTTATTGTTTCAACTTGTGTTATTTGTGAAGAGTTTCTGTGAGTGAAATTTCACTGTGTTCTCAGACTTCTCTGCAAAATCAGTTCACTTTCTCAGCAAAATGAAAACCTGATTTCCAGTGAGCTCAACAGACTTATTTTATATCAGACCTATTTTATGTCACTTCTCCTGCCCCTTCTGTGTATACCTCCTTTTTTAACCAGTTTTGAGTTCCCAGGTTGTCCTAGCTCATCAGTTTCACCACATCACTAGCCCCTGTTACACCTGTGTTCACCCACCATGGTGATGGTCACCCACTTGCCTGGCCCCCACTTGCTGGCTTCCTTCTCTCCTCCCCATCTTTAATAATAACTCAAATTTTACTTCTTTATTGTTTTATTTAGAGGAAACCTACAACACCCTTTTCCTAAGATGGGATTTTGACTGTCATCTAAAAGCCATGTAAAGATCAGAATTTCCTGCCTCCAAACCTAGCTTTCAAATCTGCCTTTTCCTCCAGGAAAAGAGACGCTCTGGCATGAGCAGCTCTTGTAAAGCCTCATCGTTTTTTTGGTTTCAAGGAATGTTCTCAGTTGTCTGCACAAGGAGGCAGCAGAGCATCACGGTTGCAGAGCAGGGACTCTGGATTCGGCCCACAGGCTCAGCCACTTGCTAACCATGTGAGCTTAAGCTTAGGTTATTTAGCTTCTCTGCTAAATAGTAATAATACCACCATTAGGCATAATAACACCATTTTTTATATGGAGTTATAACGTTTTACACAAATGAACCATGTGAACCACACAACCTAATATTTGTTCAACATTTAACAAACGTTAACAAGGTCCTGTCACACAGGGAATCATAGTCAATATCCTATGATAAACCATAATGGAAAAGAATATGTAAAAGAATGCATGTATGTATAACTGAACCACTTTGCTGTACAGCAGAAATTAACACAACACTGTAAATCAATTATATTTCAAAAATATTTTTAAAGAACAAAAAATGTAAACTGTTGTTATTGTTATGGTTAACTACAAAATATTTAAAAGAGTTTTGGTAACAAAAGACAAAAAAATTTCCCCTTAAGGAATAAAAATATCTACTGGTTTGAGTATGTGTCCCTAGAACTTAATATTCCATTAATTATAGAAGGTAAAATAAAATATAAGCAAGATCACTCATACAGGAAATTATTATTCCCCCCTACCCCCCAAATCAGCTGAGTTCTGAAAGTGTGACTAGGACAACCAAAAGAATCTGGAGAGAAGAAGCTCCAACTCCAGATCCATTTGGAGAGTGATGGTCTGTGTAACAGTGATGAGTGACTGTACCTCAGTCCTGTGATGGGAAAGTTCCTGCAGATTCTACACCGAACAGGGTGAGTGGCTATTTCAGTGACTGACAGTCGGTAGCAGGTTGGGATCCATAAGAGGATGGGAGGCTCAGACTGCAACCAAGACAGGAATTTCTCTTCTTTGATTACTGGGCTCAGCACCTGAAAAGCAGTAGCACAGTCAAATATGTTTCCAAGCATGACTGCAGTCTCTTGTAGAGATGAAAGTGTATTTTCATCTCCTCTTCTGCCTCTGTTTCTGTTGACTCTGCTGAAGTTTATCTCATGCAAAGGTGGGGCAAGTCTACCTCCTGAAGTAGGTTGTCTGGGATGTGTGTGGAGTAGTAGGTCTGTGATTGAAATGGGTTGGCAGCTGTGTCTGCCCCCAGTTCCCAAGGACATGTGCGTGGCACTCACCCCTTGGAAACAGCTGCGTGTAGCACTCTCCACAGAGCACAGGGCACGACTTTCCCCAACGACAGCTGGAATCTACAAGAGGCAAGAAACCCTGTGTCAGTGATTAAGAAATGGAGAAGTAGGTGGCCACTAGTCACACCTGAGCAATGGTGCTTATGGCCAAAGAGTCACATGTACCTGGTGTCTGAGGCTGGATGAGCTGTTTCAGTGAAGCAAACAAGACACGTGTGGATTTTGTGCAGTGTATGAATAGAGACAAAGAAAGAACAAGTGGGGAGAAGTGGGGCTCGGACGAGAAGAGTAAGAAGTTCTGGCAATGAGGGCAATACGGGGAGGGCTTCCATGCTTCCCTTGTGACCCCAGTTAAATTATTTACCCTTTCTTTGCCCTTGGACTGCAAGGAGATCCAACCAGTCCATCCTAAAGGAAATCAATCCTGAATACTCATTGGAAGGACTGATGCTGAAGCTGAAACTCCAGTCTTTTGGCTACCTGATGCGAAGGCCTGATTCATTGGAAAAGACCCTGATGCTGGGAAAGATTGAAGGCAGGAGGAGAAGGGGATGACAGAGGATGAGATGGTTGGATGGCATCACCGACTCAATGGACATGAGTTTGAGTAAACTCAGGAAGTTGGTGATGGACAGAGAGGCCTGGCGTGTTGCAGTCCATGGGGTCTCAAAGAATCGGACACGACTGAGAGACTGAACTGTACTTGCCTTTGTTCCCCTACGAATTACATATAACAATGATACCATATTAAAGTTCAGGGCACTTTTAAGAAAAACCTTTTCAAACACACATCATTTCATTTTAATAAATGCCAATTTTCGAGGCAGGGCAGTTATTATCCTGTTGACAACAAGAAATAAATTGAGATCTGATATTTTGCTCAAGGTAAAACAAACAAACAAAATAGATGCGAATCACTATACAAATGAGATCTCCCTCCAAGACTCTTTACTCTGTTGAGGGGTTCTCCCAAAGCTTTGTCACACCTGGACCTGATTTGTATTCCAATGACTTGATTTAACACTACCTCACTCAGTGGTTTCTATCTTTCACTCAGTCACATTAAGGAGTTTAACTAAGGGATTAAGAACACTCTGTGACTCCTGAGATGGCCAGGGACTTGGCCCTGACATTAACTATATGCACAGATACATGTACCTGTCACCTCCATTTATGCCCATTTGGTCACGTGTCCTAATTTCATGTCTAATGCCTTCTACAGCACAGATTGTCAGCAGGCATTGCTCCCAAGCTCAGAAGTAATTTCAAAGACCCCCCTGCTGAGTCCATCAACTCGAATAAACATTCTTCTAATCAGGGAAGTGGCACTTAGAACCACTTTGCTGACAATTAGCCAGGCAGAAGTCAACAAACATTTGTGTAATTGTGACAAGATGGCTTGTACTTTAAATTAATAATAACCCCATCACCAGCTGAACTAAACATGATGTGTTATTTGGCTTTTGTCTGAAAAAATAACTCATTACCCCTACTTTGGCCTGTGAATGCTGATGAACTAACTGAACCACTTATTTGGATGGTATCTTGAGCCCTGGGAAAGGGGTTTAGCCTCATTTGTACAGTATGGAAACTGAATCAGATAGGATCCACTAGCCAGTTCTGGGATTCTGATATCAGTCAAAAGAAAATTCACTTCTGTTGTGGGTTGTAACCTACATTTCTGGCTCTAAAGTGTGTGCACAAAGATTTTGTGCCCATTTGACTAATTTCTTGCAGATAATCTAAGGAAGAATTAAATCTGGCTAGAGGGCCTGCAGTGTAGGCAGAACACCACTTGAAATGATAATTAGGGTTCTCGGGGGAGGGGGTGGGATCACACAGAGAGGCCTGGAGTTCTCTATGGGAACCCATCTCGGTGTTCTTAATGGAAGTCAATGGGATGATAATTTGCGATGCAAATCTCCACCTTCCTAACAGCTTTCTCAGGAGCCTACTGATGCATGAGGGGGAGACAGCGCTGCAGGAGCTGCCATTTCAGCAGCTCGTTGACCTTGGTTGAGCCTGAAACAAGGGCAGATTTTTAGGGCCTCTTGGGTGGGGAGCCAGCCTGGGGTCAGCTGTACTAGTGAGAAAGTGGCATAGGATTTCAGAAGGAAGATGCCCCTCCGTCCATCTTCTTTCATCACATCCACTTCACCACTTCAGTCTAACTAGACTGATTGCATAAATGGATGGGCAGATTTTCCCAGTCTCCCCCCAAAATGGGGGGATTGTTGGGGCAGTAGCTTCCTAAGATATGCCTGAGAGTCAGCAGAAAACTGGTGACAGGATCCATGTGCTGGGGCAACCACCAGAAGAGCTCTTTGAAAACTACATCTGAGGTCTGAACCTTAGAAATGAAAAAAGATCATTGCTCCACTTAAGAAATATGAGCATCTTACACGTTGTTTGAAATTTACACAATAAATTAAATACTAATTATTGTAATCAGTATGAACATAAATTCTTAATATTAAGACCAAATCAAAGCAAGGGTAACTTTTTTAATTTTTATTTTTTTGGGAAAAGTAATTATATTTTATTTATTTAATTTTATTTTTCGGCAGCACTGCATGGCCTGCAGTGCATGCCAGGCATGCAGGATATTCCTGACCAGAGATCAAACCCATCCCCCTTGTAGTGGAAGTGTGGAGTCTTAACCACTGAACCACCAGGGAAGTTCCTGCAAAGGTAATTTGGGTAGGTTTTCCTAAATCATATTCCTTGTCTGATAACCTTTCTCCTTACCTACCTCCCACTCTTAGCATAATAATCCCCAGTTCAGAATCCTTGGTTCTCCAGGGTACCAGAATATGCCACCCCAAATATACCTCCTTGGCATATGTATTATTTTGAGCTAAAAGTCATCGAGAGCCAATAGAGGCAGAAAAAGCACTAAAAATAGGATACAGGTTTTCCTTTTGTAAAGATAACTTACATTTATACAGTAAATTTGTTTTTACCAATAGGGTCTCCCTCTACCTACCAGGAGGAGGAGGACTCTTAACAACCCTCGTTAGCAGAGAAATCACAGACTTAAATGTGCATAACAAACCCTACTAAACAACCCTTGTTCGCCATCTATTTCCTGATCATCTTCTCATAAACCTGCCTCCCCCACCTAGAAGCCCAGAGTCCCTTTTCCTTTGTTTAGCATAAAATAGCTTACCAGCCTGAGTTGTATCTACTTCTTTGAGTTACTCATCACTGGGTGTTCCCATGCACCATACACATGAATAAACTTTGGTTTGTTTTTCTCTTGTTAATTCTTTTACAAGTCTAATTTACAGGGCCCTAGACACAGAACTTAAGATGGGTCAGGGAAAAAGATTTTTTTTCTTCCAGAACCAGGAGGGAAATGACAGAAAATTACTATAGTTTCACAGTGCAGAAAACCTAGTTCAAGGATTTTACAGGTGCTTGAAGAATCCTTAAAGGATGCTTGAAGCATCTTTAAAGCAGGGGTAAAAGATACAGAGACAGTAATCAGTTGTACACAAAATAATCTAGAGCCTACATAACTCATTTGCAGAAGATCTTTCTTGGTTACATCATTTTTTACAATTAAGAAGCATATTTACATTAAGGAGGTTAGATTCCTTATTAATTGGATGAAAACAATGTTATATTTGCACATTCTTAAAGCATAGGAAATGATGGAAATCAACTATTGAGTATTCAGGGCTGCATTTCATCTATGTTTTCATTAAGCACTTGTTAAAGGTCTTAGTAGGCTTCCCTGGTGGCTCATCGGTAAAGAATCTGCCTGCAATGCAGAAGCTGCAGGAGATGCAGTTTCGATCCCTGGGTCAGGAAGATCCCTTGGATGAGGGCATGGCAACCCACTCCAATAATCTTGTCTGGAAAATCCCATGGACAGAGGAGCCTGGTGGGCTATGTCCACCGGATTGCAAAGAGTCAGACATGACTTAGCACATAACACATGCACGCATGAAGACTTTAGTATTAAGCACTTTTCAAGCTATTGGAGACATAAAGATCACTGAGATATAATCGTTGCCCTTGAGAAGCAGCCTAGTGGGAAAATCATATATCTAAGACATGATTGCAATAAAATTTGACAAGTGCTATAACAAAGTTATTTACAAGGAGTTTAAGAAGTTTTCAGTGATGAGGTGACTAATATTTTGAGTAAACTTGGAAGACAAACAGTATTTGTCAAGTAAAGGAGAGGCAGTGGTGTTGTGGATAGATGTACCTGCACAAGCCAGTAGTGGAACATGTCAGGTACAGTGAGGATTTTGATATGCAGGAGACACAAAGCTGGGAGGAGTATAAGGAAAAATCAAAACACTGTAGAATACACAAAGGAAACCACTGGATATCTTTCCATTGGGGATTATCTGAACCTAAAGAGATATGCATCACTCTCTTTCTCTAGGCTACCTTATAATTTTATAGAGATTAATGTCGATTTGTTGACAACTGATCACAATGCAAATAATTCCTATTTATGGACATCCAAATGAATTCTCTCCTGGTTGAGCAACAACTCCCACCCTTACCCAAGCCACTCTTGGGTCCACCTGCAAATTCGTTACAACATTCTTAATCTATCAGTTTGTCTGATCTTTAGTTATTTCTTTCAACTTGTTGAGACGTCTTACTGGAGCACTCTTATAGTTAATAAATAAAAAACTGAATAAAATTTTATATTTGCTTACTTTGAGTTTCGTTACCCTTATTTGAGTTACAAATATTTATTTGTTTGCATTCATTTTAAATTTGTATAAGTATCATGATTTTACTTCTTTTTGAAAATAGAAGATTGGAGAAAGCTTTGTTTGTGATACTAAGGAGTTTAGGTTTTATTCTATAGATAGAAATAGCCAATGAGGAATTTTAGGCACTTACATTGACATTTGGAAGAGTCACTGGCTGCTGTGTGGAGGAAGAGTTGGAGAAAGGAGAGGCTTGAGTTGGGCAAACCAGTTAGGAAATAATTGCAATAGGTTAGACTATACTCAGGTATTACCAATGACTAGAGAAGAGAGAGATTGCTTGGAGAACTATATCAAGATGGAATCAACACTATAAAGAATAAGATCCTTTAATAATTAATATAACTGGAACACATTTAGAACTTTTGAGCATTAGAGGTTTACCTGTTGTAGATCTGTTAGTAGGTTTCTCAAAACCCTTCGAGTCATGCGTGCTCCCAAATCATGACCTCCCCTGTTATTTTCTGCATAGAGCTGAAAAAGAGCTAGACATATAAGGGGGAAGAGAAAGCTTTAATTGAATATTTGCATATATCTTTGAAGAGTATGTGCTTTGAATCCTAAACACTTAAATTGTGGGTCTAAAGGGGGAAAGAGGAGAAAGTTATAATTCTTGATTATCCACTTGCTATTTTGAAACCTTCCCAAACTAAGTAACTTGAAAAGTAGTGAAGAGCCACTCACATTTCTAATTTTTGATAATTGAGCACATCGATGACAAAGACCATGAGTTTGGTGAATGGTGATGGGAGTAGGGACTGCTTTAAAAGAATAAGAACTACTGGTGTCTGAATAATCTCTATACAAATAAATATCAAGGATAACCAAATTATGAATAGTTAGAACACGTAGATCAACATTTTGGAAAATTCTGAGTTTGCTGGGTACATGCTGAACCAGAGCCGTGTGGTAGTGGGGATACAGGAGTGAGTGAAGAAGGTCACGTGTTGGAGAGGTCTGGTGGTCACCACACTTCAGACACTCTAAACCCCTACTTATGTTACCTCTGTATTTTGTAAGAGGACTGTCCCCTGAGAGGGTGATCAGAGCAGCGGCTGCAGGTGCAAGCTTGATAAAACCCGTTCCTGTGCTGCATGGCAACAACAACAAAAAAAACAACAGAGGCAAGAATGGGAAAGGCAGGGTTGGTTATTCTTATAAAAACCATGACTATGAATGATCATTTCTGACATCATGTTACAAGTTCACGCTCTTCATGGTCTGTTTTCCTATATCTAGAATTTGACAGGACTAAGAATTGAATAGAAATATTTCATCCTTCATGATTTATTCATTCATGTGTTCAACAAATATTTATTGGGTGCTTTCTTGATGCAAAGCACTACCCTAGGCACCGGGGACCCAGGGGTGTGCCCTCTCTTCCTGGACCGGGTGGTCTCATTGTCTTTAGGGTTCACAGGCCCAAAAAGCAAACAACAGAGACAAGGACCAAAGGGCAGGCAGAATGAACAAATTTTTATGTTAAAAAAATCTGCTTCTTCTCAGGTCACTACCTAGAGCCTCATCATCCTGTGCCCACCAGCTATGCAGTTAGGAAAGCTACAAAACAATGTATCAAAGGCAGGTGGGTTGTTAGAGGCAGGCACTGAATACAGAAAAAACAGCCAAAAGCTTAATGCTTAAGGAGGGTGAAATCAAGAAAAAAAAAATCACTTGAGAACATATTTATATATTACTGGCATGACAAAAAATAAACAATAAACTAGTAAGGAATTTGCCAAATGGTTAAACTGTCCTTGTCTCTAGGATGCAGGCTTTGGGGGTGATATTGCGTCTTCCTTACTCTTTCCTGCACTTTCCAAATGTTTTATATTCACTGCGAGTTTTTAGAAGTCCATTCGACAAGATGAAGCCAACTGGGTCAAGACCACGTAAGATAAACACAGCTGAAGTGGAGCAAAAAAAGTGATAAACTTGAGTTCAGTGAAACACACAGATACACTCACACACACACACCACCACTGACTCCATAGCATGCATAATTAAGCCTTTGACAAGGTGGAAATGTTTATGTACCTTCCCTCTCCAAGTCATATGTTGAAATCCTAGCTCCCAGTGAGAGACTATTTAGAGGTAGGATTTGGGGAGATGACTAGGTCACAAAGGTGGAACTCTCATGAACTAGATTACTGTTACTATAAAAGAGACCCCAGAAAGCTCTTTCACTCTCTTCCACCATGTGAAGACACAGCCAGAAGATGGATCTCTGAGTGCCTGGAAGAGGTTCCTCACCAGACCCAAGTGTCTGCAGCTGCCTTTGATCTTGGACTTCTAGCCTCCAGAACTGTGAGAAACAGATGTCTGTTAAGTCCCCTGGTCTATGGCATTTTTGTATAGCAACCCAAACCGACTAAGACAAGAGGTTGGCCATTTATGCACAGGTTATTCAATCTTATCCCACAAACAGAAACTGATAAATGGTTATAAAGAAATAAACAAAGAAATAAATTACCGGGGACTCGTGTCGGGAAAGATTGAAGGCAAGAGGAGAAGGGAATGAAAGAGGATGAGATGGTTGGATGGCATCACTGACTCAATGGACATCAGTTCAAGCAAGTTCCAGGAGATAATGAAGGACAGGGAAGCCTGGCATGCTGCAGTTCATGGGGTCGCAAAGTGTCAGACACGACTTAGCGACTGAACAAGAAAAAGTGTAATTTTCAGTATCTATAGATGCGTAATTGCCCTAGAAAAAGGTGTGCATTCTTCTCTAGAGTGGAAATGAAGTTTATATGAAAGTGTGGATTTTCCTACTCATTGCTTTGCATGAGTCATTTATGTTAGTGAGGTTGATAAGCATGTACTTCTTTGTTCCCCTTCTGAATGAGTAATACATTTGAGGAAAACAAACAAAGAAGCTTTCTTAGAACTCACGCCCTGAGCAAATATTAGACATCCTCAATTGGTCAATGACCAGAGGCAACTGCATACCTCCTGTTAGGTCACAGCTTGATCTCTTCATCCTCACCTGTCATACATTGTAGTGAGAAGGCTCAGAGTGAGTTCTGAAGCCCTGGGGTGCACCTGTCCTGGTTTTTCCACTCTGACTTTCTGGAACATCTCCTGCAGAGCCTGAAAAAGCTGCTGCACAGAGAGGGTGCTTTCTCCTGCCTCCCAGAGACTCTGACGTAGTAGGACATGCTGAATCAGAGAACTGCCAATCAAGTCCACTGCAGGAAGCAAAGGAAACACTGCACATCTGTGATGGGAACAAAAGGCTTCAAAAAAGTAGACATCATCTAGTCTATAAGACTTTTTTTTATGGCAGCTATTTTTTAAGGGAGTTACATATGACCACAATTTGGATACAGTGTATTAGTTGCTTGGCTGTGTCCAACTCTTTGTGACCCCGTGGACTAAGCCTGCCACACTCCTCTCTCCATGGGATTCTCCAGGCAAGAATACTGGAATGCGTTTCCTTCTCCAGGGGATCTTCTCGACCCAGGGATTGAACCTAGGTTTCCTACGTTGCAGGCAGAGTCTTCACCATCTGAGCCACCATCTTGTACATAATTCAGGCATTCCTATTCTGACAGTTGATTTGATTTTGGAAAAGTACATTTGTTAGTGAAGGAAAGTTAGAACATTATTCCCAGTATAACCTCTAAGATGTGACTTTAAAGTAGGAAATTAAAAGGTAAAGAAGTGAAAAACTTGAAAACAGCTTTCTGAAGAAATTAGAATACTGGTGAAAAGTTGGGAAAAACATTTTTTTATACTCTTTATTAAGTCGATTGAGAAAATTCACCTTTCATGTCATATAACTTTTTTTCCTGGTGCATAGCCTAGCTCGAGAAGGAATATTGTATGTTAAAATACAATTGTGCTACTTAAAAAAACCCAGTGATCTTTATAAGAGAACAGTTGCTGAATTATCAGACTCTTTAGGTCTCACCCTTGCCTTAGTAATATATATTTTTTTGATCTTGGTCCTGTCAGTATTACTATCTTGGAAGGCACTTAATAAAACCAAAGTTGCTTACAAAATGGTTTATTTCTTACATATTTTTTTTATCACATTCTCCTAAAAATGTTACAAGGCAATGAAGATAAGGGAGAATGAAATAGAACCAACCCTATGGTTTCTTGCAGATGGAGAATGACAGACAAAATGAGTAAACACCCACTCATGCCATCTGAGAGATGGGGATGTCAGTGGCACCAAGAGCTGCTGGCATTTTAAATGCTTCGCTTGTGCAGTGATAAAACCCCGCGTTTCTATCTACTTCGTAAATCAACCTCACAGATGAGAAATCTAGCAAATATCATAAAATTTTTTATTTGTTCTCTGATACCACTTTAAAGGGGAGAGTCTAAGGAAGTGAGGGGGTAGGTTTGGGGATGTGATTTTAATAAAAACCTGGCTGCAGGTGGTGGAGGCTGCAAACTCTTTTATCATTATTCAATCGCAAAACCTATCACCTCGGCCTGGCGTGCTGTACACAGGATGCTGTGTCTTCTGCTGAGAGTCCTATACAACAGCAAAACAGATAATAGTGGTGTCCATTAATCTCACCACCAGATTTGTGTAGCAATGCTCTCTTGCTCCCCAGATCCTGCTGCCTGGAGCTCACGATATGCTTTATCTTGGTGTCTGGGACTTTTCTTTTTGTTTTCCAATTTTTGTGTGGCTACCTTCTATAGGTAGAAATTTCCAACTTCTCCCTGTGTGTACTGTTACTATTTCCCATGACTATTATTTATATTCACTGTTTTTGATGCCAGGTGTAATAAAAGTTCAAAAAGGTACACATCCTCAAATTACGTTGCATCAATTACAGGCATTGATGATGGAGGCTCATATAACGGTGGCTGCTAACTTTCTTTACTAGGAGACATTCTCCAGGAAAACAGTATAATTGAGGGTGAATTTTTTTGAGCATATTCTGTTTTTTTGTGAATTTCTGGAATTAGTGATTTGTCTATATCCATGAATAAAAAATTTTTAGGCCAAGAATCCCTTCTTCAAAGGGATTCTTTCACATAAGTGCAGTATGAAAGATAGAGAAAAACAGAATTGTTCTGGTGCAGGAACAACTTTTGGGTTGTCTTTTGGGTTTTCTTGGCTTGCCTGTACTTCTTTTCCTGCTTTGCTGATCCTTTCTTATCCTACTTCATACCCATGTCTACTCTGTGAAGCAATGTGGAAACCACTAGTCTATCTAACAGGCAATGGCAACCCACTCCAGTACTCTTGCTTGGCAAATCCCATGGATGGAGGAGCCTGGTAGGCTGCAGTCCATGGGGCCACTAGGAGTCGGACATGACTGAGCAACTTCACTTTCACTTTTCACTTTCATGCACTGGAGAAGGAAATGGCAACCCACTCCAGTGTTCTTGCCTGGAGAATCCTAGGGATGGGGGAGCCTGGTGGGCTGCCGTCTATGGGGTTGCAGAGTTGGACACGACTGAAGCGACTTAGCAGCAGCAGCAGTCTATCTAACCTATTAGGCAGAAAGTAATATATAAAAAATTTCAACCTTTATATATACATGTGTGTATATATATATATGTTAAAAATTTCATTTAGATCTGCTGTAATAAATGTCATAAATCATTTCACATGAAGTGATTTTTAAATGCAATATAAAATTTATTAGAAATCAATAATTTAGATATGCTGAATGCCTATTGTTTTTCATAGTCAGGACCCAAGTCATTTGGTTTTGGAGAATTCTTACAGGATAAACCTTGGACTTCCCTGGTGGCTCAGATGGTAAAGCGTCTGTCTACAATGTGGGAGACCCAGGTTCGATCCCTGGGTTGGGAAGATCCCCTGGAGAAGGAAATGGTAATCCACTCCAGGACTGTTGCCTGGAAAATCCCATGGACAGAGGAGCCTGGTAGTCTACAGCTCATGGGGTCAAAAAGAGTCAGACACGACTGAGCGACTTCACTTCACTTCACAGGATAAACATTTTACTATATTTTACCATATTTTGCCTAGTTATAACCATATAGGAGAAGAAACAGTGGCATTCAATCAGATAAAATTTAATGCAAAAGAGCAGTTCAGAAAATTCCCAAGAAATTTTTAAACTTTATGGCCTGAGGATTATTCATCAAAACTTACTTTTGCAGGTTCAGAAAGAGATAGGGAGAACAGCTTAAAAATGCAAATTTTAAGTGGTAGGGGGAAATTAGAAATGTTTATATTTGAATCTACAAATTAGATTAAACTAACTTATTTTGTGATTTTATTTTTTATCAGTAATGGTATCCTGAAAAATAAACAAACAAACAAAAAATAATAATTCCAGAAACAAAGTAGGACACATTTTTTAAGAATTAAAATTCTCGTCCATAAACGATTAGCAAAGCTGCATGTGGACTGAGTACACAGGAGTATCTTACCCACTTCATCTTCTCTGTTACAAGTCGGGGGTACATGCACAGGTCCAACCTTCTGAATTCAGCAGTCACTCACATGGGGGAGTTTCCGGTTCTCTGTGCATTTTACTTTATGCATTACGGTCAGGTTATTTCAATGTTTCAAGAAAGCCTGTACTTACATTGACACAGGGTTTGCACTGATCGTAATTTGAAGGCTGTTCTATAAGTGGAATTCTCAATACTATTAAGAGCATCTGTAAAGAAAATATGAAATATCATAGATAAAGGACTCTCCCATTAGATAAATCTTGTAAGGAAATCCGAGCAAGCACATTATGCTGCTTAGTCACTGAGTCATATCTGACTCTTTGTGGACTGCACCCTCTATCCCCCTGGCTCCTCTGTTTATGGGATTTCCCAGGCAAGAATACTGGAATGGGTTGCCATTTTCTTTTCCAGGGCATCTTTCCTACCCAGGAATTGAACTCATATCTCCTGCATTGGAAGGCAGATTCTTTACCACTGAGCCCCCTGGAAAGCCAAGAGAGCATGTAGCCCTACTTTATTTTGCAGGTGAGGAAAACCTAGTATTAGTACTAAGTCGCTTTAGTCGTGTCCAACTCTTTGCGACCCTGTGGACTGTAGCCCACCAGGCTCCTCTGTCCATGGGATTCTCTAGGTGAGAATACTGGAGTGGGTTGCCATGCCCTCCTCCAGGGGATTTTTCCCACCCAGGGATTGAACCCATGTCTTCTGCAGCTCCTGCATTACAGGCAGATTCTTTAGCGCTGAGCCATCAGGGAAGCCCATTGCTCTTTCCTGCTGCTGCTGCTGCTAAGTCACTTCAGTCGTGTCCGACTCTGTGCGATCCCATAGATGGCAGCCCACCAGGCTCCCCTGTCCCTGGGATTCTCCAGGCAAGAACACTGCAGTGGGTTGCCATTTCCTTCTTCAATGCATGAAAGTGAAAAGTGAAAGTGAAGTCACTCAGTCGTATCCGACTCTTTGCAACCCCATGGATTGCAGCCTACCAGGCTCCTCCATCCATGGGATTTTCCAGGCAAGAGTACTGGAGTGGGGTGCCAGTGCCTTATCTTACCTGGGAGCAAATAATAATGTACTACAGTATCCTTGAATTCTCTGGTGGTCCAGTGGTTATGACTCTGTGCTTTCACTGCCGAGGGCCCAGGTTCGATTCCAGGTCAGGAATTGAACTAAGATCCCATAAGTTATGAAATAAAAGAAAGAAAGTGAAATCGCTTAGTCGTGTCTGACTCTTTGCGACCCCATGGACAGTAGTGCACCAGGCTCCTCCATCCATGGAATTTTCCAGGCAAGAGTACTGGAGTGGGTTGCCATTTCCTTCTCCAAGAAGTTATGAGGTGCAGTCAAAAAAAAAAAAAAAGGGTTTCCCAGGTGGTGCTAGCAGTAAAAAACCCTCCTGCCAATGCAAGAGAAATAAGAGACACGGATTCAATTCCTGAGTCAGGAAGATCCCTTGGAAAAGGGCATGGCAACCCACTCCAGTATGCTTGCCTGGGAAATCCCAAGGACAGAGGAGCCTGGTGGGCTATAGTCCATAGGGTCAATTTAGCAACTTAAACAGCAACACTATCCTAGGCTGCATGTGGCACTAGAGAGCATCCTCTGAGCCCCCTACACTAACTAAGCAGTCCCCCAACAAGGACTCCTCTATGAAGCTATCGGCTTTTTATATAAAAACAAAATGACCATGTGAAACAAAACAATAAGACAAAAAACTATCTGTAGAATATAAATTGTTAACATATTCTACTCATATGTGCACACATATTTATGCATCTATGAAAATGACTGAAAACCTATTCATCCCTTCATTTAGCAGATTTTTATCAAGTTCTTGCTATATGACCCTGGCAGGAGTCCCGGCTCTTGAAATATAGCAGGTAACATAACAGATAAAAATTCTTGCCCCGAGGAGCTTAATTGCTAGTGGAATTCATCAAAATTGTTAACAGTGTATATCTTTGAGTGCTAGAATTCTTGGTTATTTTCTTCCTACTTGCCAATATTACCTAAATTTTTGGTGAAGAGCACATGTTACTTTTATAGTCAGAGAAGAGTTATTAATATACCTTCTTTTTCCACCACCAACATCACTACAATAGTGGCTAGCATTTCTGAGCCCTTACCAGGCACTGAGTATGTAAAAACCCCTTTCACAGTGTGGAGAAGAGAATGTGCTGGAGCCATATCTAGGTCCATTCTTTCCTTTTTCCTTTGGGGAAACTAGTTCACACTGATTTTCAGTGTATTCATGAGATTAATAGGGATCACATTACACTCCTCCTAGGGTATTTGTATGATTTAAATAAGAAAATAGAGATAATTATCTCTCTTCCTTCTGCTAAGGACCTACAATTTAATTTGTTTCACTGATCTTTCAAGTTGGATTTTTGTTTAAGAGACATGTAACAATCTCAAAATAGAACTTTTGACTGGTTAAGACTGAAATGACTAGCCTTCATTTCTAGAAAAAGGAAAATCTAAAAGAATGCCACTGACCACTGAACTCATATTATCTGGACTTAAAATTCTTAAATTTAGAATAAGTAAATAAATAACCTACATAAACATGAAAAAAAGTTCTAGTTTAACCATTTAAACTGATTTCATGACCCACAAATGGGTTGCAATTCACACTTTGATGTTACAGGAGTTTGCTATCATTTTAGATAATGCTGGTAGAAATGGTGGTGGTGACCCATGAAAGCCCGTGATTACTCTTTCTCTGACTCAGCACTCCCACGCTGCCACGGCTGACCTCTCTCCTAGCCCGAGGCCTTCTTTATCTTGCCTTATGCTCATTTCTCTCTAATGGCCAAACTTTGATGGGATCTTCTTGCTTGAATCATCTGTGTCTTCAAAGGAATACATAATATATATTTGTTAAATGAATGTCTGAAGGAATAGTTGTAAAAAAAAAAAACCCACAAATTTAGAAAGTATCTCTCAAGTTTCTACTCTGTGTGAAAGCTTGCTTATAGAGACGTCTGCAGGTAAGTCAACATAAAATAGCTATTCACATTTGTTTATTTATTCATGAATTTGCCCCCTTTCATGTACACAAAACACCAAAGATTTGAGTGCCCATGAGGTTCCAGGTATTATGCTAGGTACTGAGGGCATTACGGAAAATCAGGATTTCTCAATGTCAAGAGAGAAACAGAATATGTAGGTCTATAATAGGGCTTTAACAGGGGATGGAAAGAGTGAACATCGACATTTTAGGAATCAGTGAACTAACACGGCCTGGAACAGGTGAATTTAAATCAGATGACCATTATATCTACTACTGTGGGCAGGAATCCCTTAGAAGAAATAGAGTAGCCATTATAGTCAACAGAAGAGTCCAAAATGCAGTACTTGGGTGCACTCTCAAAAATGACAGAATGATCTCTGTTCATTTCCAGGGCAAACCATTCAATATCACAATAATCCATGTCTATGCCCCAACTAGTAATGCTGAAGAAGCTGAAGTTGAACAGTTCTATGAAGACCTACAAGACCTTCTAGAACTAACACCCAAAAAAAGATGTCCTTTTCATTATAGGGGACTGGAATGCAAAAGTAGGTAGTCAAGAAATACCGGGAGTAATAGGCAAATTTGGCCTTGGAGTACAGAGCAAAAGCTAACAGAGTTTTGCCAAGAGAACGTACTGGTCATGGAAAACATCCTCTTCCAACAACACAAGAGAAGACTCTACACATAGACATCACCAGATGGTCAATGCGGAAATCAGATTGATTATATTCTTTGCAGCCAAAGATGGAGAAGTTTTATACAGCCAGCAAAAACAAGACCAGGAGCTGACTGTGGCTGAAATCATAAACTCCTTATTGCCAAATTCAGACTTGAATTGAAGAAAGTAGGGAAAACCACTAGACCATTCAGGTATGACATAAATCAAATCCTTTACAATTATATAGTGGAAGTGACCAATAGACTCTAGGGATTAGATCTGATCAGTTCAGTTCAGTCACTCAGTTGTGTCCAACTTTTTGTGACCCCATGAACCACAGCACACCAGGCCTCCCTGTCCATCACCAACTCCCAGAGTTTACCCAAACTCATGTCCATTGAGTTGGTGATGCCATCCAGCCATCTCATCCTCTGTTGTCCCCTTCTCCTCCTGCCCCCAATCCTTCCCAGCATCAGGGTCTTTTCAAATGAGTCAACTCTTTGCATGAGGTGGCCATAGTATTGGAGTTTCACTTTAGCATCAGTCCTTCCAATGAACACCCAGGACTGATCTCCTTTAGGATGGACTGGTTGGATCTCCTCGCAGTCCAAGGGACTCTCAAGAGTCTTCTCCAACACCACAGTTCAAAAGCATCAATTCTTCGGCACTCAGCTTTCTTCACAGTCCAACTCTCACATCCCATACATGACCACTGGAAAAACCATAGCCTTGACTAGACGGACCTTTGTTGGCAAAGTAATATCTCTGCTTTTGAATATGCTATCTAGGTTGGTCATAACTTTTCTTCCAAGGAGTAAGCATCTTTTAATTTCATGGCTGCAATCACCATCTGCAGTGATTTTGGAGTCCCCCAAAATAAAGTCAGCCACTGTTTCCACTGTTTCCCCATCTATTTGCCATGAAGTGATGGGACCAGATGCCATGATCTTTGTTTTCTGAATGTTGAGCTTTAAGCCAACCTTTTCACTCTCCTCTTTCACTTTCATCAAGAGGCTTTTGAGTTCCTCTTCACTTTCTGCCATAAGGGTGGTGTCATCTGCATATCTGAGGTTATTGATATTTCTCCCAGCACTTGATTCCAGCTTGTGCTTCTTTCAGCCCAGCGTTTCTCATGATGTACTCTACATATAAGTTAAATAAGCAGGGTAACAATATACAGCCTTGACATATCTTTTTCCTATTTAGAACCAGTCTGTTGTTCCATGTCCAGTTCTAACTGTTGCTTCCTGACCTGATAGACAGAGTGCCTAAAGAACTATGGACAGAGGTTCGTGCCATTGTACAGGAGGCAGTGATCAAGACCATCCTCAAGAAAAAGAAATGCCAAAAGGCAAAATGGTTGTCTGAGGAGGCCTTACAAATAGCTGAGAAAAGAAGAGAAGCTAAAGGCAAAGAAGAAAAGGAAAGATACACCCATCTGAATGCAGAGTTCCAAAGAATAGCAAGGAGAGACAAAGTCTTCCTCAGTGATCAATGCAAAGAAATAGAGGAAAACAATAGAATGGGAAAGACTAGAGATCTCTTCAGGTAAATTAGAGATACCAAGGGAACATTTCTTGCAAAGATGGGCTCAATAAAGCACAGAAATGGTATGGACCTAACAGAAGCAGAAGACATTAAGAAGAGGTTGCAAAAATACACAGAACTATACAAAAGAGATCTTCATGACACAGACAACCACAATGATGTGATCACTCACCTAGAGCCAGACAACCAGGAATGCAAAGTCAAGTGGACCTTAGGAAGCATCACTATGAACAAAGCTAGTGGAGGTGATGGAATTCCAGTTGAGCTATTTCAAATCCTAAAAGATGATGCTGTTAAAGTGCTTCACTCAATATGCCAGCAAACTTGGATAACTCAGCTGTGGCCACAGGACTGGAAAAGGTCTTTTCATCCAAATTCCAAAGAAAGGCAATGACAAAGAAACTTCAATTTACCACACAATTGCACTCATCTCACATGCTAGTAAAGTAATGCTCAAAATTCTCCAAGCCAGGCTTCAACCGTGAACTTCTATATGTTCAAGATGGATTTAGTAAAGGCAGAGGAACCAGAGATCAAATTGCCAACATCCATAGAAAAAGCAAGAGAGTTCCAGAAAGACATCTACTTCTACTTTATTGATTATGCCAAATCCTTTGACTATGTGGATCACAACAAACTGTGGAAAATTCCTCAAGAGATGGGAATACCAGACCACCTGACTTGTTTCCTGAGAAATCTGTATGCAGGTCAAGAAGCAACAGTTAGAACAGGACATGGAACAACAGACTGGTTCCAAATTGGGAAAGGAGTATGTCAAGACTGTATATTTTCACCTTGCTTATTTAATTTATATGCTGAGTACATCACGCAAAATGCTGGGCTGGATGAAGCCCAAGCTGGAATCAAGATGGCTGGGAGAAATATCAATAACCTCAGATATGCAGATGACACCACCCTTATGGCAGAAAGTGAAGAACTGAAGAGCCTCTTGATGAAAGTGAAAGAGGAGAGTTAAAAAGTTGACTTAAAACTCAACAATCAGAAAACTAAGATCATGGCATCCAGTCCCATCACTTCATGGCAAATAGATGGGGAAACAATGAAAACAGTGACAAACTTTATCTTTTTGATCTGCAGATGGTGACTGCAGCCATGAAATTAAAATGTGCTTGCTCCTTGGAAGAAAAGCTATGACCACCTAGACAGCATATTAAAAAGCAGAGACATTACTTTGCCAACAAAGGTCCATCTAGTCAAAGCTATGGTTTTTCCAGTAGTCATGTATGCATGTGAAAGTTGGACTATAAAGGAAGCTGAGTACCAAAGAATTGATGCTTTTGAACTGTGGTGTTGGAGAAGACTCTTGAGAGTCCCTTGGACTGCAAGGAGATCCAACCAGTCAATACTAAAGGAAATCAGTCCTGAATATTCATTGGAAGGACTGATGCTGAAGCTGAAACTCCAATATTTTGACCACCTAATGCGAAGAACTGACTCATTTGAATAGATCCTGATGCTGGGAAAGATTGAAGGCAATAGGAGAAAGGGACAACAGAGGATGAGATGGGTGGATGGAATCAGTGACTTGATGGACATGAGTTTGAGTAAGCTCTGGGAGTTGATGGACAGGGAAGCCTGGCATGCTGCAGTCCATGGGGTTGCAAAGAATTGGACACAACTGAACTGAACTGAACTCAAAATAGGCTAAACACATAGGAATGCAGATAGATGATTTCTCAGGGGAGATGAAGTGAGAGCTGACTCTTGAAACAGAAATAGGGAATTTTCAGGGCATTAAGTCGGGTGAAGGGTTTGGGGGAAGGGTGCTTTCTAGGTCTAGGAAGAGCTGGTGCAAAGGCACAGGGGTATGAGGACCAAGGAGATCAGTATGGCTGGAACAGAGAGCTAGGGGAGTGAGGGCGTGGGGTAGGTTGGTATGAGTTCGTTAAAGAGCTTGCAGTTTTCTGGCAAGCAGGGGAACTGATTGATGTTGTTATTTAGTCATTAAGTCCAGTGTCCCTGTGGACTGTAGCCTGCCCAGGCTCCTCTGTCTATGGAATTTCCCAGGCAGGAATACTGGAGTGGATTGCCATTTCCTTCTCCAGGAGATCTTCTTTACCCAGGGATCAAACCTGTGTCTCCTGCATTGGCAGGTAGATTCTTTACCACTGAGCCACCAGGGAAGTTCTCCTGGGGATTGATACAAACTTTATAAAGCTCACTCCAGCAGTTGTGAAGAATGGATTACTGGTGAAACTAGAAATAAGAATTTATTTCAATGACTCAGGTCCAGATGATAGGATTGATCATGATTCAGCCACAAGGAAAATTTAATGAATTTCAAAAGTAGCAGAAATATTACAGAACTAGAGAAATGACATGTTCTCTGGCCCACAATACAATAAAACTAGAAATAATCAATGAAAAGATTTTTTTTTAAATTGTCATTGTGAAACATATTTTAAATTTTTTCTAAATGTCATGAGGTCAATTTAGAAATCAAAGTTGAAATTAAGCACTATCTAGGGGCTAAAAAGATGGGAAAAAATGACTAAATATCAATACTATAAGTACCTAAGCAGCAAAACCAGAATAGTAATAGAATTGGGGGGAGGGGAGGGGACAGGAACTGGCTTTTTGGTAAGAAAAGTAAATTAAGCAAACAACTGACAAGAATAGAGAAGGAAAAAAACATAAAACATTAGAAATGAAAAAATCTTTATATTTACAGTTACAGAGAATATTTTAAAATGGAAAAATGCTCTGTATAATTTTATACCAACAAATTTGAAAACATATATGTAATAGAAAATAGACATCATCAAAATATACTAAAAATAGTTGAAAGATTAGTTACTGCAGAAGATTTTTAGAAGGAGAAATAGTCTTCAAAAATAAACAACCATAAGAAGAGATGGTTTTGCAGGCAAATTCCTTTAAACTTTCAAGGGATATAGGAATTACTTTTAATCAACTCTTCTAAAAACTGGAAACACTCAGAAAACTCCCCAGTTTATTTTAGGACACTGGCATAACTAAAATACTAATATCTGATAAAGATTTATTGAAAAAATTACACTGTTATAACTGAGAGAAAGTAGTTAAATTCTGAGTTGAAGCTTTGAAGGAAATTGGTGTAACTAGCCTAAGAAAGTTGTCTAATATGGAATTGTTCCAGTATCAACTCAAAAGTCTAATGTCTCATCTAAATGTCCCCTAAATCAGATATATAAAAAATAAACATATATAAGATGAAAGCAAAGATAAAACATATTATCAAACATTTTCAAGAACATATTAAAAATTATGTTCCAGTATATAGAAAGATTTATTTTAGGAATGTTCAACAGTTGGTTTATATATTAAAAGAAGGGAAAAAACTATTGAGTCAGTGAATTCTCAAAATATGTTAGTTAAATTCATCAGCCACTCTGATTTTTAAAAACTGATCTTGGTACATGATACATGGTACATGATCTCGGAAGAGAAGGAAACATACTTAAAATGTCATAAGTAAAAGGCAAATTTTAATAAATGTGATAGACAAAAGATACCCCAGTTCAACTAGGAAAAAAATCAGCCCCACCCCCCATGTCAGCACTATGATCCAGTACTAGTCTGAAGCAGAGCAACAAACCACAGGGCATCAGCGCCAACTCTGTCCCCTCCTAACTGCCAGACAGGGCAGAATCTCTTGGATAGATCTTGAAGGATAGCCCTTCAGAATGTCAGTGTCAGTCCATTGGAGCTGGTACATAATAATATAATGGGAATTTATTTGCTGTCCTTGTTTTGGAATTCTAATCTACAGAAACAGAAAAATAAGAGTTATAAATTTCAGGAAGGAAGAGATTTATGGATGATCTCTACTTAGATAATTCATGATCATCTGCAAGCTGGCTGGATTTAGGACAATTGCTTGAGAATCAATAACTTCCTATTATATCAGTGGTTTTCAAATTTATCTTGCCTCAGATTGCTGGTCTTACCCCCAGAGTCTGGAGGGGGTCTGGGAATTGCATTCTAATCTCAGGTGATGTTTGTGCTTTCAGTCCTGGAACTATACTTTGAGGACCATTGTTTTAAACTAACAATAATTAGAATAGGTAATTTTAACATCTAAAAATAGTCTAAAGTACATGAAACAATGTATAAGACCTTATAAAGTTTTACTGAAAGACATTAAAGATAATATGAATACATGGAGACATCTATTTCCTCCATTTCTGGATATTCCTGAATAGGAATGTTCAATATCATAAAAATATGAATTCTACCCCAAATGAATCTATAAATTTAAACTAATGTAGTGGTTGGTGGTTTAGTCCCTGTATTTTGTTCAATTCTTATGACCTCAAGGGCTGTGGCCCCCTCCCCAGGCTCCTCAGTCCATAGGATTTCCCAGACAAGAATACTGGAGTGGATTGCTATATCCTTCTCCAGGGGACTCTCCCAACTCGGGGATGGAACCCAGATCTCCTGTGTTGCAGGCGGTCTCTTACATTGCAGGTAGATTCTTTACTGGCTGAGTCACCAGGGAAGCCCCAAATTTAAGGCAGTTCCAACCCCAATTCCAACTGTTATTTGGAACTTGACAAACCAATATAAAATTAATCTGTAAGAATAAATGCAGTGTGTGTTTATTTCAGGAAAAGATAGGGTAAAGGAATAGGAAAGAATCAGAAATTGACCTATGTATACAAAAGGTTTTAGCATATGATAAAGATGATATTTTAACTCAATGAGAATCAACAACTTCCCTTTATATTGGTGGTTTATATCAGAGGTTTATACCAATGAGGAAATGAGTTTATTTAGTAAATAATGTTGAGACCATTGGATGTATAACTCTTTGGAAAAACATGATATAGGCACCTTAGTTCAGATCATAAACAAAAATAACCCCAGAATGTACTACAGAGTTAAACATGAATTTTTAAAGCTCTAAGACAATTAAAGGAAGAAATTTTTGGTGAGCTTGAGGTTGAAAGACTTTTTAAAGCATGATTATAAGCCTAAATCCATGGTAATATGTCTATAATTTAGTATGGTCCTATTTTGTGAATAATAAAAAATAGAAAAGAAGAATCCAATAAACACAGTAGGGAAGGCTACCTATCAAACTTTATTTATCTGGGGACAGGAGTACATCATGGGAGGGGTTTAATTTTTTACTTTCTGTAACATGATAGGGATCTGAATGGAGCTAGGGAGAGAAAATTGCAGGGAAATATGAGGCATAATTTGCTAGTGAAATTGACAGGGATTGGTGGCTGATTGGTTGTGGGAGGGAGATCAAGTGTAGGAAATAATGGGGGAGGAAAAAGTTTGCACATAGAGGTGGAAGGAGGATTCATTTTTAACCTCTGAGTTTGAGGTTTCTATAAGACATCTGAATGGAGATGTCCAGTAGGCAGTTGGAACCCCCTCTCAGACACTTGGGAATCCAGGAATGTGGAACCTGGGCTTGGCCCTTGAGGCCTGGGCTTGGAATGCAGGGCATGGTCCTTGGACTGCAGAGCCTGGAACTAAGGTGATCTGAGAGATCAGGTATACATGTCGGTCGAGGTGTCTTTCTGAGAAGTCTTGGAGGTCAAGCAGAGGCCAGGTGAAAGGTAAGAGGTCAGAAACTGAGAATGCTGGCCTAGAGACAGAAGGTTCCACACGGTGGGGAAAATAAGAAGCTTAAAGAGATTTCCTAGCATCATGAATAGCCATGAGAGTCTTTTAGACTATTGCTGTCCAATAGGAGAAATACAATATGTGTCAAATATGTCAGCCTAAATTTTTAGCAGCTACATTTTAAGATGAAACAGGTGAGATTAATTTTAATGTATTTCATTTAATCTAATCTTTTCTCAGTGGGTAAAGAATCTGCCTGCAATGCAGGAGATGTAGGAGACGCAGTTTTGCTCCCTGGGTCAGAAACATCCCCTAAAGAAGGGAATGGCAACTTGCTTCAGTATTCTTGCCTGGAAAACACCATGGACAGAGGAGCCTGGTGGGGTACTGTTCAAAGGGCTGCAAAGTGTCAGACAAGACTAAGCAAGCAGGCAATCTATCAAGTTATTATTTAACATGTAACCAACATGCTGATGCTGAAACTCCAGTCCTTTGGCCACCTGATGCAAAGAACTGACTCATTGGAAAAGACCCTGATGCTGGGAAAGATCGAAGGCAGGAGGAGAAGGGGACAACAGAGGATGAGATGGTTGGGTAGCATCACTGACTCAATGGACACGAATTTGAGCAAGCTCCAGGAGTTGGTGATGGACAGGGAGGCCTGGCGTACTGCAGTCCATGGGGTCTCAACGAGTCAGACACGACTGAGCAACTGACTGAACTGATGTAGCAAACATAAAAATTATTAAGATATTTTCTATTGTTACTGTCTTTTTTTACACTTGTAGCACATCTCATTTTAGACTAACCATATTTCAAGGGCTTGATAGCTACATGTGGCTAGTAGCTACCAGACTGACAGCTCAGTTTTAGAGAATGCTGGCTGGGAGAGGAGAGCAGTTCAGATGCTGAACAGGCGTCGATTTTTGACTCTGTGTCTGGAGGTCAGGGTTGCTATTTGGGATGGGATAGAATTTAGGAGTCAGTAGTGCTGGCTTCGGGCAAAAGTTTGTTCAACTATTAGGCTATCTAAGAAGAATGCTTTAAGTGAAGATAAAATTAGGCTAAGTAACAGTATGCCTGAGAAACATAATCACTTAAGTAACAGGAGGAAGAGAAACCCAAGAGGAAGGACGAGAAGGGAAAGCCAAAGAAACCAGCAGACAGCGATGGTACAAAGGTCAAGGAAGGTGAGTTTCAGAAAGTAGAGACAAGTCAATGCTTCAGTACCTGGAAGCCACAAGGAGATCAACTATGGGCTAAAAAGTAACCTCTGTGTATGATTAACCTGACTATTGAAGGCTCCCTAAGCACAGCTTTATGGGAATATGGGGGCCAAAATCAAACTGCACAGGGCTGTAAAA
Organism: Oryx dammah; assembly: GCF_014754425.2. NCBI lineage: Eukaryota > Metazoa > Chordata > Mammalia > Artiodactyla > Bovidae > Oryx > Oryx dammah. Next base: position 40,775,778 of record NW_024070211.1, on the reverse strand, counting down.
AAACAACTCTTTCAAGAGCCTTACTCTGAAGAGAGCCCAAATCTTGTTTTCAGAGGCAGGAGAGATTCCAGAATATGTGAATGGGTCAGAACAGGGAGTCAGGAGAGAGGATGAGGTTGAGGGTCCAAGAAGTGGGGATCCAGGTGGAATTTCATACAGCAAAGTCTATATATAGACTAAACATATCAGGGCACATACCTTAGCCATTCAGCATCCATTCATCTTTCTTCTGGTGAACAATCTCCCCCTAATCTTAGTCCATGAAATTCTAGTTGTGTTCATTCCAATACACCACGAAACTTGGATCAAGGACTCTTTGAATTACTTTTTTCCTCTTGAACTTGGAATCAGAGATTGAAGTGGTAGTTACTCTTTCATCTGGGTGGATAGCTTGAGCATGCAATCAGCACACAAAGAAGAGTAGAGATGAATTTGGAGACAGAGAAAAGTCACACCCTAGGTGACATTATCTAGGACCAGCGCAAGCTAGTCCTCCCTTGGGTCATTAATTATACAAGGTAATAAGGCCTCTTTGAGCTATTTTCTCCCACAAGCAATTGAAATATAGCTAACTGATAAAATCCCTGAGGTAGAGGCAATGGTTGGGAGAAGATACATAGGTGAAGGCATTAGATCTGGGGAGAAGCTCATTCCCTGAGAGGAAGGAAAATATGGAGATGATGATGGCTAGGGTAGGCTGCAGTCCATGGGGTTGCTAAGAGTCAGACACGACTGAGCGATTTCATTTTCACTTTTCACTTTCATGCATTGGAGAGGGAAATGGCAACCCACTCCAGTGTTCTTGCCTGGAGAATCCCAGGGATGGGGGAGCCCGGTGGGCTGCCGTCTATAGGGTCGCACAGAGTCGGACACGACTGAAGCACCTTAGCAGCAGCAGCAGGGAGAAGAGGACATTCTAAGGGCTTCTGTTTTCTTTTTGAAGTGAGGAACAAATTGACTCAGAGTTAGGAGGAGATGGTGAGCAGAACACTTGAGGAATGATGAAGATTTGAAATTGTTACAGCAGCCATTGAGAGAGGGGACCCGTCACACACTTTGGAAAGAACTGCCAAGCAACATGGCGTCTCTAATATTTCCTGTGATGACAAATTTCAATTAAATAGACTTTACACCCTAATGCTTACTTGGAGGCAAGATTTCACATGCAAACAAGCTTTGAGTCCAGGACTGACTTGTATCGACTCTGCTGAAGGGAAGACGCTTTGAGGAAAATAAAGCTATTTTCAAATTTATCATCAGCTGATTACCATAAAACTGAGGCAACTGGGAGTAAATGGTCTGTGTGCTAGAGAAGTGTTTGTGACTAGAAACACAGTAGGCCCTAAACAAAACAAAACAAGGAATTATTGGGGGGAAGGAGGGAGATTTCATTGATTCAAAAACAGGTAGCAGGATAAATTATGGTGATTTTAATTCCTTCCTTGTTCTCACAGCAGTGGGAGAATTAAAAGAATGAAAAGGCAATGTTTCCACGTCCATTTCTGTGTGTGTTCCAAGGCTTAAGTTCTCTTTACTCCTTACCATCCTTTAAGGGGCCAGTGCTTAGAGGCCCACACCAAATTCAACCCACTCAGGCCTTAGTATGAAAGGCCCATCCAAGAATCAATGCCATCCATGCACAGGAGAGAATCAACACTACAATTACATGGACTAAAATCAGGGGCATGTTGTTCTTCCACAACAAAATAGGTGCACTGCTTCACCAGAAGAAACTTGACTAGATGCAGGATGGTCAGAAGAGTAGGTTGCCTCTGAGAGGGACTTTTCTGTGGTAAATATCACCTGATTGGATCCCTCAGAGCCTGAATCTCAAGCTCTTCCTTTGTCCTGGCCCCTCAGCCCTAACCCATACACATCCAGACATTCTAGAATCTCCCTTGCCTTTGAAAACCAATCTTGATGTTAGTGTTGTTCTAGCTATGACTCTCTTTACCCTGGGGTGGGAGAGATGCTAATACTTGGACAGGCAAGTGGGAGATGCCTAACTGGGGTTAAAATTTGTGGGCTGATTCCAGGGCTGCTCTTACTATTAGTAGCAGTTTCCTGGGTGGAGGGAATGACTGTATGGTGTAAACAGGGAGACCAGCCACCAGGCTTGGCAAGGATTTCTGTGTCCAGTCTTGACATGGAGTCCCATGTCTTCAAGTGGACCCCGAAGCCAAAGGCAAAGAGCAAGGTGAGTGGCAACCACGATGCCACTTCAGACCAGATGTTTTGAACACTTGAGACCAGATTTTCAGGATGAATATCTGAGTTATTTCTGTTGTGAGATGGCTGCTTCCCAAACAACTCAGTCTAAATTTCATACCAAGCGATAATGACTTGATTTTGGTTCAGAAAGTACTGTTTCAGGACGTCCCTGCTGGCCCAATGGTTAAGACTCCATGATTCCAATGCGGGGGGCATGGGTTCAGTCCCTGATCAGGTAACTAAGATCTATGCTATGGGCCGAGGCCAGAAAGTAAAAAACAAATGAGCAAGCAGCTGTTTCTTGCCCTTGAGTGTTGTGGCTTGAAGTCCTAACTGTTCCAGCTGTTACACTGAGTGCTGGGCACTATTCTAAGCCACTCAAGGGTGTTATGACTTCCCTGGTAGCTCAGACGGTAAAGTGTCTGTCTACAATGCGGGAGACCTGGGTTCAGTCCCTGGGTTGTGAAAATTCCCTGGAGAAGGAAATGGCAACCCACTCCAGTACTCTTGCCCAGAAAATCCCATGGACGGAGGAGCCTGGTGCAGGCTACTGCTCATGGGGTCGCAAAGAGTCGGACATGACTGAGCGACTTCACTTTCACTTTCAAGGGTGTTATGGCACTGAACCAAGCCAGACTCACCCTTGAGGCCTTGGAGCACACCTCTGGCCTGTTTCTAAACATACACTGATTCAGTGATCAATATACGATCATGAGTCCCGACCCAGGGAATGAAGTCAGTTCTCCTGTATTGCAGGCAAATTCTTTACTATCTAAGCCACCAGGGAAGCCCCCAAAACACCTACCTCTGGGGAATGTAGGCTGTGCCTAAAGCTGTCATTAAACAAGATAGCTCATTTAAAAACCCTCCATATTTTTAAAATTCTTTTTTGAACAGGTATAACCATATCAGAGACCTACAGTTTAACTCTTTTGTTGTTTACTATTTCCTGATGTTTTAAAAAAGGCTTAGCTTTCAGTTAAGAGTCCAGTGTTAGAGAAGGGAAGAAGTCACACCTCTCTGCTCCATGTCTGGAGAAGGAAAACACGTGGAGAGTAGCCACCATAGGGTGGAAAAGACTTATAAAAATGTAATGTACAACGTTGGTTTTCCTTTTGGAAAGTGGCCAAGTTTTGTGCCCTGATTCCTCTCAGATGTACCAAATGAACACAGAGAATCAGCAGACTAGGGAGTCTGCAGGTTCCCAGATGCTGCTTGTGGTGGAAGAGTGATTCTACGGCTACTCTACCATCTGGCCCATCACACTCCTGTCAAATTATGTTTTGCAGTGTCATCTGACGAAGCTATGCAGCATAACATGGCAAGCTGTGATAGTGTACATGGGGAAAATGGATGAGCATCCAGGTGATTCACCAGCAGTCTTGCTTCCTCAAGGCTTTTTCTTCTTCTTCTTCTTCTTTTTTTTTTTCTCCTGCTGGTAGGAGAAAACTCAAGAAAAGAAGAGAAATTGCTGGATGTATCAGACCCAAAGCTATAAACAAAATAATGTGCAATGTTCAAAGAAATAAGAACATAAGCTACATATGGTCTTGTCCATGGAAGCAATTTAACTGGGAAACAAGTTTTGCTTTAAACGACTCATATTTTTACTTAGCTGAATAAATATGTGTCATTTTCCACAGATACTAAGAATGGAATAAAGATTTCTTTCGGCAGTCCCTCATGTAGTTGGATGATCGAGAAAGAGATATTTTAGGCTGGTTGTCCTCCAAGTGTGGTCCTAGGTGGGCAGCATCAGCATGGCCTGGGAACTAGTTAGAAATGCATGTTCTCAGTCCCCACTCTGGATCTACTGAGTCACAAACCCTGGAGGTGGAGCCCAGCATTTGAACAAACCCTCCAGTGATTCTGATGCAGACATACTACATGTAAGAAAACCCCCTTAGGGAGAGAAAAGTGGGCTTTGCATACATTATCTACTGCTTTGTGTGAAGCTTAATTAGTATGAAAGCCCAATTTTAGAAATCCACAGATAATTTGAAATATTCAGAATGCTGTTTTAGATAAATAACTTAAGAGAATGCAGAATTTTATGTAAAACAAGTCAAGGTAATCTAGATTTTAGCCAGAGGAATAAGGCTGCTACTAGATTCTGAACTAAAACGATCACATGCCAATCATGGGTCTACCCTGGCATTCAGAGATGCTGGAAGAAGAGGGAATCAGTTTTCCTCTGTCCATATATCAAATGTCAAATATTCTTATAGTAACAGCTGTGAACTTTTTTCTCCCAACTTTGTTTTGAGATTTTTTTGGGGGGATGTGGACCATTTTTAAAGTCTTTATTGAGTTTGTTAACAATATTGCTTCTGTTTTATGTTTTGTTTCTTTGGCCGTGAGGCATATAGGATCTTAGCTCCCCGACCAGGGATTGAACCCACACCCCCTGCTTTGGAAGGTGAAATGTTAACCACTGGATGACCAGGGAAGTCTCTTTCCCACTTTTGGCCTCACATAGAACTGTAAACCTACCCCTGAAACTAAAATACCTACAATGATGTCATTTTAATAATAAAAAATGAAGACATATATAAATGAGATAAGCTATTTTGTATATTTGAATAACAATTTAAAATGCAATTACATTGAGATCAAGTCTTTGTTAAATTATTTTTGGTGCTTTGGGGACCACAGATCAAATACTCAACATATTATGAATTTCTGTTTAGATAAAGGAAAAAATCTTCTCTATCCCCAACAGTTTCTTTATCAGCCAGGTACTTACCAAAGGTCACTCCTTTGCAACTCAGAAGTCTGAAAATACATCTGTGTGTTTGCAAACTGTGCTCAGAAACTTAACAATAATACTTACCTTGTTTATCTGGGTCCATTTTAGGAATTTCCTGGAATGACAGTTGGGAAGAAGGTCCTTGTAACTGGAAACAAACCAATATTTTAAGCAGGAGGTTTATGAAGTGATCAAGTGGGATAGGAAGCAAAAAGACAACTAAGCAAAGTCCTTTTACCTGTGGCACGATGACTACAAGGTGTTCAGAGAGACTGAAATCTCCTGGAGGATAAAAAATAGGAAAGCAGGGAGAGGCTTTTTATATGGGTCCCATCTCTAGGGATTGAGAGCTGTATCTCAGAAACTGGAAACAGATCCTTAAACTAATATGGTGAATACTTAGAACTTTTTTTTAAACTGAGATATAATTGACATACAACATTATATTAATCCAAGGTATATAGCATAATGATTTGATATATGTATATATTACAAAATGATCACCACAATAGGTTTAATATCATTATCATACTCAGTTATACATTTTTTTTTCTTGTGATGAGACCTTTTAAGATCTACTTTCTTAGCAACTTTCAAAACTATACAGTATTGCTAGCTATTAGTCATCATGCTGTAGGCGAATACTTAGAACTTTTGAGACGTTATAATTTTAAGAGTGGACTAGAGTCTCACTTCAAGAAAGTAGAAATCTACTTGACTTTTGAAGGACAAAATTTGAAGCTCTCAATGCTTGAATTTCTAATAGCACTATATTAAGTAATGCTATACATTAAATACCTGAGAAATATTCTCTACTTGAACATATTATTGCAAATACGTGTGCATTTATGTGCATGTGTGTATGGAGTATCAGTTTGCTTTCAACAAAAAGAATAAGTTATTTTATAATAACACTTAAGCAGTTCTAAGAGTAAGGCATTTCTAAATATGAGCAGTTGAAAAATGTTTTAAAAAGTTATATGATAATTAGGCTTATAAAGGACTTCTCTTCTTCTTCTAATGAGTGTATTAATTAAGGTACAAATTATTGGGCAGTTAAGCAATACTTTACAGAAAGATACCAAAACAAAATTGATTTACATTATTTCTCTAAAAATATGATAGCAACAGTTATAATACCAGACTTGCCTCAAACCAGGAAAGTTTCAAATATGGTCAAGTAAGATTTGTTTTGAAAAGCTGTAGCAAGGGCCATCAGGTTAGAACTCTTTTGGTGTTCTCCTGAGCCCATCCTGAAGCCCTCAGGTAGGTGCAGAAGGGTCCAGCCTGCCATCCTATCAATAATGCTCCTGGAAATACAGTGTATCTGCCTCCATGCCAGGTCCTTACCTTCCTTAGTGTCCTTGGGGAATCAGTTTAGTCAAACATTCTGCAGTGGTTACTCAGCAGGTTTGGAAGAAGGACAGGTTGAGTACTAACAGATTGCCAGACGTGGCATTCCTATGGAGAGTCAATGTCCTGTTCTGACTGCCCAGCAATGACACAAGAAACTGACGATGAGGCTGCCCTGTTTTTAAGGGCTCACAGAGGTGCATTCATTAGTAATAAAGATGATGAATAATTTAAGGCCACTCCTACAACTCTGTTTCAAAGGGCTATTTTGTATTGATTTCATATGTGTGGGAGAGACAAGTGAAACTTCTGTGTGCTGTCCAGAGCAGGGGTTACCATAGAGATTAAGGGACAGTAAGAAAGGACCCACATCCTGGGTAACAGCCACCGTACTAACCATCCCAGGTAATAAGAGTGACCTAGGAATAGAATCTAATTCACTTGATTATTAGTTCTTTCAGGAATACAGAGATAGAGCTATAGATTTTTTAAGGCACCAAATATGACTTTAAAAGGGTAATAATAATTTATGAATGCACATTTCCTCTTAAGTTTTAAGTATAATCTGAAAACACACTTTTAAAATTCAAATTAAAAATATACCTGTTGTAATCCTAACAAGGTTTTGTTTTTAAAAATGATGTCATATGAACCCAAATATATTAGAACTTTACCATTAACGTCACCAGGCTGCTGGAGACCTGTCTTTCAGAAGGGCTGGAATGCAAAGCATGGGTACATTACTCCAAAAGCAGTGCCCAGAGAGCCAGAACATCAGGGAGTCCTCACTCCCAACTGTCACCGAGTCCAAGCTCGCTCAGCTCTAAGAGATGAAGGGTTGAGGCAAGGAATATGACTTTATTCGTATTCTCAGCATGAATCTCTCAAAATAACATTTTATAGGAGTCTGGATACCACTTATACAGAATGGAGATGGGGGGAGGTGTGGAAACAAAGTAAAAAGGCTATTAATCTTGCAAATATCTCCTAGAATGACAAGCCTCCAGGAGGGGATGCGTTAATTTCTTCCTTCCTGTAGCCATCCATAGGTGAATGTGGTCCTGAACAAATGCACTTTGAATTAATTTTCAGGCAAAGGATTAGAGTTCCCTAGGGCAGGAGATTATATATAAACGGTACCCTTTTAGTGAAAAAAGCAATAGGAAGCAAAGGCTAAAGTAACAGATTCAAGATAGAGTCAGCATTGGCTCTTCCCTGTAACACAATTGATGCTCCTAAAACAATTATCATAATGAAGGAGGAAACAGAACAGGCTCTATCTTGAAAGCAGAACTCCATCTTGGGCTGGACTGTGGACTTTGAGCTATATGCCCAGTATCTAGGGAAATGACATACCAACTGGAAAACCAGGCCCCCAGAAGGAAAAGCCCCAGGGCTCTCAATCGCCTAAAAGAATACCCTAATTATCTATGTAACCGAATAGAATCATGCGTTCTATTATGCTTATTAAGGTATGACCACAAGCCTATTGTTAATTGTCCCCTGTTAACTACCTAGGCTTAAGGCATATGAATCACGGGTTAACTTTGATTGTATCTTTCTTTTTCCTTTGTTCAGACTAGTTTCAGGGAATTTAGGGAGGTGGGTTTGCGGGTGTACACTTAGGGTATATAAGGTTTTCATACAAACTGGTCGGGGTCCTCGGCTAAGAGGAGACTCTTCCTTGGGCCCACTGGTGTAATAAACTGCACTCCACGGAACGCATGGCTATGACAATAAGTGGTCACCAATACACTTCAGAAAACACCATGAGAAAAATCAGTATCAGCTCTAACAACAGCCAATTTATTCTTCTCAAGAAGTATTAGTATGGCACTACTGGTTTTTTAAAACCAGAAACTTGGGACATTTAAAAAATGAAAATTGATTAGTAATGGGACAAGAATGGGATCACGTGGAGGGAGGAAAGTATACAATTTGTTTTTCTCTATATAAATTTTGTTGATTTTCTGGGAGCAGATAAGACAATTTAGGAACAGAGAAAATCTGTCTCACTGGAAATCTGTTTGAGTGATATAGACCTAAATTGGAGAACAGATTTCAAAGTTTTTTAATTTCATTATATGTGCATCAAGACAACATAATACTTGAGGTTGAAAAGTTGAAAAGTTTTCCTGAATGCTGCCATGTTGAGATTTGAGCCAATCCCCAGCACTGATTGATTATATGGATCAAAAATCTTGTCCCCCAAAAAGAAGGTTGTCTGTCTGAAGTTCCAGGCAAATGCTATAATAAAATAGACAAATGTTTAAGTACATGAGAAAGAACTAGGGGATGTTGGAAAGTAATTTAAGCAAATAGGCAAATTGATAGTCCTGAACCTGCCTGGTTTTGGATAGCTAAGATGACAGATCCAAGGACAGTTTTAGGTTCACTCACTTCTGTTAACTGGAAGGTTTTAATTACTGTTGCACTTCCTGGTTCAAGTTGAGATAGACTTAGTCACATTAAGACTTTTCTTTTTCATAGTTTGTTTTGGGTTATACGTCAAAACAAGTTATTATATTTTTTCAACATTTAGATAACTGACAAGTTTTCATTTTTTTACTACTATGGCAGTGCGTGTGTGCTTGCTAAGTTGCTTCAGTCATGTCTGGCTCTTTGTGACCACATGTGAAAGAGGAAACAGAACAGGCTCTATCTTGAAAGCAGGACTCCATCGTGGGCCGGACTGTGGACTTTGAGCTATATGCCCAGTATCTATGGAAACAACACACCAACTGGAAAACCAGGCCCCCAGAAGGAAGAGCCCCAGGTATCTCCCTCGCCTAAAGAATATTCTGCGTAACAGAATAGAATCATACATTCTATTATGCTTATTGGGGTATGACCACAGGCCTATTGATAATTGTCACTGTTAACTACCTAGGCTTAAGGCACATACGCTTAGGGTATATAAGGTTTTCACAAAAACTGGTCGGGGTCCTTGGCTAAGAGGAGACTCTGCCTTGGGCCCGTCGGTATAATAAACTGCACTCCAGTCTCTGCATTGTCCTTCTGAGTGAGTCTGTTTCCCGGGACACGTGGCTACAACACTTGGACTGTAGCCTGTTAGGCTCCTCTGTCCATCGGAATCTCCAGGCAACATTACTGGAGTGGGATGCCTTGCCGTCCTCCAGGGAATCTTTTCAGTCCAGGGATCGAACCTGCATCTCTAACATCTCCTGCATTGGCAGGCAGGTTCTTTATTGCTATTGCCATCTGGGAAGCCTAGTATGGCAGTAGTGCCTGTAAATCACAATTTTGTAATTCCCAATGTCTTTACCTTCTGAAAAAGAGTAGCTCCACCCTGAGGAAGCAGGTGAGAAGAGGGTTCAATCTGCCTGTACCATCACAACTTGCCCTGATTTGGACAGACTCCATACCAATCAGAAACTGGTGACTGTTCCTTATTGTGATGGAAACTATTTTTTGAAGCAGCCAGTATTCTGTTTGATATCTGATAGCTTTTTATACATACATACGAAGATCCCTGTGATGTGGGTGGAAGATCCCACATCACACCCTAAAATATGTAGGTAGTCCCTTACATAAATTACAGGATAATTTTACATACATATTTACATATATGATGAACTTTTTTAATAAATAAAGTTAACATAGTTGACTCAAGAAAAAATAGAGAAAAGAGAACCTTTGTGCATTGTTGGTGGAAATATAAATTTGTACTGCCATTATGGAAAACACTATGTTTAAAAATAGAACTGCCTTGTTATCCAGCAATCCTTCTTCTGCTATACATCCAAAGGAAATAAAATCAATATCTCAAAGAGATATCTGAACTTCCATGTAAATTATAGCATTATTCGCAGTAGGCAAGCTACAAAAACAACATAAACGTTCAACCATGGATGAATAGATAAAGAAGATGGGATGTGTATATATACAATGGAATATTATTTAGCCTTAAAAAAGAAGGAAATCCTGCTATTTGCGAAAATATGAATGAACCTGGAGGATATTGTGTGAATTTGAAATGACAGACACAGAAAGACAAATGTCACATGATCTCACCTGTGGAATTTTAAAAAAAATGAAAAAACAGTCAACCTCATTGTAACAGAAAGTAGAATGGTGGTTACAGAGGCTGGGGGCTGACGGTGGGGTTGGAGGACATGTGCAGCGAAAGGGAGATATTGATCGAAGGGTACAGACTCATTCTTCAGGCTTCCCTGAGGTCTTCCATGCTGTGCTTAGTCACTCAGTCACATCTGACTCTTTGTGACTCCACGGACTGCAGCCTGCCAGGCTCCTCTGTCCACGGGGATTCTCTAGGTAAGAATATTGGAGTGGGTTACCATGCCCTCCTCTAAGGGTTCTTCCCAATCAGGGGATTGAACCCAAGTCTCCCACAATGCAGGCGGATTCTTTACCGACTGAGCCATGCTGGAGTGGGTAGCCTATCCCTTTCTCCAGTGGAGATCGTCCCGAGCCAAGAATTGAACTGGGTCTCCTGCATTGCAGGTGGATTCCTTACCAGCGGAGCTACCAGGGAAGCCCTGAGGTCTTCCAGGAACACCCGATCTGAAGTAGCTTCAACACATACCTCCATTTTATTCATAACTATTAGCACAGCCTGTGGTCATCTTGGTTCTTTATTTGTTAACTTACTATTGGCTTCCACTAGAAAACAAACTCCTCAGAGGCAGGAAGAGATCTTTGTTTATCTCTGTGTGATACTGTGATTCATAATAAGAAATATGTATATTTGGATTTTGCCCCTTTGTTCCTTTTCTGGCACGCTCAGTGCTCAATCGCTTCGTTGTATCAGACTCTTCCTGACGCTATGGACTGCAGCCTGCCTTGACATTTTCTCCCCCAGACGACCTTCTGGCAGTGAGTTCCTTAAACTCTTGGAATTTCCTAAGGGATGAAAGTGTGGAATTGTCTTTGCTTATGTTAATGAGTTGACTTTCCAAAAGCACTTAAGGATAGGGGACTGGTTGCCAGAGAAACCAACCACTCTTTTAGCAGGTTGAAACTTTGCATCCTATTTTGTTGACCTCAAGGCCGAATCACTTACCAATAGCCAATAAGGAGGGAAAACCACTAGGCCATTCAGGTATGACCTAAATCAAATCCTGTATGATTATATAGTGGAAGTGACAAATAGATTCAAAGGATTAGATCTGATAGACAGAGTGCCTGAAGGACTGTGGAGGGAGATTTGAAACACTGTATAAGAGGCAGTGATCAAAACCATTTCCAAGAAAAAGAAAGGCAAAATGGTTGTCTGAAGCGGATTCACAAATAGCTGTGAAAAGAAGAGAAGTTAAAGGCAAAGGAAAAAGGAAAGATATACACACCTGAATGTAGTTGCAGAGAATAGCAAGGAGAAATAAGGACACCTTCCTTAGTGAACAATACGAAGAAATAGAGGAAAACAATAGAATGGGAAAGACGGTGGCTCAGACGGTGAAGAATCCACCTGCAATGAAGGAGACGTGGGTTGGGAAGATCCCCTGGAGGAGGACATGGCAACCCACTCCAGTATTCTTGCCTGGAGAATCTCCATGGACAGAGGAACCTGGTGGGCTTTGGTCCAAGGGGTAGCAAAGAGTCAGACACGCTGAGCGACTAAGCAAGGCATGCAGCACAGAGAGCTCTTCAAGAAAATTGGACCTAACAAAAGCAGAAGATATTAAGAAGAGGTGGCAAAAATACACAGAAGAACTGTACAAAAAAAGATCTTAATGACTTGGGTAACCACAATGGTTACCCTAGATCACTCACCTAGAGCCAGACATCTTGGAGTGCAAAGTCAAACGGCCTTAGGAAGAATCACTGCTAACAAAGCTAGTGGAGGTGATGGAATTTCAGCTGAGCTATTCCAAATCCTAAAAAATGATGCTGTGAAAACACTGCACTCAATATGCCGGCAAATTTGGAAAACTCAGCAGTGGTTACTGGACTGGAACAGGTCAGTTTCCCAAAGAAAAGCAAGGTCAAACAATGTTCAATCTACTGCACAACTGTACTCTTTTCACATGTTAGCAAGGTAATGCTCAAAACTGTCGAAGCCTGGCTTCAACAGTACTTGAACTAAAAACTTCCAGATATACAAGCTGGATTTAGAAATGGCAGAGGAACCAGAGATCAAATTGTCAACATCTGCTGGATCATCAAAAAAGCAAGGGAGTTCCAGAAAAACATCTATTTCTGCTTTATTGACTATGCCAAAGGCTTTGACTGTGTGGATCACAATAAACTGTGGAAAATGCTGAAAGAAATGGGAATACCAGACCACCTGACCTGCCTCTTGAGAAACCTGTATGCAAGTCAGGAAGCAACAGTTAGAACTGGACATGGAAAAACAGACTGGTTCCAAATAGGAAAAGGAGTATGTCAAGGCTGTATATTGTCACCCTGCTTATTTAACTTATGGGTAGAGTACCTCATGAGAAACGCTGGGCTGGAAGAAGCACAGGCTGGAATCAAGATTGCCGGGAGAAATATCAATAACCTAAGATATACAGATGACACCACCCTTATGGCAGAAAGCAAAGAGGAACTCAAGAGCCTCTTGATGAACGTGAAAGAGGAGAGTGTAAAACTGGCTTAAAATTAAACATTCAAAAAATTAAGATCATGGCATCTGGTCCCATCACTTCATGGCAAACAGATGAGGAAACAAAGGAAACAGTGACAGATTTTCTTTTCTTAGGCTCCAAAATCACTGTGGATGGTGACGGCAGCCATGAAATTAGAAGACGCTTGTATCTTGGAAGGAAAGCTGTGCCCAACCTAGACAGCATATTAAAAAGCAGAGCTATTACTTTGCTGACAAAGTTCTGTATAGTCAGAGCTATAGTTTTTCTAGTAGTCACGTACAGATGTGAAAATTGGACCATAAAGAAGGCTGAGCATTGAGGAATTGAAGCTTACTAACTGTGGTGTTGGAGAAGACTCTCGAGAGTCCCTTGGACTGCAGGGAGATCAAACCAGTCAATCCTAAAGGAAATCAGTCCTGAATATTCATTGGAAGAACTGATGATGAAGCTGAAGCTCCAATGCTTTGGCTACCTGATGTGAAGACCTGACTCATTGGAAAAGACCCTGATGCTGGGAAAGATTGAAGGCAGGAGGAAAAGGGGACGACAGAGGATGAGATGGCTGGATGGCATCACTGACTCAATGGACATGAGTTTGAGCAAGCTCTGAGAGATGGTGCTACAGTCCATGGGGTCGCAAAGTCAGACATGACTGAGCAACTGAATAGCAATGATGATTTAATCAATCACTCTTACAATGAAGTTTTCATAAAACCCTCAAAGGACAGGGTTGAGAGAGCTTCCCAGTTGATGAGGCCGTGGCGATTTGGGACAGTAGCATACTGGGGCGGGCATGGTAGCTTCATAACCTTTCCCCATATGTTGCCTTCTGCATCTCCTCCATCTGGCTCCTGAGTTATATCTTTTTTCTTTTTTAACAAAGTAGTAATCTATTAAGTTAACTCTTTCCCTGAGTTCTGTGAGATGCTCTAGGAGATTAATCTCACCCAAGGAGGGAGTCACTGGAACTGCTGATATACAGCGGTTGGTCAGAAGCACTGGTGACAATCTGACCTTTTGATTGGTGTCTGAAGTGGTGTGTGTGTGTGTTGGGACTGAGCTCTCAGCCTGTGGGATCTGAGCCTATCTCCAGGTAGACAGCGTAAGAACTGAGCTGAATTATAGGATGTGCAGCTGATCTCAGAGAATACCTTAGTGGTGTGGAAGACCCTCACACATCAGAATTGGGAGCAGAATTATTCTCTGTATCCTGCGTACTTGTTTCCCATGTTGTATGAGCTGTCATAAGCACCCAAGAAATGTGTTGGATAAGTCAGTCAGGAGAGACTAGTTAGTACTGTGTAGGAAGAGAGTACCCTACCCGTGGTCTCAAACACTCCATATGGCATATGGCTCTACTGTGGAGATAAAGTTAATTAGAGTCTGAAGTTTTCAGATTTCCAATTCATCTAAATACTTTTCCTTGTTCTGACTCCAAGTCTTCTGATTATATTCTGTGTCCCCATGTAGCTTGCAGAGGAAGTAAACTCACTCTCAGGACTGTGGACATCTGGTATCCTTGATGGTTCTATTTTAAACCTAAGACTTATAAACTGGCACTCTAGTTCTATCATTAGTCTTGGTTGGTTTTTTGAGGATGGTTAATAGTGCCTGAGAACTATACTTCTTATTGTGCATGGCTGAAGATAGACTTTGGTGCTGGATTCTACCTAGGTAATATCACCCTAGAAGAAAACTAGCTCACTTCCTTGGAAACTTACTGGTTTCCCTTTTTTATATATACTTCAAAAAATAGTAATGATTGCCATTAGAATTTAGAAGAGAGGGACAAAAACATATACTGATCACAATTATGTCTCAGGCATTATTCTAGGTGCTTAGAAAAGATCAGAGAACAGATGATGACCCTGCCATCCTAGATGAGAGATGGACATTATAATTAGTAGTAATACGTAAATAATAATACTGATTATTAGAAGTGCCATAGAATAAAATAAAAAGTAGAGCAGAATAAAGAGATTTGAGACTGCTGAGTATGACAGAATTAAATAGTGTGGCATGTGTAGGCTCTATTAAGTTGGGCAAAGACCTGAAGGAAGTGAAGGTGTTGGCTAAGCACCATTTAGAGAAAGAGTGTGCCAGGCAGAGTCTCTGAGGAGGGAGAGTACTTGGCAGATGTAAGTGGTAGTGCGGCCAGAGCCGAGTGGGAAGAGCATGGAAAAGAGGAATAGGAGAGATAGATGTTCATCGTTCAGTTGTCTGACTATTTTTTGTGACCCCCATGGATGGTGATCTGCCAGGCTCCTCTGTCCATGGAATTTTCCAGGCAAGAGTACTGGAATGGGTTGCCATTTCCTTCTCCAAGGAGAGATCAGAGATGCAAAGGTGAGGGTGGGGGTGGGGAGAGGCCATTGTAAAGATCTGACCTTTTGTGTTTTGTTCAGTCGCTCTGTCGTGTCCAACTCTTTGCGACCCCATGGGCTGCAGCATGCCAGGCTTCCCTGTCCTTGACCATTTCCCGGACGTGAACTCAATGGTTCACGTTCATTGAGCCACTGATGCCATCCAACCATCTCATCCTCTGACCATTACCCTGAAGTAAATTGAGAGCCTCTACAGACTTTTAAACATAGATGAGATACTATTACCAAAAGGAATTTCTGGGTCTGGCCGCTTGGCGCTCAAAAGCCAATAAACAGAACAGGTTGGTGGAAAGGGGAGGGTGGAGGGTGGCAGACATCTGTCCAAAGGCCAACCTCCCTCCCCCGTGACAAACAGGGAGTGAGAGCTTTTATAGACAGGGGTGAGGGGTTACATGCAGAAACAGCACCATCATCTCTAACAGTCTTCTTCAAATTGATCACCAGTGGTCTGACCAGCATCATCTTGATTGTTTGAGGTACAGTTAATCCTTAGTTCCAGGGTCCACTTGTTCCCATTTCTTTGTGGTCAGTTCTCAGAATTGTGGCACTCATGTCCTGGGTACAGTCTGGTCACCATGTAGTTAACCTCTCCACATGGTGTTTTGGCATCTATAGGACAGCTCACAGGATACAGCCCAGAATATTATCTATAGCACTTGAGGAAGAACGAAAGGTCCCTGGCAGTGGTGGTGGTTTGGTCGCTAAGTCATCTCCAACTCTTGCGACCCCATGGACTGTAGCCTGCCAGGCTCCTCTGCCCATGGGATTCTCCAGGCAAGAATACTGGGGTGGGTTGCCATGTCCTTCTCCAGGGGATCTTCCCAACCCTGGAATCAAACCTGGGTCTCCTGCACTGCAGGCAGATTCTTTACCAGCTGAGCTACAGGGAAGCCCTAAGTATGTCTGAATTGTACTTGGTATACGTATTTGTGTGTGTATTACTCGCTCAGTCATGTCTGACTCTTTGTAGCCCCACAGATTGTAGCCACCCCTGACTATGCTTAATGACCACGTTATTGTCATTTAGCCTCCTTTGACTGTTTTCCTTTGTCTCAGCATTTCTCACTTCTCTGATTAAACTTATTGTTTCACAAAAGGCAGGCAGAAGACATGCTGGGTTGGCAAGGACTGTACAGTCCTGCTCCATTTCAGTGCTATCTGATTTACAGGAGAATACTTTGGAGTTGGAGCCAATAGGATTTCCTAAGAGACTGGATGTAGAACGTGAGGGAACAAGAAGTAAAGGGTGACTCCAGCGATTTTGGTTTGAGCAATTGGAAGGATAAGTTCCCCTTCACTGAGAATCTGGGGGAGGAACAAGTCTGAGGTGTGAGATGCTGGAATAAAAGAGAAATTGGGGACTTGTCAATTTATTTGCCTATTTGCCATTTAACTGGAAATTTGAAGAAAAATAGAGAAGTGTAAACTTTGGAAGAGATGAAAGTCTGCAGATATTAGTTGGAGAGTTACCTACACACAGAATGTAAAGCCATGGAACTAAATGGAATTATTGTCAGATGCAGATGAGTGTAGATAGAGAAGATAACCAAGGATAGACTCTTGGAGCCCTCCAACCTTACAAGAGAAGAGGGGGAATTAGCAAAGGATACAGAGAAAAAGCGGGGCACCTCATGGGATGAAGTAGGAAGAAAACCAAGGGAGTGCCCTGCACTGGAAAGCAAGTGATATGAAGAGAGGGAAATGATCCACCACGTCAAACACTGCTGATGGGTCAAATCTGTGTGAGGACTGAGGATGCATCATGAGATTTTTCAATCATCGCAGTGATTTCTGGGGGCTGTGGATGAAAACCTGACTTGGTGGCATTACTTGAGTGACTATTGCCTGCTATTCTTGGGCAAGAGACACTCGGGCCTGGGGCCACTTTCCCTGAGACAGGTATTGTACCTAAAGGGAAGCAGGAAACCACGCCTCTGCAAAACTCTACTTACGGCTCTTTGTATAGAAATCATGCTTCCTTGGACCAATGAAGTGAGAAGCTTGTGATCAGAGATCTCTGAGGGCTTATTATTTCTGCCCAGAAGAAATTAATCAAAGACACAGAGCAGCTGCTCAGGCTTGGGAGGGTTATGGGCTTTGCTTCCAGCAGCTCAGCTGTCAGTGTGGGTAACATTTTTGTGTCCTCTGCAGAATGAGTAAGCATTCAGCTCTGGGCAAGGACCATTTTAGAGGTAAAGATGCTCATGTTAAGGCCAGCAAAGGAGCAAATGAAGGTTATATACAACATTATTTCCCACCTGGCGGGGAGTAGAGGGAAGAAAAGGCTCTTTAATCTATTTCTGTCTGTTGGAATTCCATAATTTCCTTCTTTCTGAGATAAAAAGAAGTGATTTGTCCAGGAGAAGGAAGGTCACCCCACTGTGTCAGACCCAAGGAGGCTTCAGTGAGATAAGACTCTAGGCAGGGCCAGTGGACTGAGAGCATGGGGAGGCAGCAAAACTAAAGCTCAGAGGATTGTGTCAGACCAGTCTGGGTGGCATGAAGAAGTCCTGAAACACTGGGCTGGTAAGTGGAATCCTGTGGCCAGAAAGTGAGTGTCAGGACTATAGTTCAGTCACTCAGTTGTGTCTGACTCTTTATGACCCCACGGACTGCAGCACACCAGGCTTCCCTGTTCATCACCAACTCCTGGAGCCCACTCAAACTCATGTCCATTGCATTGGTGATGCCACCCAGCCATCTCATCCTCTGTCGTCCCCTTCTCCTCCTGCCTTCAATCTTTCCCAGCATCAGGGTCTTTTCCAATGAGTCAGTTCTTCGCCTCAGGTGGCCAAAGTATAGGAGTTTCAGCTTCAACATCAGTCCTTCCAAAGAATATTCAGGACTGATTTCCTTTAGGAAAAGGATCTCCTTGCCCACCAAGGGACTCTCAGGAGTCTTCTCCAACACCACAGTTCAAAAGCATCAATTCTTGGGCACTCAGCTCTCTGTATAGTTCAACTCTCACATCCATACATGACTACTGGAAAAACCACAGCTTCAGGACTATCGGTGTCGATAAAGGGAACTGGGGAGGCGGTTGACTTAGGAGGTGACTGTCCATTAGCTGGGGCAGTGATTATCAAAGTGTGGTCCCCAGATTAGGAACATTAGCACCGCCTGGGAATTTGTGAAGAATGTAGATTCTTAGACCCCACATAAGACCTGCTGAATCAGAGACTCTGCAGATGGGGCCCAGTGATGTGTTTTTGACATATTATTCTGATTCCTGGGCTAACACTGAAAACTATTGGTCTGGGACTGAACTAGGCTGGTAACATTTACTAACTGGAACTGAGAACACTAAAAATATGAAAGTCAATACAGCTTTGGAACCTGAGTGGGAGAATTGTCTAAATTATCTAAATATATTTCCTATTCATTCCCAATAACAATAACAAAATAAAAGCTATTTCTCCATCAAGTTATATAGCTTTTGGCTGTTTAAGTAACAGAAACCACAACAGGGGCTTAATCTATGTTTGTCATTTGTTTGACAGCAACTCTGAAGTTGATCCAAGGTTGGCTCTGAGGCCTTTTGAAGTCACTGAGGCCTTGGGTTCGGGCATCAGGTTTTTCTCTTGCTATGCTTCTACTCTCCTGGTGGTATCCTCCCGGTGATGTCTGTCCTTATTGCCACAAAATGATCCTCCAAGCTGCAAGCATTACATTCTGGTAGGAGAACGTGTTAAACAGGAAGGAAGGAGGTGGAGGCCAAAGTGCTTTCTTCTTGCATATCAGTCATTCTCTTTCTCTCTGCCCTCCCCATCTCCAGGCCCCACCCCACCTCACCCCTCTCTCTCTCACACATACAGCCCCTCTGGAAGATGACTTCTCCTCATGTATCACTGTACAAAACTGGGTCGCATGCCTGCCCCTACACCAATCACTGGTAAATGAGACTATATTGGATCTATCAAGATTCATGTCTTAAGGTTGGGCCCATTGACCATCCCAACAAAATCAGAGTTCAGGTAGTCAGGAGAAAGGCAGCAAGGCTGTAGAGAGGGCAACTAAGAGTGCCTGCTACAGTTACAATGATGTACACTTAATCTACACTTCAGCTACCAATAAAGTAACCACTTTATATATATAATGACTTTATCTGAGTCATATTCTAAAATTCCGACTGAATATTCTTCCCTCATGCCTTTATCGGACAGTTTTAATAACATGGAGAAATTATCTTTTAATAATCTCATATTAAAGTTACTCCTAATGGGAAGACCAGACTTGAAAATTTTCCAGGATGGTTCATTACATGTAATAAGCTACTGTGAGAACCAGTGCAGCAGCTGAAAAACAAACACAACAAAATAGTAATTCTCTGAAAGATACCAGTTTTGAAATGGCACAATCATTACTTTTAAACTGATAGCAAACACAAATACTTTCCTCCTCCCATCAGTCTGTATCTTATATTAATTTTCAACAGATGTGTGGTAGTAGGTGTCGTGGATAAAATCACTTTGTTCTCTTCGCCTATGGGAGTTGTCTATCATAGAGCATCCTATCACCCCATAGTGGTTCAAACAAGTGTTAGTGCTGAATCATACTGGGAAATACAGCCTGCTGGAGATGGGGCTGAGTGTTTCCTACAGTGTCCCCAGAGAGAAGCTCCTCTGCCCAGGGCTCTCCCTAACCCCTTCCTAGATGTCCACCTATTGGAGAAGCAGCTGATCATCTGATTGGTCAGCACTTGACACCCACTGGGAAGAGTCTCACTAAAGGGCAGGGCCACTGGCTTGAAAGGTGGTGTTGCGTCCATGGTTGTATTCACTGACTTTCCCTCCCAGTTTTGTCTGATAACTGATGGGCAAAACTGACTCCAGGTGAATGGAACAGGCCGCTTTGCTGCAGTTTCTGAGTTACACGTTCCAGTCTAGTTCAGTTTTACCGTGAAGAAGCCCTGCATGTTGAGGGGGCAACTGTCACATGCCTCGCTGTGTGTTGAGGACAGGCAAGTTCTCCTCCAGTTACTGTCCTTGGTGGTCTCACTGCTTTGGTTGAGAACCCCACGAGAAGAGGCAGGGGAAGTGGTAGGATTAGGGCACAAGACCTCACTTGAAGTCCTTAAGTTTTCTTCACTATAAATAAGGTGCTGATTTAAAAAGAAAAGCCAAAGTTAGCCATGGTTTTAAAATCATACATTTTATTATGACAGTACAGAAGCAATGTAGAAGCGTCTGAAATCTCCTTGAATTTTCAGAAAGTAGTTTGTACCTTAAACATCATTTAAAACTACAGAGAAAGCACAAATGCCAGCAGTTTTTAACATGAGTCTTGGTCTTTCAAAACTTAAAGAATCCTCCTGTCAATGGAGGGGACACAGGAGATGCAAGTTAGATCAATGGGTTGGGAAGATCCCCTGGAGAAGGAAATGGCAACCCACTCCAGCATTCTTGCCTGGGAAATCTCATGGACAGAGAAGCCTTGCAGGCCACACTCCATGGAATCGCAAAAGAGTCGGACACTTAGCAACTAAACAACAACAACAAAAGCTTGAAATATATGAGCAGACTGGTATGACTACTACTACTTTAATAAAAGACTATAATTTTTCTTAAATCATAGAATTATTAGGTATGCAAGCATGCTAAATCACTTCAGCCATGTCCCACTCTTTGCAACTCTATGTTCTGTAGCCCACCATGTTCCTTTGTCCATGGGATTTTCCAGGCAAGAATACTGGAGTGGGTTTCCATGCCCTCCTCCAGGGATCTTCCTGATTCAGGGTTTGAACCCGTATCTCTTAGGTCTCCTGCATTGACAGGCAGGTTCTTTACCACTGGTGTCACCTGGGAAGCCCAGGTGTAAGATTGTACTTTTTTTTCAAAATATAGTTTACCTGGGCTACATGTGGTGTCAAAAAACAGAATCTATTCAATTTAGACTAAAAGTGTGGTTTGTTCTAATGATACTTATACCAAGGAAAAACAACGCACAGCTGAGTCTTAGGAAGGTCGTGAAACTGACCAGGTCTAAAGGCCCCACAGACAGAACCTTGTGGCCTCCTTTTGCTCACTACCATTGCTATCACTCAGACACCAACTCACTCATCCATTTTGCTGAGTTCAAATTTCTTGAGAGAGCAAGAGAAAGCTCTGATTGTTTCTCCTTGAGTCAGGTGTGTACCAGTCGAGGCTGATGTGGTAAGGACATTTGAGCAAACGTGGCCACCTAGGCCCATGTCTTAGGGTTGGTCTGTGGGAGGAACAGGTTCTTTCAGAAGGATGTATAAGCAGGGATGCAATGACTGACAATTCTATTTTAGCACAGTTCAAAAAACAGCCGTTGGTACCACATTATTTGGAGAAAGTACAGAAATGGCAACCCACTCCAGTGTTCTTCCAGGAAAATCCCACAGACAGAGGAGCTTGGTGGGCTACAGTTCATGGGGTCATAGTCAGACATAATTGAAGTGACTGAGCAGAGCAGAGACAGCAATAAGCAAACATCAATGAATCCAGGTAATACAAAATGATTGAACTGACTTTCTGTGTGTGCTGTCACTCGTATTGAACTGTCTAGTATAATATTAGCTAAAAACTGAAGCAAATCTTTCAAATTATTCTTCCCTGAATATAGATATTCAGGTTTCCCTGGTACTTCAGTGGTAAAGAACCTGTCTGCCAATGCAGGAAACATGAGTTTGATCCCTGGGCCAGGAAGATTGCCTGGAGAAGGAAATGGCAACTCACTCCAGAATTCTTGCCTGGGAAATGCCATGGACAGAGGAGCCTGGTGGGCTACAGTCCATAGGGTCGGAAAGAGTTGGACAGGACTTGGCGACTACACAACAACAAAATATAGATATTGATGGCCTTTCCGTATTTATTATACTACCAAATAATCTTATAATTGGCCTGATTGGATCTCTTACTGTTCCATAGCCTTGCCTTCAGAATCTGCGAAAGGAAGGTAATGAAAGAATATGAAAGTCAAAGTGTTAGTCACTCTAAAGTGTTAGTGTGTCTGACTCTTTGTGATCCCATGTATTGTAGCCCACCAGGCTCCTTTGTCCATGGAATTCTTCAGGCAAGAATACTGGAGTGGGTTGCCATTTCCTCCTCCAGGGGATCTTCCTAACCCAGGGACTGAACCCAGGTCTCCTACATTGCAGGCAGACTCTTTACTGACTGACCAGGGGATCCCCGAAAGGATGTAACTGTTCTAAAAATACGTTGGTCAACATGTTTTCATTGGCTTTTCTTTGGCTACCCCCTTCCTTTCCTTTACTGGATTCCTATACTCAAGCTGATTCAATAGCTGAGAAACTGCATGTGTGAGAGGGACCCTATGAAAGAAATCAAACCACTGATCATCATTAGATATTTTCATATAGCAAAACTAAATTCTGGCCACTTTTCCTGACTTTAATCTATTTATACCTGCAGTCCCTCTTGGCTCCTTTGTTTCTCATTCTGAATTTTGCTTGTGGCTATATTGTCAGTTTCATTTCCTCTTTTGGCCCTGCTTTTCCTCTATGCACCAATTCTAATTCCCCATGGCTAGCCCCACTCCAAAGCCTCCCACACTGCACAATTTCAGAATGGAAGGCGCAATGGATCTGTTCATCTTACTGGACATAGAAAGAGAAGTGCTAACATTTCCCCGTTCCAACATTTTCAGCTAGAAAAGAACCTACCTGCCAATGCAGGAGGCACAAGAGACGTGGGTTCAATCCCTGGGTTAGGAAGATTCCTGGAGAAGGAAATGGAAACCCACTCCAGTATTCTTGCCTGGAAAACTCTGTGGACAGAGGAGCCTGGCGGGGCCATGGGGTCACAAAGAGTAGGACACGACAGCACGCATGCATACCTGTGAGGCCGTAAGTGAATATCCTGGGTGGGCTAACCACAAAGAAATCTATGTCTGCCTTCTTTGCATAAAATATTGTTAACAACTCAGCTACAACCTTTGAGAGTCTGGATCTGCAGATGTATTTGTGTCTACTTCCTTCCTTCTTCATTCTGAGGGAAGGGTTCCATTGTTACTGTCATAACCCTGGTTTTAAAGTAGGAAGCCAGGCTCCAGAGAGTCAGCAAACAAGGCCGAGTTCCTAAGGATGTGGGATCGTGTATCACAGGGACACTTGAGCTCTTCTACCCAGTTTATTTATAACAGAAAAGATCACTTTTTAATGTGAATGTCTGTCTACCACCTACTATTTGTGCATTCTTGACTTTGTGGCTTTTCAGAGCCAGTTTGAGGAATCAGATCTAAAAAATCCAATGCAGTAAATAGACAATTAGAAGAACAGCATTTTTAGTATTTAAAGTATATTGATTTTTGCTGTTATTCTCATTTTTCCTTATCTTTTTCCTTCTACTCCAAGGTTCTCAGAATGCCTTACCCTCTTTGAAAGCTGCAAGATGTCAGGTCGCTTTGTTGTTTATTATTGGAATATAATTGTTTAGCAATGTTGTATTAGTTTCTGCTGTGTTAGATCAGCTATATATATACACATATCCCCTCCATCTCGAGCCAGCCTCCCCATCTCATCCCCCTAGGTCATCACATAACATTTAACTCACCTCCCTGTGCTATACAGCAGCTTCCCACTAGCTATTTGTTTTACACATGGGATTACAGATCACTTTTATATGGTGTCATGGATAAGCCACTGTTGGGGCAAATGGGTTTCTAGCCAAACATCTCAGTGAAGTGTCTACCAACCTCCCTGTGAAACTTGGGTCACCGGCAATGTTTCAGCATTTGCCAGCTCCCTCCTGTTTTAAGTAAAGAAGTAGTCAAGATGGAAACAGAATAGGTTATTATTATCTTCTGGATATACAACTCCTTAGGCAGATTTTAAGAATATATAAGCCTCTATACAAATACATACAAGATACATATATGTAAGAATGTGTAAAATTTTCCAGATTTCCCCTGTTAAAGAGATTTCTAACTTGGGCTTGTCAGGGTCTCCCTTACACCCCCATTCTGAGAAGGATCCTGATTTGGCATGACAGCTAGTTTGAGTTTTGTAATGAGGAATTGAGAAGAAAAGGTGAGAAGAATGAGATATGGTAGGTGGAACTGAAATTAGAGTATCTGAGGAGAGATGACGTGATTATGACACAGAAGCAATTTTGGTTTTAAAATGAAATTTCCTTCCATCTTTTTTCTCTCCTTCAAAGCATCTATGAGTACGAGAAGAGTTCTTTCAAAGTTACTTCAGGTGCTGAACTGTGTTTTCTGACCGCAAGGCCATTCTCTAAGACTGGATGATTTCTGTCAAGATCATCAGGGCTGCGGAGACTGTTTATCACTCGACAGACTCACCATCTGACAAAATTAGATCTTTTTCATCATCTGGCATTAGATGAGTAAACAAATCTTTATAGTCTGAAACAAAATTAGATAAAACACAGTGGGTTTAGAACATAACTAGCAGCCCACGAGATGTTCTATGTGAGTGCTTTTCAAACTTTGTTGACCGTTACCCACTATAAATTTTTGTTTTTTTTTTACATTCCAGATCAATACCTGCACTTGTGTGCATGTAATGAAACAAAAAGCTACATGAGAAAATACCCTTTTCTAATTTATTCTTACCCTTCTCTTTTCTACATACCTTTTGCTTTCTATTAATATTCTATTTAGTTTACTGGAAAAATGTACTAAATAGAATATTTAGTTTCTGCTCTTCTTACTTACCTTTTATTATCTATTTTATTCTAGCTCAAAAAAATGCTAGTTATTACATCCACTTCATACCTACTAAATTTTTTCACAGTTCACCTTTCAATATGGAAAACACTATACTGTTTATAATTGATTCCAGTGCTCATTAAACAAATAGCCCCCACAACAACCCAAATTCAACCCCATTTTCCCCACTTAACCACTACTAAAATTTTTTATGAATTAGTTAAGCCTAAGAGCCTAAAATTTTAATGAACAACTGATATGGTTCTGGTGCAAAGACTCCACAATTTGGCTTTTCCTCCTCTGTCCTGGGAAGCTGCCAGTCATCCCCTTCATGACAGACCTTATAGTGTTTTCTGAGTCCCCCCACAGGAGCCCCAGTGGGCTCCCTCTTTCCATGGCATTGCTTATCGCCAGCTGGGTTGACTGTTACCCAGATACGTAGAGACACTGTCTGACCGAACCTCTTAAGTATTCTGAGTGGAACTGAATTTACTATGCTCCTCTGGACAGTGATTTGGTCAGCTTGACCAACTTCTAGAGGGAGCTAGATTCATTCATCAAGTTTGCCCCCATCCATTTCATGCTTTGTCCAGCCACCCGCCAGGCATGTTGTGGAGCCCTCCATCAACCATTCAGCTGAACAGCTGATGGCCTCTACCTATCTCTTTTAGCTCTCTCCATCCTTTCTGGATTCCCTGTTCTGTCCCAGCTACCCTGATTATCATCTGAACACAATTTGATGTTGCCAAAGAACCAATTTGATGCTTTGACTGTGTGGATCACAATAAACTGTGGAAAATTCTGAAAGAGATGGGAATACCAGACCACCTGACCTGCCTCTTGAGAAATCTGTATGCAAATCAGGAAGCAACAGTTAGAACTGGACATGGAACAACAGATTGGTTCCAAATAGGAAAAGGAGTATGTCAAGGTTGTATATTGTCACCCTGCTTATTTAACTTACATGCACAGTACACCATGAGAAAACGCTGGGCTGGATGAAGCAAGAGCTGGAATCAAGATTGCTGGGAGAAATATCAGTAACCTCAGATATGCAGATGACACCACCCTTAGGGCAGAAAGTGAAGAGGAACTAAAGAGTATCTTGATGAAAGTGAAAGAGGAGAGTGAAAAAGTTGGCTTAAAGCTCAGCATTCAGAAAACTAAGATCATGGCATCTGATCCCATCACTTCATGGCAAATAGATGGAGAAACAGTTGCAAATTTTACTTTTTGGAATCCAAAATCACTGTAGATGGTGACTGCAGCCATGAAATTAAAAGACGCTTACTCCTTGGAAGAAAAGTTATGACCAACCTAGACAGCATATCAAAAAGCAGAAATTACTTTGCCAACAAAGTCTCGTCTAGTCAAGGCTATGGTTTTTCCAGTAGTATGGATGTGAGAGTTGGACTATAAAGAAAGCTGAGTGCTGAAGAACTGACGCTTTTGAACTGTGGTATTGGAGAAGACTCTTGAGAGCCCCTTGGACTGCAAGGAGATCCAACCAGTCCATCCTAAAGGAGATCAGTCCTGAATGTTCATTGGAAGGACTGATGCTGAAACTGAAACTCCAGTACTTTGGCCATCTGATGGGAAGAGCTGGCTCAATTGAAAAGACCCTGATTCTGGGAAAGATTGAAGGTGAGAGAAGGGGATGACAAAGGATGAGATGGTTGGATGGCATCACCGACTCAATGGACATGAGTTTCAGTAAACTCCGGGAGTTGGTGAAGGACAGGGAGGCCTGGTGTGCTGCAGTCCATGAGATCGCAAAGAGTTGGACATGAGTGAGTGACTGAACTGAACAGTTTCACACTTCTGGCCCTGCCTGGACTCCCTGACATGGCTGCTTTGCTCCTATTTTTCCTTCTGGTGGGACACCTTTCACAACCTCTTCCCTACCTGCCCCTCCATTAGCACACCTCCTTTCACCAGGTTACAGGAGTGATTCTTACTCCTCCTTTGAGGCTCAGTTCCCATTTTATCTCTTTTTGAAAGCCCCTTTCCTAACACTCTTTATGTGGTTTCCCTATACCTGGGCCTCTCTCTGTCATAACACTTATCTCTCAACAGGGTAGTTTTTGCTCTGCTTTGCTGTCTCCCATGCTAGATGGTGAGCAGTTTGAGGGCAAGGAAGATATCTGGTCTATGTTGACACTCGTAGCACCTCTCACAGTGTGTGTGTGAGTGTGTGATAAAAATATATAACATGGAATTTACCCTTTTCACAAAATTTTAAGTCTATAGTACAGAACTGTTAAACATATGTACATCATGGTATGGCAGTTTGCTAGAATTTTTTCATCCTGTGTGACTAAACCAGCACAGTTTCTGAATAAATAAATAAGTGCCCATTTGATTTTTTTTTACCATCTTAAGTCTCAACTAGATTTCAAAATATTATTAAATTTCCTCCTTCATACATTACAAGGATCTTTTCTTTCCTTGTGAGTTTCTATATTACTTACTTTGTTCCTTTGTGTCCTATCTTGCCCTGTTTCATTGCATTTTTTAATTCACTGTGTATCTTGGTGTTTACTTTCTCATATTCTCCAGGGCTCTTTTCCCTGTGTTTGTGTGGCCACAACTGCCTTACTATGGGCCCCAGTGTCTTTTACAGTGACAAGCATCTAGAAGGAGAAGGCAATGGCAACTCACTCCAGTACTCTTGCCTGGAAAATCCCACGGATGGAGGAGCCTGGTAGGCTGCAGTCCACGGGGTCTCTAAGAGTCGGACATGACTGGGCGACTTCACTTTCACTTTTCACTTTCATGCATTGGAGAAGGAAATGGCAACCCACTCCAGTGTTCTTGCCTGGAGAATCCCAGGGACGGGGGAGCCTGGTGGGCTGCCGTCTATGGGGTCGCACAGAGTCGGACACGACTGAAGCGACTTAGCAGCAGCAGCAGCAGCAGCAGCAGCAGCATCTAGAAGGTACTTAGTGAATATCCAGTACTTTCCTTCAAAGATTCCAACAGATTTTTAACAATGATATTTTTGAGTATAGGATGAGGGAGATGAAAGATTTAACTCCCATTTTATAGCTAACAGATGATCCTTTCTCTGAAATTTCATGTTAAGCCTTGGATAAAGGCACACTTCTTTCTTCCAAATGATATACCTACCATCTGACACTTTTCGACGTCCCTGATCATCATTTTTTGTTGGTAAAGCAGTCTCTACATCTTCTTGGTTTAAGTCAGTTTCTAAAAGTAGGGAAATTAAGTATTAAATTAATTGAAAAGATTAAATCTCATACATGAATTCTCTCATTGATATGATAATAAGCAGAAATTTCCACAATCTGCCAAGTTCTGATTATTTTCAATGCTCTAATCTTGGAATCTGTGAAACAGTGTTTTGGGCAAGGCACAAGGGTCCAATGGTGGCAGAGTCACGATCATGAACACACATACGTGTGTGTGTGTGTGTGTGTGTGTGTATGGGGCTTCCCTGTTGGCTCAGATGGTAAAGAATCTGCCTACAGTGCAGGAGACCCAGGTTAGAAGATCCTCTGGAGAAAGGGAATGGTTACCCACTCCAGCATTCTTGCCTGGAGAATTCCATTCCCGCCAGACAAGTCTGGTGGGCTACAGTTCATGGGGTTGCAAAGAGTCAGACATGACTGAATGACTAACACATATATGTATATGACTTAACTTTTGTTAATAAAAATACAGCATAAAATCAGGTAATTTTCTTTCAGAAAACCTTCTACTATGCAAGGGTTATGGGAAATTTAGGACTAACAACCAGTCAATGGAGTCAAGTTTAGAATGACTACCTTATCAGTCAATATCATAAGAGGAGTTTGCAACTCTTGCCTGCCAGGCAGGAAAAGAGGGCCTTACATTTTGAGCATACAAGAGTTCGAGGTAAATGCAACTCCTGGTTGGACTTCTGTACCCACTCCCACCTGCATGCTGTCTTGAGGCTTTGTTTGGTCTGGCCCACTCCTGGTGATTTGACCACCAGCCAGAACTGGGTCTCAATTCTCAAAAGCTACCCTCTGCACATAACCTCTTTTCTTTGTGGTCTCTCTGCATTTCCCTGCACTGCTGCTACTTTGACCTCATTAAACCTTCTTGGGTATGACCAAGGGCACTCTTTGGTACCCTGCCAGCTTCTTTTCACTAGTTAATCCATTCTGAGGAGCAGCAACTTCTTAAATTGGTTGAAATCTGTATCACACTGATTGTTAAATGTTTTCAATATTATCCTACCCCTGCCTAGATTTTCTAAATTTTATTTCTATTTATTACTTCCTTCTTTATCCAATAGAGACCCCCTGTAGTCCATTACTTCATCAGCTTTCTTTCAATTACCCTCATCTTCACTGCCTCACTTGCTTCCAACCCAAATGCCAAGCAGAGTAACAAAAGTGTACTCATTTTCTGTTCCCATGGTCAATACCAATGACCAAATCACCTGAGCACCCATTTAGGGTGCCAGTCAAACAAGACACACAAATACAAAAAAAAAAAAAATAGGAGAAATACAAAAACTTAAAGTCATCATGGAAATACTCAGCATTTTGTTGGAATACTGTATAGTGTCATCTTTATTCCAAATAAAGAGGGGTGGCAGCACTCTCTGATATTTCAGAACTTACTGCAAATCATTCTTCTGGAATTCCTTTCCGGCATCCAGGCAGCTGAGCACCATTACAGGGAATCACACAAATGTACATTGGAGTTATTACAAATGTCACTGTCTCTAAACTCCATTGAGCCCTTAGCTCTAAAAGAAAATTATGACTTTTTCCATTGTCCTTCTTTCCTTTCCTCTTAACAAATTACTTCAAATCTTCACCTCTTTCCTTACAACCCTAGCTTCCCCCTAGACTTTGATCA
This sequence comes from Oryx dammah, assembly GCF_014754425.2. NCBI lineage: Eukaryota > Metazoa > Chordata > Mammalia > Artiodactyla > Bovidae > Oryx > Oryx dammah. The sequence continues at coordinate 40,745,995 of NW_024070211.1, read as the reverse complement.
CTGGTACCTGGCCTTGTGGCCATTTTTGTTCTGAATCCCCCATTCCTACAAAATTCCCTGCATCCTATCCATCACCTCTCCCCTTCTCTGAGGTCTCAGCAGAAGAGATGCTTCCTGTTGGTATCTTATCCCTGTGCTCTGAAGCTTGTTTTCTATTGCTGTCTTGAGGATCTTTCTCCTCACATTCCTCCTTCTCCAGTGGTGGTTGAATGTTAACACCCATCCATCCAGATCTCTCTCTCTCTGCTTATTTATATTTTTCAATGTGTCAAACATGCCCACTGAATGAAATTTAAAAGGCACGAGAGACCAAGCAGTGAAGAAGTCTCCCTTCCTCAGTCAGGTCCTTCCCCACAGGGCCACCATGGTTATCAACTTCTAAAAAACTACCAGTTAGTTACTGATGACTCTGTAGCCTCATCTCCAGCCCAGATCTCTCTCCTGGCCTCCAGAGACCATGTATCCCTCACCCACTGGACACAGATGCCTTTGGAAAACCTGCTCCTTCTTCTACAGCCCTTACCTTGACCACAGCTTCTCAATCATTTTCATTATTTAGCACACATAGAAAATAACCAGGACAATAGAGGCAACCAGCCTGGGGATGCCAGTTGCTCCAGATTCAGTCTCTGGAGCCAAGGAGATCACTAGCTCCATGTCCCAACCCATTTGTGGCTGATGGTTTGGGAAGTTTTGTCTTAGGAATGACTCCACCATATGTCAAGACCCCAAACACATTGGGGCATTCTTCATCTCCATTCCAAGCTCTCTCTTAGCCTATATCTCAGATGATCAAGTTCTGTTAACTTTATATCTTCAAATCTAGCACCTTCTCTACATTTCATGGCCACTTCTTGCTAGGGCCCTCATAATTACTCTACCTGCCCAAAAAAACCCCAAAACTAGTCTTACTACTACTTCCGCTCTCTCCCATCCAATACATTCTTCCTATTATGAACAGAGTGATCATTTCAAAATTTACATTTGCTCCTGTCCCTCCCTTACCTAAAGTCCTTCATTGGTTTTAACAAGATTAGGTAAGCTTTCCACTTTCTGACACTTTTCACCTCAAATTTTACTTTACAGATAAAATGAATTGGCAGTTCTCAGAAAGTTTTGCCTTGTATTTCTGCCTTTGTATACTCCTGTTGCTCTCTCTGAATGGACCAACCCTTCCATTTACCGCCATCTTAGCTAACACCTTCTTCTTTCTCATGACTTCGTTTAGATGTCACCTTGTCCAGAAAGAGCTTCCATCCTGTCCTCATGGGGCCCTTTTCTGTTCTCAGCACACACATCCTCAGGCCCACAGCACTCAGTACCCTGGCACAACAGCAAGTCTGTAGCTCCTGGGGCTCAGTCCTCCTTGCCCACCAGTTTCACTTTTGCCTCCCTGTTCCACAAAACTGCTGGGCTCTCATCAAAGTCATGAATGTCCTCGGTGTCCTAGGTCCACTGGGGACTTCACGGGTCTCATTTGATTTGATCCCCTGGTAGCATCCCACAGTGCAGACCAGCCTTCATTCCCAAACGCCTTTTGGTCTTCCATGGCATCAGATTCCAGGGCCTGTCCTGACTCTCTGATCACCCCACTTAAAGTCAGTCCTCTGTCAGCTCTTCTACTGAATCATTAAAGGCTAAGTTCCTCCAGGCCTTCTCTCTCTCTGCAATCTCCATCATGCTTATGGCCCCAATTCTATTCAATTGGCCAAAAAGTTGGTTCGAGTTTAAAGTCTTACAGAAAAACTCGACCGAACTTTCTGGCCAACCCAATATATATAAAGTCAACAACTCCCAGTTTGATAAATGTAGTTCAGATCCTGATGAGCTCCAGAAAGTATGCAGTTCTCTTATCTGTTGCATCTATTTGAGATACCCCCACAGGTATTTCAGAATCAAAATGTAAGCAACTAATACAAAAATTAAAGGAAAAAACAAAATGTAAGCAACTAAATTTATTCCTCCTGTACCCTGGCACCGCACATCCTCTCCCACCTAACACACACACACACACACACAAACACAGGCACACACACATACACACACTCTCTGTCTTTCTCAAATAATGTTCCTCTACCATTTTCCCCCCTATATTGATAAACCCACCCAGTTACTTAACCAAAAGAAGTCAGAGTCTTCTGAGATTCCCCAGAGCCAATCCATAATCAAGTTTTGATAATTCTACTTCCTAAATGTCTTTCAAAAGTCTACAGCCTTCAGCCGTAGCTATAATCGTCTCTTCCTTGTGTCACTCTGCTACCCTCCTGATACCAGTCTTTTGCAAACAGTCTCGCCTTGGTTCCAATATGTTTTCCAAACTGATCACAACCTGATTGGGTCATTCTTCATCCAGAAGCCTGTGCAACTCTCATCTACCCTTCTCCACTCGCTCTCTCAGCTTCATCTCGTTAGGCTTTGGCCACACAAGGTATTTTTTGCAGTTTTTTCCAACACGCTGATGTATGCTTTCCTGTGTCAGCTTCTTTGATCACATCCCTAGGCATATGCCCTCACAGCACACTGTACTTCTCATGCTGAGATTCACTACAGCTATAGCCCTTGGTGTAATTATGATCCCTGATGAACTGTAGATTTCAAAAGGCAAGAATGGGTCTATCTTATCCACCCCATATTTCTAACTCCTAGCACTGGCTGATGGTTGACACTCCATCATCAATGATTGAAGGAAGGGATGTTGAGTTCTCAAAAGACACTTGATGAAAGCTCTTTCTTAGAGTAAGTTTATTTATTTATTTTGGTATTTTCATATTTCAGATGAGGTTTTCTGTAAGGAAAGAAAGATGAGAACACTTCCTTGTGAGTTTACAATTAGAGAAAATATCAATAAGAAAACTAAGCTTATTGAAAGTTCTTTTTTAAAGTTACCTAAAGGTAATTGTAAGTATTGTGAGTTTCACAAATATACAAAAAGATATGTTTAATTCCTGATCCCTGGTATCAGCAAACGTGACCTTCCTTGGAAATAGTTTTAGCAGATATAATCAAGTTAAGATGGGGTCAGACTGGATTAAGATGGGCTCCCAAGGCAATGCTGGGAGGAGGGCAGGAGGAGAAGGGAGTGACAGAGGATGAGATGGTTGGATGGCATCACTGACTCAATGGACATGAATTTGAGCAAACTCCCGGAGATGGTGAAGGACAGGGAAGCCTGGCGTGCTGCAGTTCATGGGATCTCAGAGTCTGACGCGATTGAGGGACTGAACAACAACCAAGGCAATGACTGATGTTCTTCCGGAGAGAGATCTGGAAACAGGTACACACAGAGGGAAGACAGACTTGTGAAGACAATGGCCGAGACTGGTACGAAGCAGCTACAAGCCAAGAATGCCAATCATCGCCACCAGAAGGTAAAAGAGGCATGGAAGAATTCTTTCCTAGAGCCTTCAGAGGGAGAGTGTGGCCTTGCTGACACCTTGATTTAGGTCTCCTGGTCTCCGGGACTGTGAGAGAATAAAGTTCTGTTGTTTTAAGCCACCCATGTGTGGTACTTTGTTACGGCAGCTCTAGGAAGCTAACATATATGGTTAGAATCTGCCTGCCAACATAGGAGACTTGGGTTTGGTCCCTGGGTTGGGAAGACGCCCTGGAGAAGGAAATGGCAACCCACTCTGGTATTCTTGCCTGTAAGATTCCATGGACAGAGGAGCCTGGTGGGCTATAGTCTATGGGGTCACATGGACATGGCTTAGTGACTGAAGAACAACAATACACAAAGTTTATAAGGGAATAGGGAAGAGTGGCATTAATATGTGATTTCTTGGGCTTCCTTGGTGGCATAGTGGGTAAGAATATGCCTGCCAATGCATGGGTTTGATCCCTGGTCCAGGAAGATTCCACATGCCGAGGCAACTAAGCCCGTGCATCATAACTACTGAGCTTATGTGCCACAGCTACTGCTGCCTGCAAGCCTAGAGCCTGTGCTCCACAACAAGAGAAGCCACTGCAATGAGAACCTACAGACCGCATCTAGAGAGTAGCCCACACACAGCACAAAGACCCAGCATAGCCAAAAATAAGTAAGCAAAAGAAAGAAAAATTTTTAAGGTGTGATTTCTTTAGCATTCTTATCAGATACTTTATTTCAAAGGATATACTAAACCTATAGTTTATTTTGTCAATAATTTACCTGAAAAGTGATGATATATGGATTATATTTATTTATATTAAACAGTGATTTTTAACACATATTTTAACACATAATACTATTTTAATAACAGCCCTATAAAATATCATATCTAATAGATTACCTGATTGACATGGTTGAAAATTTGCCAGCTCTCCAAGTGCAACAAGTTGCTCCTGTGGAAAAATTTTGCAAAAATTTTATAATCAGAGAATTAAATGATCACATTAGTAACCTAATCATTCTTTACTAGAAACGTACTTTGATTCTGGATATTTAAGTAACCAACTACTATCTTTAACATACTAGAAATTACACAATCAAATAAGTAGTGATCTTCTGCTGATTTCTCCAAACTTTTATGGCCTTCTATTGTTTCTAGGAATAAGATGCAAATTGAAACCACAGTAAAACAGTGTATGCCTTGATCTAGGGGAATCCATTTAAGGCCATTATTAAAGTCAGTTTCCTTGTGGCTATTCTGACATTACCTGAATTAGATCATTTGCCATTCTGGTCATTACTTGTTGACTTATTTCTGTATTTTTGAGATCTGTAAGAACCACCCAAGTTCCATTCTCAAATTTCACAGGCATAGAAAAGACAATCCCTTTAGGAATACCAAACTGGCCTGCAGGGAACAAACACAAAGCAAAGCAAGACAAAAGCACTCAGATAAATAAAGCTTCCTAGTGACACTGTAGAGAAGGACAGACATAGCTTTTAATGACATGGCTTTTAATGATAATAGTGGACCTAAACTTCTGCTGTTCCCTCTTTATCCCTTTCATCCCTGCTGGGTTCAGATGGCCTGCCCCTGCCTTGGGGACTAATGCAGTCCTTCTCTCCCACCTTGTCTGGATTCCTTTTGTCTGCTTCCTTAGTTTTTCCTTAGGCCTCTAGGTAGCCCCTGAGCCCCAGACCCTTGTCCAATCTGGCCTTTGCTCTTCCAACCTACAACTGCAATCACAGAGCCAAGGAGCGAGCACTGGGAAGGAGAGCTGGTGATTTTCTCACAGTTCCAGTTCCCAGTTTAAATGTGCTCCAAATAAAAAGATTGATAATGTTTCTTACTAACTGAGCAACCTTCAGATAAAATGCCTCCTGTTTTCATGCCTCAATCAAGTAGGAAAATTATTCACACCATTCTAGTCATCAAAAATGTTGTCACTATGGAGAACAGTGTGGAGGTTCCTTAAAAAACTAAAAATAAAGTTACCATATGATCCTGTAATCCCACTCCTGGGCATGTTTGTGGAGAAAACTCTAATTTGAAAAGATATATGCATTCCAAATTCATAGTACTATTTACAATAGCCAAGATGTAGAAGAAACCTAAACATCCATTGATGCATTAACATATTATAATGAAATGCTACTCACCCATAAAAAAGAATGAAATAATGCCATTTGCAGTAATACGGATGGACCTAGAGATCATCAGACTAAGTAAGACAAAGATAAATACCATATGGTATCACTTATATGTCAAATATTAAAAAAAAGGATACAAATGAACTTATTTACAAAACAGAAGTAGATCCACATACATAGAAAACAACTCATGGTTACCAAAGAGAAAGAGGGGAGGGATAAATTAGGAGGATGGGACTGACATATACACACTGTGCTATGCTGTGCTTAGTCGTGTCCGACTCTGTGTGACCCCACGGACTGTGGCCCACCAGGCTCCTCTGTCCATGGAGATTCTCCACGTAAGAATACTGCAATGGGTTGCCATACCCTACTCCAGGGGATCTTCCCAACCCAGGGGTTGAGTCCAGGTCTCCCACATTGCAGGTGGATTCTTTACCGTCTGAGCCACCAGGGAAGCCCAAGAATACTGCAGTGGGAGCGTATATATGTGGTACCGTCTCAGGGACACAGTGATCACTTGCTTCTCACCTCACTTGCCCCCAGCATCGAGCACTTATTGATGAATTCCTACAGAGATTAACTAAACTTTTGGCCATGTGGAATCTTAGTTCCCTGACCAGGGTTCAAACCCATGCCCCCTGCAATGGAAGCACGGAGTACTAACCACTTCCCTAATTATACCAGGGATTTCCTAATTAAACTTTTTACAAAAAAAAAAAAAAGGGTGAGGTTTTAAATGCCTAATTCACTAAAAAGTAACACAGTGATTTGAATTCACATGATGGGTTAGTGCACTTTCACTTTAATTGAACAAGACTCTTTGAGTGTCTACCCATGAAGGAGCAACAAGAAGACCCAGCCAAGGTCCTGCCCTCAGAGTGAAAGTGAAGTCGCTCAGTTGTGTCTGACTCTTTGCGACCCCATGGACTGCAGCCTCCCAGGCTCCTCCATCCATGGGATTTTCCAGGCAAGAGTACTGGAGTGGGTTGCCATTTCCTTCTCCAGGGGATCTTCCCAACTCAGGGATTGAACTTGGGTCTCCCGCATTGCGGGCAGATGCTATACCCTTTAAGCCACTAGGGAGATGAACTCTAATGGAGAGGACATATGAGGCTAACAGCCCATCCATAAAGGCAGGCTGTGATATCCTCTCTGATAGAGGAACACATGCTATGTGAGTACAGAGAGACAGACATGAATTCTGACTTGCAGGATTTGGGGAGACTTCCTTGAGCTGCACCATAGTCACTGAAACAATGGGAAGAATCATGATTCCACTAGTAACATAAAGGATACAAGAGGTGGATCACGTCGGGGAGCAAGACAGTAGGTTTAATTTGGTGTATGTCAGTTTGAAGTGACAACATGACATCCAGCTGGCAATGTTTGACAGGGCAGGGCTCAGCAGTGAGACCTGGGCCTGGAGCTTTGGGAATGAATGGGCTTTGCTCAGGGAGAATGGAAAGCTGTAAGGCAAGAGATACTCTAGGTAGAGCCTACGCTCTAGGTAGAGCATCAGCTATTCTTTCTTTCCTATATTTTAAGCACAGAAGTGCTCTGTATAGTCTTTAGCAGATTAAAATAGTAAGGATATAAAAATATATACACATCTTTTGTGGATGGAGAGCAAGCTTTCCACATTCCTGTTGCTGCCTGGTACCTAAAGAGCTGTGCCCTTTGTATCTTGCATCTGTGTCTTTGCTCCTGTGGCTCCTGAACCCAGGTGTTTTTCCCATACTTGTCTGTCAGGGAAATATGACTCACACTTGCAGGTGACACTTCTGAAGTGTCCCCTCCTTTATGATGCCCGTCTTTGATTCTTCCTGCTGCCTACTGAAAACTGAGCTTGCTTTCCCTTCCTCAGTTGGGAAACAGTGAGAAAAACTCAACGGAATGATTTCATTGACATATGTGACTCTCCTTTCCTCTGCTGTGAGTCTCCTAAAAGGCAGAAGCCAGGCCTTTTCCCTGTGTGTGTTCCCAGCACATACACACAAACTACTGTGGCATTGCTGAAAGGACGAGTGAAGGAATGCGTGCATGCATGATTACGGAATCGTGAACATCCTGATAGCTCACAGAACCTGTAAAGAGGTAGACAGGTGAGGACACAAAAGCAGGAGCACAAGGCATACATTGAGGTGTTTAGTCATCATAAGATATGAAAAAACCAGATTTACCTTCGCTCAATACCCCTAGAGACACGATCTCCCCAGGGGGTGAGCCAAGGCACCAGTATTTCAGCGTAGTGGCTATACTGTGTGCGGCTAACATGCCTCCAAATTGTCTTCCTGTGGCGGTCAGCGTTTTAAGACTTACCACAAACTCTCTGTTTACCCAATCCCTGTGAGGAGAGAAGGAAACGATTTTACAATGGAGAAAGGACTAGGAACGGAAAAGAATGGTCCCGGGTCAGTGCATCTAAACACAAGAAATCACCTCCACAAAACAGAAACATGACTTCCTGAATCCCTCTTCAAACTTCTTCAATCCCATCAAGAGTCAAGTAATGAAACGGGGCAGAAAGGAGGCCTAAAGCGTCAAACTAAAACCATGATAAAATGAATATGAACACGGGAGAGGGGCCAAAGGCTGCAAGAGCAGTTTCATTACAAAGAATGGATTCTACGTAGAGGCTACTGGAGCCAGGGGCACCTTTCATTTTAAATAAAGTATCATGAAATGCTGACTTCCTCATATTGGGAAGTAAGGAATTCTTAAGCTTTTCTAATCTGAAGTTTAAAAACTCAGGGAATAGTCCAGCTGGACTAGAACAAGCATGAGGAGGCCGTCCCTGCTGAGCCAGCACAACAGCTCCAGGAGATGCTGGCCCCGCCAGGGAGCCATTCAGTGGAACCGCAGGAACTGTACTCCAAGAAGGTGGAGGACACAAAAGGACACAACTTCTAGGCATGGGTGAAGGAAGGGAAGGGAAGACAGGGGTGATGAGATGCATGTGCTACCACCCGCATGTACTGCATGTGGAAAGTACTGCAAAGTTTAGAAAAAAGTTCCAAAGGCGTCCCTCCCTCTACTTCTTCCCATACTCTTTTTGTGATGGTAGTGCTGACTGTGACAGGCACAGTTCTGAGGGCCTTGCCCGTCTTAATCCACTTCGTCTTTCCAGGAACTCTGTAAGGCCCGTACTCTGTTACCCTTTCCAGTTGGCACACGGAAAAATCAGGGCACAGAGACACTAAGTAACTTCTCTAAAGTCACACAGCTAATAAGTGACTGGATGAGAATTCCAACCCAGGTGCCTTGCCTCCAGAGACAATGCTTCTTAGTGCGTCTCGACTCTGTCTCTCCTGGGACTGAGCACCCAGCTTGGCCTGGACCTGCTCACTGGAATTCCTAATTCTCGAAGCTTGTTTCAACTAGTTTTGATTTGAACAATCTCTGTCTTTGCATTAAGCACTTTATATAGGTTTGCTTTAGCAATAACATTAATGGAATATGTGAACCACTTAAAGGATAATCTGAAATATAAAAATTCATAATTCCAAAATCAAATAAATTGGAGGTGGGGTCTGACTGGTTGAAATTCTGTGGAATTTTCTTTGCTTCTTCAATAGAAAGCATAAATGAGGCTGAGTATGAACAATATCAGGTTATTTTTGTACACAGATTTCTAAGATGATTTTTAAAAGATTATAACAATTATTATATGTTTATTCAATCTTGTTAGAATACTTCACTTAAAGAGATACCATACCGATCAAAAAGCAGGCTTAAAACAGGGCGTGAATAGTGCGGAGGTCCCCAAATAGCGCTCTCATATCTGTAAACTTTGGCTTTTCTCAGATCAACATAGTTATTTCCACTAATATTACCCCAAATGATCACATCTTTGATGCCTGTGAAGAAAAGAAAATTTAAAAATAATATAACATAAAAAATGGCCTGCAGCCTTTCTGTTTGTGTGCTTGTTTTACAATTGGTCCTTTTAAAACAGACAAATTTATGCTCCCTAAAACTCTGCAAATGATGTGGATCATCTCCTTAATCGCCAGGGTTTGGCCATTCTTAATAATGGTTGTGGGTGGTGTGGGCATATGACTGACTTCAGGAGACACTGAGATGCTCCCTGAGTGAAACTGCTACTGAAAATGAAACCCCTGCTGTGGTCCTAACGTCACCACTCTGTGTGCCATGAAGAGGATTATTTTTTTTTTTATATCTGCTTTGATTCTGACAGTGAGTCCTTGATTCTAGACTGGAATGAAAATCTGGGCAAGTCACTTGACTCCCTGCATGGCGTTCGTTTCCTGCAATATGTGGGTGTTGAAATAAGAGGACCCCCGAGGAACATCTTAATCCACAGAGTTACTGAATCAGCTTGTATGCAGGAGGTACTTTTAGATGGGAGGCTCAGAAGAAAACAAATCAGCCCGAATTCTTGCAATATTCTGGAGGTGGAGGGGAGTGAGTGAGAAAATAACTACTAGAAACACAATATGTACTTCGAAGAAAAAGAAGAGGATGCAGTTAGAGAGAAATGGGGATCGGCCTTTAATACGAATCTAGTAATTGTGGATTTTTTACAAATGTATACAGGGGGAAAGAAGGCATTATTGATTTATTTATCAACTTATTTGCTTACAAACTTAATTTCTTATAATTTCACACCACTTTCTAGTATGGTGATAGAATTCTTCCCTGTTCTGTATGAGCTAAGTTTGCTGTTGGCTTCAAGTAACAGAATATCCTTCTGACTCAGCTTAACGGGAAGTTCACTTTTCTCAAATAATAAGGCGAGGTAGGCAGAGACACTGGTGTTTGTTCAGCAGCTCAAAGATGTTACTGTCTTGGCCTTCCCCTCATGGTCCAAAAATGCTCCAGCAGTTTCAGCTACCACACTCTTACAGAGTTGTGTTCAAAGGCAGGCAGTAGGAACAAGGATTTTTCTTGTGAGCTTTAAGCCCCTTTATGGTTCTAAATGCCTTAAGTTACGCTAGAGAACATTATAGTGGACATCTGCTTTTTTCCCCTAACATCTCTATTTTTTTTTTCTTTAACTGCATACAGGTTTTTCTTTAAGGTACCCTTACCCGATTTAAGCCCATTTGGTTTGGGTAAAGCTGTTCTCATACCTCAAGTCTATCAATGGGTATGAGACCTAGATTCCAGATTTCTGATCACAACAGCTGATCTGATCTCCTGTTCTGATCACGAGAGTTGAACAGAGACGGGCACATGGTCCAAGATTGAAGGCAAAAGGAGAAGAGGGTGGCAGAGGATGAGATGGTTGGATAGCATCACGGATTCAATGGACATGAACTTGGGCAAACTCTAGGAGACATTGAGGGACAGGGAAGCCTGATGTGCTATAGTCCATGGGGTTGCAAAGACTCAGACACAAGTTAGCTACCAAACAACAACACATGGTCCAAGCGTAGCCAATGAAAAAATATTCTGCTAGACTTTATACAAAGAATCGAGTATTTTTTTTTTTTTTTTGCTCCATAGGGTTGTTGAACAATGATGCCAAGGGCCGTTTTGCCACTTTTTAGAGAAAGTCAGTCTGAGAATCAGACCAAAGTGACAGAAAGCAGAGCTGAGTGATGAGCCAAGTGAGAGCACAACCCAGGCTTGACATCATCATTTGAATTCCAGCATCTGGCTACACCTGAAATAAGAACTACCCCTGCACTCTTACGTCGGAAAACACTCTCTCTCTGACTTCTGTCTCTTTGAGTGGACTTTCTGTCACTTGTACAAAGTGAAAAGCAGAGGAGAAAAGGAAAGATATACCCATTTGAATGCAGAGTTCCAAAGAATAGCAAGGAGAGATAAGAAAGCCTTCTTCAGTGATCAGTGCAAAGCAATAGAGGAAAACAATAGAAAAGGAAAGACTAGAGATCTCTTCAATAAAATTAGAGATACCAAGGGAATATTTCATGCAAAGATGGGCACAAACAAGGACAGAAATAGTATGGACCTAACAGAAGAAGAAGATATTAAGAAGAGGTGGCAAGAATACACAGAACTATACAAGAAAGATCTCATGACATGGATAATCACGATGGTATGACCACTCACCTAGAGCCAGATATCCTGGAATGCCAAGTCAAGTGGGCCTTAGAAAGCATCACTATGAACAAAACTAGTGGACGTGATGGAATTCCAGTTGAGCTATTTCAAATCCTAAAAGATGATGCTGTGAAAGTGCTGCCCTCAATATGCAGGCAAATTTGGAAAACTCAGCAGTGGCCACAGGACTGGAAAAGGTCAGTTTTCATTCCAATCCCAAAGAAAGGCAATGTCAAAGAATGCTCAAACTACCACACAATTGCACTCATCTCACACACTAGTAAAAATACTCAAAATTCTCCAAGCCAGGCTTCAACAGTATGTGAACTGTGAATTTCCATATGCTCAAACTGGTTTTAGAAAAGGCAGAGGAACCAGAGATCAAATTGACAACATCCATTGGATCATCAAAAAAGCAAGAGAGTTCCAGAAAAACATCTATTTCTGCTTTATTGACTATGCCAAAGCCTTTGACTGTGTGGATCACAACAAACTGTGGAAAATTCTGAAAGAAATGGGAATACCAGACCACGTGACCTGCTTTTTAAGAAGCCTGTATGCAGGTCAGGAAGCAACAGTTAGAACTGGGCATGAACAACAGACTGGTTCCTAATTGGGAAAGGAGTACATCAAGGCTGTATACTGTCACCCTGCTTATTTAACTTATATGCAGAGTACATCATGAGAAATGCTGGGCTAGATGAAGCACAAGCTGGAATCAAGATTGCTGGGAGAAATATCAATAATGTCAGATATAGAGATGACACCACCCTTATGGCAGAAAGTGAAGAACTAAAGAGCCTCTTGATGAAAGTGAAAGAGAGTGAAAAAGCTGGCTTAAAACTCAAGATTCAGAAAACTCAGATCATGGCATCTGGTCCCATCACTTCATGGCAAGTAGATGGAAACAGTGTAAACAGTGATAGACTTTATTTGGGGGGGCTCCAAAGTCACTGCAGATGGTGACTGTAGCCATGATTAAGATGCTTGTTCCTTGGAAGAAAAGTTATGCTGAACCTAGAGAGCATATTAAAAAGCAGAGACATTACTTTACCAACAAAGGTCCATCTAGTCAAGGCTATGGTTTTTCCAGTAGTCATGTATGGATGTGAGAGTTAGACTGTATAGAAAGCTGAGCACTGAAGAATTGATGCTTTTGAACTGTGGTGTTGGAGAAGACTCTTGAGAGTCCCTTGAACTGCAAGGAGGTCCAACCAGTCCATTCTGAAGGAGATAAGTCCTGAGTGTTCATTTGAAGGAATGATGTTTAAGCTGAAACTCCAATACTTTGGCCACCTGATGTGAAGAACTGACTCACTGGAAAAGACCCTGATGCTAGGAAAGACTTGAAGGCAGGAGGAGAAGGGGACGACAGAGGATGAGATGGCTGGATGGCATCACCGACTCGATGGACATGAATCTGAGCAAACTCTGGGAGTTGGTGATGGACAGGGAGGCCTGGTGTGCTACAGTTCATGGGGTCGCAAAGAGTCAGACACGACTGAGCGACTGAACTGAACTGTATGGAAAACATCCCAAGTAAGCGTCCCAATACACTAGGTCTGAGAAACAGGTTTTTGTGTGACTGAACTCAAGGAAAATTCTGAAAATGTGTGCTACCTTCTTGGCATCTGGAATTTTCCTGAAATGATTCTCCGTGAAGGCTCACCTAGTTCACATCACTTTAACTCTGTTATTGCCAACTTCCTCCCTGCCACTCCTCTTCAACTGCTGTCCCTCTATCATTTCCCTTTCTTTGTCCCAACTGGTCTCCATTTTTTTTTTTCCTTTTCTGCTTCTCCTGTGCTCCCTTTAAACACAATTCATCTTCTGACTGTCTCATCCTCTTATGATTCTCGAGTCTACCAGCCCAAACATTACTAGGAACAGAAACTGATGAGACAGCATATCCTCTTAACAAGTTTACTATCCTTACCAACCATTACCATGTGCCAGGCACTCCTCCAAGCCCTTTTGAAATGCTATCTCTTTGAGTCTTGGCATCAATTCTAGGAGGTAGGTGGTACTCATATCCTGATTTTACAGGTGAGGAAGTAAAGTACAGTAAGGTTAAGCGATTGCCCTAAGTCACACAGGTGGGAAGTGGGGTAGGATCATTTTAACAGAGCCCTGAATATTTTTTAAAAAACACTGAGGACCTTAGATAACTATTCTTATGGGGGAAAAAAATTGAATTTTAAACTTCAAATTACTACTTGAAAAAAATAGGAATCTTATTATTTAAATATTTGTTTCTTAATTTTTATAATGATGTTAAAAGATCAGCTAGTCATAAAAGCTAAGGAGATCAAACCAGTCAATCCTAAAGGAAATCAACCCTGAATATTCACTGGAAGGACTGATGCTGAAGCTGAAGTTCCAATACTTTGGCCACCTGATGTGAAGAGGTAACTCACTGGAAAGGACCCTGATGCTAGGAAAGATTGAGGACAAGAGAAGGGGGTGACAGAAGATGAGATGGTTGGATGGCATCACTGACTCAATGGACATGAGTGTGAGAAAACTCAAGGAGATAGTGACGGACAGAGAAGCCTGCATTTCATGGGGTCACAAAAGAGCTACACACAACTGAGCGACTGAACAACAACAATTAAAATGTTTGCACAGTGCTGAAATCACACAATCAGAAATTCTTGGCATCTGCTCCATACTTTCTAGTCCAGATATCCTGACTGATTTTAGAAGAGACAGGTTCTTCCTGGAACCTGCTGCTGTGATATCTGTTAAAAACCAGACATGGAAACTTGAGCTCACTCACATGAGGGAGTAATTTTCAGTTTCCTGGCCAGTGCTGCCTTTGCTTGGCCTTCCACACCCAAGGCCACTGCGACAATATTGTGGGCAAAGGTTGGGGCGTATTTCATAAGCAAAGCTGCTTTGAGATTCACAAAGGTTTTCCCTCCCACAATAATTTTGGCAAAATTATGAGCATTTTTCTCAATCAAGGATCCATAGAGCTGACACAGAGGAGCTCTGCTGCGAATGCAGTCTTCCAGACTGTATATCTCCTTGTCCACGTGGTCATCCAGGATGATGATCACGTGGGCGCCGTGGAAGGCCTCTTCCGCTTGGGTGCAGATGGACACACTCTGGAGGCAGGGTGACGCCAGATCCTCAGCCTCTTGTTTGTGGCTTATGAGTTTTTCTTCTGTGTGCTTATTGTCAAATAGGTTTATGCTGATTTCCATTTGTGGTCCAAACACTTCACCACTTGTCAAGATGGGAATTAGATGGTAGCAGGCAAGAGATGATGCACTAATCAAAATGGAAAACCAGATGATGAATGGTTAAATCTTTGGCTCCTTTTCAGGCTCTATTCTTAATAGGTATTTTTCTGCATGTGTATTAATACTTGATTAGTATCTTAAATTGACATACACAGCTACACAGATATTTTTAAGGCTAGGAATCAAAAGTAAAACAAAAAATTTCTCACTGCTAACTTCTTGTTTTGGTTATCGGAAAACAATCCCAAGGCAAGAAGTGTACTTGTTTATAAGGCTTTTCCAATTAAACAGAATAGGCAGAAAGCAAAATTTAAAAGAACTGTCATGTTACTGTAATTTTATGTTTTAAAGTGTGAAAGTGTTATTCGTTCAGTTGAACACTGGCAAGGTGTCATGTATCTGTACTCACAATTCAGCCAGTGTTTGAGTACTCTATAGCTTGGCTGATAATGAGAGCCCTAACGACCTCATTATTGTTAGGGGACTTCAGGGATATATCTGGGCACTTTTGGTTTTCATTCTGGGTTTGGAGAGAGCTGCAATGGGGTTTTCAAGAGCATCTGTACCATTTTAATCCTTTAAAAATATCTAAAGCAGATGAAATATTAAATCTGGGTGTTTGGTTCATGTATGGTTATTACATCATTTTCAGTTCTTTTAGCATTTGGAATATTTCATAATAAATAATTTTTCAGCTGAGCCTGTATATTAGGATACACACATAAGCAGTAAGAAGGGCAGTGTGAGAGACAGATTCAGAGGTGAGGAAAGGAAAGGGAGAGGGAGAGATACAGTAAGATGGACAGCAAAAGAGACAAAGACACAGTGCAGAGAAAGAGAGGAAAAGCAGTGACAAACACTGAATGCGTCCACCCAGCACTGAGAGCGAGAGTGATGAAAGTGAGAAAGAGAGAAAGAAAGAAGGGGCGGGAGGGAGAGGAGGGGAGGTTACAGAGAATGTGCGCATCGGGAAGACCCCAGGATGAGGATGGCGCTAGCACATGTGGGAGAGGAAGAAGGCAGCAGTCAGGAAGATGGGGGGGAAGGAAGGGAGCAAGGGGAAGGGAAGGGTGGTATGGGGACAGACAGCATGAGACACACAGAGGGAGGGCAGGAGGGCTGCAGACAGTTATGCAAAGTAAATATCTTTGCTATAAAGCTGCTCTTAAAAAAAAAAAAAAGCTGCTCTTAGATTCAGTATGTATGTGTATTACATGCATATTACATACACATTAAAACTATATGTAGTCTAGAAGTCAGGGTGGTGATTTAGTCGTTGAATGGACTGTAACCCCATGGACTGTAGCCCACCAGGCTTCTCTGTCCATGGGATTCTCCAGGCAAGAATACTGGAGTGGGTAGCCATTTCCTCCTCCAAGGGATCTTCCCGACTCAGGGATCACACCCAGGTCTCCTGCATTGCAGGCGGATTCTTTATGGACTGAGCCACCAGGGTTCTAGAACTCATATATGGGGCTATATTAGGTGATATATATGCATATACGTATACTGTGTATCTATAACAGTCCTATACCTACATACAAATCTCAAACTTGACATTCAGATACTCTTCCTTCATGTAATTAATTCCACATCATTTTTCCTTTCTAAACATAAAAAGCCAGTCTCACAAATCCTGGGATTTGACGGTCCCACCTGGTGATCCAGACCTGCAAGGGGTTAACAAGACCTTTCAGGGATTCCTTCTCCAGCTCTTTTTCTATATGTGTCCCCAGGTTTTCTTGAGCAACTTTCTTCATCAGCTCAGTCGTCATGCTAGAGGTGACACCGTAGTAAAGCTAAATATTGGGAAAGAAAAAAAATCAACACCAGGATAGCTGACAACGGCTATAATGGAAAGTTCTTGTTTCAAGCCCAAATAGAGTAAAAAGAGAGCTGAGAGAATACCTTATAAATAAAGAAGTTTGAAAAATACAATAATAAATCAATAATGTTTTAGACAGATAAGTCAACTTAGTTTTTATACCTGGGCATGTTCTAGGAACTCATTATATCCTCCCAAAAGCAAACCCTTTCCTCCACGATCCAACAGCTCTCTCCAGATGATAGGGGACTTGTTGTGATTCCACCTATTCTTTTTGCACAAATCTTTCAGCCACTCCTATGGAATGATATTGTCCATGAGAGGTCACACATTGCATCTGTCTTGGAATTCAATTCAGGAGTTCACACAGTAAAATTGTAGTTTTTTTTTTTTTACCACCTCTGTGTATATATAATAAAATTTAGATATCTTTAAACTGTAAAATACAAATATAGAAATAGTGATGAGTTGAGTAACAAATTAATCAAGTAAGAAAGAACATTCTTCAAATTCATCAACCAAATAAGGGTATTGAAAGTTGCTCTCTTTCCTGAGCAGACCTAAAGTGCAAGTGTTTAGCTTAAAATAGAAGCCAAATTTTCTGACTCAAATGGTCTTTTGTATGAGCTATCTCTGGTCTTAGGGCCACATAAACTTGATACTGCTTTCCAAATATGTGAGTATAGTTTATATTTTTTAGACTGAATTAATGAGCTAAAATTATCTGGGGATTTCTGATAATATTTACTGAGGAAAAAGTTTAAATCATCATTATCTGGTTTGCACACACCAGGCCTTCCAATATCAACACCTGCAGAGAGAAAGAGCGAAACATTGCTACGGGTATAAACTGTGGCAACATTCTTGCCTTTGGAGGTGTGCGTAATAAGGCTACCTTACAAACAACATCTTAGAAATCAATTTCCCTTGTTGAAGTTTTCACCATGATGAGTCCCCCATGGTCCCTCCAGCTGCAACCTAGGCTCACCAGTGAAGTACTGGGAATCTGGACGAAAGGGACTCTACCTCAAAGGCCTTCAGCAGCAGGCAGGGTATGGGGATGTCCTGGCAGGACCTGGGAGAGTATGTATAGAACTGGCCCCTGAGGGAGCTGAATCAGGAGGGGAACATAAACCTGGATGAGAGAGTTTGTCAGAGTAAGTCACTCTTCTATGAAGGAGTGCACCCTGACAAAGGTGCACTCAGAAGAGTGTGTAACACACTGCTAGGACAGTTCTCCAGAACTGTCAGGAACGACCATGGAAGAAGGGATGAAAAAGCTTAGAAAAAAATGGGCTTGTTACAGTGGATATGTTACAATGGAGGGCTGGCAACTCACTAGTCCACTGTGTCCTCTGGAAGGGCCTGGAGGACACTACATTCACCAGAGTGACAAGGAATGCACCCGTGAGAATGGTCTCGCATCACTGAGAAGCCCCGTGTGGCTTCATTTCTGGGCCACGGTTGTTAAAGGTCATGCTGTTATAAAAGAGCAGGACCCTCTATAAACTGGGATGATGGAATTCTGAAATAAAAGAAGACGGGGGCAGTGCCCAGCAGAGGACGTCTACTGTGAAAGAAGCACTAAGCAACCCCAGCAGTAAGAAAACTTAGACAGCTGAAGGCACAGTGCAGACAAGAAAAAGTTATGCAACAGCCCAAGAAAACAAGTTATCACTCAACAGAGCTAACGCAGCCATTGCTATGGCCATTAATGCTGATTTCCTGTTAATGGCACTATCCCTCAAAGACTACAACCAGCCTCTTGGTGGCAAACTGATTACACTGGATCCCTCTTCCCTGGAAAGAGAAGTGATTCATCTCGATTTTAATCAACATATGTTCTGGGTAGAGAATTGCCTTTATTGCTTATCAGACTTTGGCTAGCACCCTGTTCAACACCTTTGAAAATGTTTAACCTGAGTTTGGGTAAGCTCTGGTAGTTGGTGCTGGACAGGGAGGGCCTGGCGTGCTGCAGTCCATGGGGTCACAGAGTCGGACATGACTGAGTGACTGAATTGAACCTACCACATGGTTCCTGCTTAACATCACTTTGAACCAAGAAGCCTACTGCAGACGAAAGGATGTATGGCTTTGGGCACGTAACCAGGGGGTCCACTGGCCCTGTCATGTTTGGTACCATCTAGCAGTGCTACTAGGGGATGGAACAGCCCACCGAAGGTGCAGGCACCAGCTGAGAGACTGATGCCTGCACACCTTGGTAGTGGCTTGCTCAGTTTTTTTTGGCAAATGGACAAGCACAGCAGTCATCACATCATGAAAAAGGAATTGAGTCGAGGGCTTGGGCCGCTAAGGATACAGGTCTAAGTCACCACACCTACTAAGCCACCTGCATCTGCAGAGGGTGAGGGGGCTCCACCAAGAACAGAAGAGGAGAAATGCGAGGAGTGTCAGTTATGGTGCTGAAACCATGTGTAGTAGAGGCTGCTGCTGCTGCTGTGGTGGAGGCTACTGTCATTTAACTAAACTTCGACAGAGGACGACATGGTTGGATGGTATCACTGACTCAATGGACAAAAGTCTGAGCAAACTCAGGGAGACAGTGAAGGACAGGGGAGCCTGCTGTGTTGCAGTTCCTGGGGTCGCAAGGAGTCAGAAATGACTTAGCGACTGAACAACGATAATTTCTTATAAAGTTAACCAGAATTCTGGAAGAGTTGTTCCAAGATAGTGTGAAACTTACTATATGGAGCACGTGGATCCAAAAGGCACAACTGTTGAACTAGCAAATCCTGTCACATGTCGTCCCTATTCCTCCTTCGTGACCAAGGCATTCATGCCCTCTGCCACCGGGTACATTGACTACTGATGTTTGAATGTTGAGTATCTCTCTGGAAATTGATCTCAACCAAAGGATGTTCCTTTGCCTAAGGTTAAGTCTGTTCCCCAGGGCAGCCCACATCCAGTGACTGTTAGCTGTTGGAGAATAGAAACCTGGCCTCCTTGCTGATTTTGGGGGTATCTCTGAAGGGTCACACCAGCTTTAGAGTTCCCTGTAGGGCCAGCTGAGCTCCCTGTCAGTGCTGTGCATGCCTGCTAAGTTGCTTCCAAGTCAAAATCCTGTTTGACTCTTTGTGACTCCATGGACTATAGTCCGCCAGGCTCTTCTGTCCATGGAATTCTCCAGGCAAGAATACTGGCATGGGTTGTCGTGCCTTCCTCCAGGGGATCTTCCTGACCCAGGGATCGAACCTGTGTGTCTTCTGTCTCCAGAATTGGCAGGCGGGTTCTTTACCACTAGTGTGACCTGGGAAGCCCGTTAGTGCTGTATGGCAGTTCAATGTCTCCCACTGCACAATCCTGCCTCCTTCATTCTTTCTCAGGATGCTGTTCCCAAGAGTACAACCCAGTAAAGGAAACTCCTTCACCTAAATTTCCATCTCAATTCAAATGAAGGTCATGTCAAGTAAAGAAGTCCCTCATGCCATTAGAAATCAATATGAAGGAGAATTGAAAGTTAAAGAGTGCATACAGGCTCCGTGGATTCTTATAGGAAAAAGAACAGCCAAATTTATTCTACTTACTGATTAGGGCCTCATTTGTTCTACTAGGCACTAGGAATATGAATAATGTTTTCACCTCGTATCAAAATATCAATAGTACATGAACATTCAATACTGGAAAGTTATCTGATACACTAGCTAATATTTAATAAAACTGGAGCACACTTTTATGTGTATGTGAGTTTAACAAACTATAAAGGCCTCTTACCTCCCAAAAATCAGGATGTTGTGTAATTTTATGTATCCGGAAATCAGGAAGATTCTTTTGTAAATAATCTGCCATAAGTTCTGCTTTCGCATAATACGGGCAATCAGCTCTACCTAAAAAGAGTTCAAATTCGCAATATTTTCTTTCATTACATGGAAATTATCATGTAGTCCCAAGCATTTGTCATATAATTATGGAATTAATCACACAGTTACAATGTAATTTACATAGAATTATAGCTTAAACTGTCACCACATAAACTTGTGACTTTTCATATATATATATATATATATATATATACACATATGGCAAAATAAAATGAATTTCATAGGAGAGCAGAATCATAAGTAATAAAATGTAGAAAGGAAAAAAAGACTAATGAATATTTATTCTCCCCCAGTTCTATTTTAGACCTCTGATCCTCTAAGAGACTGCCAGGTTACTAATTAAGCATGAACTGCTAATAATGAATGACTCATTAGTAGCGACAAAAAGGCAAAGTGTAAAGGGAGGAGTGGTAAAATCACCGGAGGATCTGACATGTGTGGCAGGAATGCTGTGGAAAGCCGAAGTGGAGGGAGAGAGACGAGTCTGTGATAACGTTTTGGCGTGGGTAGGTGATCCTGACCTTACTAGAGAAATTGTGGGTGTGAAGGTTCAATTATAGGCAAGTGCAGTTGGAAATATCTGTAGTATATCTGAGTGGATCTGACCATCAGGCAGCTGCATGTTCGAATCTGAAGAGCAGCCCTCATGTAATGGCTTAGGATATAGATTTTTGCAGTCATCAACATAGACAAAGTGACAGCCACCAAAATGGGTGGGATTGAATGGACGTCCGGGGCAGGGCCCAAGGGCAGCTCCCTCTCTATGGCATTCTTCCCTGGTTACTCCCAGTCACCAGTTCTTCAACCTTCTGGTGACTTCTAAGTCGTCAGCTCCTCTCAAACTCTCCCTATTAGCTTTTCCTGGAAGCTCACTAATTCAGACCACTCTCTGGCTCTTGTCTTAAATTCTCTTGCCTCACTGTGCTTCTGGCAAATTAGCCCTCACCCTGGATAAGCTCAATAATCTGCCTTTTCTGTGCCTGAGTTCCATGTACTTGGCACCCTTGGATAAACACGGTAGAACAAAGCAGAGGAGTCATTATACATTCATGGTCACCAGTCTCAGTTGGCATCACCAACTCATGGACATGAGTTTGAGCAAGCTCTGAGAGTTGGTGATGGACAGGGAAGCCTGGCATGCTGCAGTCCACGGGGTGGCAAAGAGTTGGGGCTGCAAAGAGTCGGACTCGACTGAGCGACTGAACTGAACTGAGTCTCAGTTAGCTCCCAGCTCTTTCTGGAGATCCCTCCGTTTCCCTTCTGGGATTGGTATGCTCTTCTGTTCTCTACAATTACTGTTACAAACTTGGTCTACTGCCTTCTCTCCAGTATTTTTCTGCGTTATCAGAAGACAATAGAAAATTCTGCTTTCTACTTTAGACAAACTAAACCAAATCATATAAAAAGGCATCAGTTGGGAAATCCCTCAACCTCCTGCCATCAAACCTATCGGCCTATCTGCGTCTAGATTCATTCTTAACTTCTTTCTTCTATTTGATGGAAGAGGGGTTCTACCTTCCATCCAGGTCTAATCTCACCACTTATGATCCGAACACCACCCCTTTCCACTTCTATTGGTTAGCTCTGCTTTTAATGGCCTGTTTCCATCATATTTAAATATACTCATTATATTTAAGTTTCTCCTGTCCTAAGAAATAAAAAGCCAGTGACTCCCTTTAGCTATTGCCTCCTACCTGCTCTTTTCTATTAAAACTTTTTGAAGCAGTTCTTTACACTTGCCATCCCCAGTTCCTCACTTCTGTTTTTCATTCCACTGCAATCTGGCTTTTCCTATAATTCTTTAGAAGGTCACCAAGGACCTTCATGTCACTAAATCCAATGGATACTTTTTGACGCCTTTCTTATTGACCCTTGGTAGCATTTGTCTCTCTTCTACTCGAAATACCCACTATGGCGGGGGCATTCTTCAGGTTATGTTTTTTTTTCCTGCTTCTCTGGCCCCTCCTCATTATACTTTTAGGTTCCTTTCATTTATCAATTCATTAAAAGATCAGCATTCTGCAAGGCACCTTATCTTCATTCTCTATGATTCTTCCTGTATAATCTCCTCCATTCTCTTGGTTTCAAGTAGAAATCTGTATCTCCAGTTCAGAACTATTTCTTTATCTATCTTTATATGCTCTTTCTTGTATTTTTTCAACTCTTTCTGAATGTCTCATAGGTACTCAGCATGTTTATGATAGTTTTGCCACCACTCCTCCACTATATCTGCTCCTTCTTTTATGTTACATTCATCTACCCAGTTATTTGGGCTTCCCAGGTGGCACTAGTAGTAAAGAACCCACCTGCCAATGCCGGAGACATGGGTTAAATCCTTGGGTTGGGAAGATCCCCTGGAGGAGAGCATGGCAACCCCCTTCAGTATTCTTGCCTGGAAAATCCCACGGACAGAGGAGCCTGGTTACAGTTCATAGGGTTGCGCAGAGTCGGACATGACTGACATGACTTAGCAAGCATGCACCCAGTTATTTAAGGGTAGTATTACTGAGTACTACAGTATGAAGCCTGCTCTTCTGCTTTTGATCAATGACTTCCCATCTACCCAGTTATGCAAACTACTGCTAGAAAATAATTTTAACTCTTCCTTCCTCCATCCAATTAAATGCCTATTCTATAGATTCTGTCTCCTTAACACCTCCCCAATCCATTCGGTTCTTTCCAACTCCATTGCCCACCATTCCAGGCCAGGCCACCAGTATCTCCTTACTGGACTACAGTACCTAACTGGGCTCTGGATAACCATCTTCTTCTTCTCACATTGTAGTGATAACACTCAGATAAAATGCAAATATGTATTTGCATTTTTGTATTTTGCACTTTTTGCATTGATTATGTATTTACAAAATACAAAATCAATGTATTTTGCACTGGTTATGTATCTCCTTTCAAAAGCCTTCCATGTACTTTGGATAAAGTTTAAAATACTGAACATGGCTCACAAGAATCTTTTGATATATTATCTAACTCTGGCCTCAACTGATAATAGTCCCTTCCTTGTACTCTATGCTTCAACCCTACTAAATCTCTTTCAATTTTCTGCTTATATTCTCCGTCATTACCCAACTAGTGCTTCTCATTCCAGCCCTACTCCCAGCTACCCATGCCTAATTTACTCTCCTCCTTATAACTTCCTCTCTGACAAGTTATGCTCATCTTTCAGGACTCTGATTAAAAAATCCCTTTCTCCAGGAAGTCTCTGCTTAAATAAGGTCCCCTGCCACTGCTACTGCTCTGATAGAACCCAGCCTGGCCATTGCCACAAATGCTTCTTTGCACATTTGTTTACCAGCATACAGTCAATCGTTGCTCAAAAATATTCTTCTGAATGAAAAAAGAAACAAAGGAAATAGGTTTCAGCAGATGGGAGATGTTGATGCTTCCAAGAGGTCAAATAAGACAATGACAGACAGGGCCTGTAAAAGTCATTGGTGATTTTGGTGAGGGCCATTTTGGAAAGGAGGCAGAAGTAGAAACCAGATTTAGGCAGCAGCAGAAGCCAGATTGAAGGCCTGGAGATAGAAGAGAGTCTACTCTTGAGAAACTTGCTGAGAAGGAAAGGAGACAGGTACAACAGCCTGTTGCACTAAGACCCTCTTCGGTGGTTTTCTGGATATCAGTCCACATTTCCAATCCTTCTCCTCCATTGCTGACAAGGTGGATTTCCTAAAATGCAAACTCATTAAGATACCTGGCTGCTTAAAATTTTTAAATGACTCATTGTTTTCAAGATACAGCTCAAACACCTTCGCTTGGTGTCCCTGAAGGGCAAAGATCTGACTCCTTCTCCCATTCTTTTAAGCCTTCCAAAAAAACTTTTTTTTATTTTTAATTGGAGGGTAATTCCTTTGCAATGTTCTGTCGGTTACTGCTGTGCAACATGAATCAGATATATCCCCTCCCTCTTGAGCCTCCCCCCTTCCCCACCCATCCCCACCTCGAGGTCCTCACAAAGAATCACTAACTAGCTATTTCATACATGGTGTGTGTACACCTCCATGGTACCCTCTCCGTTTGTCCCACTCTCTCTTCCCTCGGTGTGTCCACAAGTCAGTACTCTATGTTCGTGTTTCTATTCATGCCCTCCTGCTCCCATTCTTGACCCAGGTCCAGTCACTTCCTCCATATCCAGGGACTTCCGGCCTCTGTCCCTTTATCTGGAATATCCTCCCTACTCCAAACTTTCGTAAATCAGCTCGTGTCACACTTCTCAGAGCCCTGTGTACATTTACCTCATTGCATTAACCGCACCATCAAAATTATTTGTTTACGTGCTACTGGATCCGTGAGACCAAAAGCACCTCGAAGGCAAGGATGTCTTTCCCTTCACTGTATCTTGCTTCCGGCAGTGTTTGTACACACTGCTCAATTGACCTTTCTGAATGAAAGCATAATTAAGCCTGGGTGGCCCATATAAAAGCTGGAGCGGCCACAGGAGGTGGGCAGTCGTCGGTGTTTTGAGCGATCTGCGGGTGTACGGGGGTATCACTCACCCGCGAGCACGAATTTAGCCATGACGAAGCCGGGACCCTGGGCTTGGGACCGCGGCTCCACCGTTTCCAGGTAACCACGCCGCCCAGGACTTGGCGCAGGCGCACTCGCGAGCTGAGCGCGGACTCGCGCCCAGCTGGAAAGATGTTGGGGTGCACAGTTATACATTGCTGTTAAAAGCTCTGCGGTCTCCCTCGTGCCTGTTCCCTGCAGCTAAGAAAAAGTAGTCATTCTTTTCGGTAGGCTTTCTTCACTCTAAATATTTCCAACCATCCGCGAACAA
The DNA here is from genome assembly GCF_014754425.2 of Oryx dammah. NCBI lineage: Eukaryota > Metazoa > Chordata > Mammalia > Artiodactyla > Bovidae > Oryx > Oryx dammah. Next base: position 40,720,737 of record NW_024070211.1, on the reverse strand, counting down.
ACACTTTTTGACCTATGAGGGATCCGTAAAATCTCGCGATTCGCTCAGTTCGCGGGGAAACTGTCATGGCCGCGCCTGTCTACAATCACAGGCTTCTACTCTTAAGGTGAGTGGAGGACGAACTTAAGCGGAACAGTTGGTTGTAGTACGCCTTAGACTTCTTGCCTTTCGGAGAACGGTCTCAGAAGTTGCCCGGGAAGTAAGTTGAGGGAGGTGGGTTCATACTAAGAGGCCCGGCTCTGGAAGCATGGACTCCTCTCACCGGTTCTGAGACCTGGTGAGACTGTCTGGTTGCATCTCTTTCCCAGACGCAGGCCACGTGCAAGCATCACTTCAGTTTGCTGCTTCCTCCCCTGAACCGTTGTGCTTGTCCAAGGCCTTATTTTAACAGTTCGTGTTTAGCTGCTGTTAAATCCTCGGGTTAAAAAGTATCCATCTCGGTTAAGCCCTTAATTTTTATTGCCGACATCTCCGTAAAATCTCTTACTGCAAAGAAAGCTTTATATGAAAACATTCCCGTCAGAAACCCACTTCTTATTTTTTTTTAAAGACTTATTTATGCATCCACTACTTCCAAAGTAACCTTGCTCCTTTAAGACTGTGTATACACATTGTGGTAGAGGTGGAAGAAGCCCGTATTTGGTAAAATGGTTTTACCCTTTTAAGGTAAATCTTAATGTCTCCCTAAGTCCCCACTTTAGTCTCCGTTACATGGGTTTTATATTTTTAAGTAGAAATTTTACTGTAATTTTTATTTCTCTTATAACCCCTCCCCCTGCAGGAAAACGACGGCAGACATGAGTTTTTTTTCATATGTAGAAGCGACGTGTGTGTCATCTTGATAACTTTAAAGCCTTTTGAAAGTACTTCAGTAACTAGAAAATGAATAACAGAGCGGGTTCCTTTTTATGGAACCTCAGACAAGTCAGTACTTTCGTTCCAACAGGCAGAACTGTGAAGCTATGTCCTTTGGCATTTTGCAGACCAAATATTGCTTATTCAAACTGGAACCGAAGAAACCTCTTAAATACCTTTGGTAATAAAATGCATTCATCTACTAGATATCTCTTTCAGGATGCTTTAATTTTTAAATCAGAAGGTGATGGCTGTCAAACAAAGGGCATAAGCACGGTAACAGTCTTTACAGTTGACAAACTACGTTGTCCTAGAAGACTGTCCTTTGATTCAAAACACTTTCCTGTCTCTGTTAATGAACTGAAGAAAAGCTTTCATCACGAGGCCTCCGATGAAGATGTTCTCACCAAGAGAAGAAAACCAACCCTAATCAGCAGTAAAAAACTGTCTCAAGAGTGTAATTCCCTGAGTGACGTGTTAGATATATTTTCAAAAGCACCTACATTTCCTAGTAGTAACTATTTCTCAGCCATGTGGACAGTTGCCAAACGGATGTCCGAGGATCAGAAGCGCTTTGAAAAACAATTGATGTTTAACCACCCTGCGTTTAGCCAGCTGTGTGAACACGTTATGAGAGAAGCCAAGATCATGTATTTCGACAACCTGCTGTTTAGTCTTCATGCTATAGTGAAGCTTGGGATTCCTCAGAACACGCTGCTCGTACAGACTTTGCTGAGGGTGGTCCAGGTAAAATCAAAAGGAGGTGTAAATATACTCGGTTTAGCAAATCTTGAAAGAATGATAGGAAGTAGACATATAGCCTCCTTGCATGAAACTTATCATTGGAATGGTAGTTTACATTTCTTTCTGCATAGATACTAATATTCTATGATTTAGATACCTTAAGTTAGCAAGATCTTTCTTTTGCTTTAGAAGTTTATGAACACTTGCCCCATTTTTCTTCTCTGGAGTTGAGTAATAGTGAATAAGCTAAAGGGGGAAGAGAGATAAAATATACAAGAACAGGTTGGGTAGTTGAAAGGAGGAGAGAAGGGAAGGGAAGGGAGCTAGTATTTATTGACTTCCTATATACCTTTTACTTGTGTTGTCCTGTTTAATCTTTACAATAGCCGTGTGAGGTTGGTGTTACTCTAGCAGATGAAGAAAGAGATTTTGTTATGTTAAGCAACTTGGCTAAAGTCACAATTACTGAATTTATTCATGCAGTAAATGTTCATTGGTTGTCAACTGTGGATTAGTTATTACACTTGTTACTAGGGATGTAAAGATATGGAGAATGTAATTCCTGCCTTTGTAATGTAGAGGGGACAACAGATACTTTGTAGGCAATTACAGAAATAACCAGTATTCATTCATACATTTACGACATTGTAGGCACTATGAAATTGTAGCACTGATCATTGGGAATACAATTACAAAATAAGGGCCACATAGAGCTTTTAGTGCAATGAAAGAAAAATATACACAGTGTGTAACCAGGGGTTTCAAACCTAGTTGGGAGAATGCCTTCATGATGGGAAGAGGTGATGGGGGAGAAGGATACAAGATTACTGTTTGAAGCAATGATATATACAGAGTTTGAAAGGAGGATGGTCTCATATAATTCTCAGTGTAGCTTTTAAAAGTAGTTATTGTTACTTTCTTCTTCCTGATTAGGAAATTTAGGCTTAGAGAGGTTAAATAGCTTGCCCAAGGCCACATATTTGTTAATGTCACCATTTGTAAGTTTTTGATAAATACTTGGTGGTTTAATGAACAAACACCTTGTCATAGTAGAGCTAAAATTCAAGCCCAGTAGGAGATGATGTCTAAGCTGAGTGCAAGGGATGGCCAGCAGTCAGTGAGAAGGTTGATAGCAAAGGAGATGGTGTTTCAAGTAGAGACGACTGTATGCTCAAATCCTGGAGAAAAGTTTGGGGAGCTGAAAGTATTTTGCTGTGGCTGGAAGTACAGATTATTGGGGTTATGAGTTTGAGGGAATTGGTAGGAAATTGTGCCTATGGTTGTCAAGGAGGAGGGGTTGGTGTCATGACAAGGCATGAGGTTAGGGAAAAAAAGAGGCTGAATCATAAAGAGCCTTTTATGCCTGGCTAAGGAGTTTGCTGGAGAAGGCAATGGCACCCCACTCCAGTACTCCTGCCTGAAAAATCCCATGGATGGAGGAGCCTGGTAGGCTGTAGACCATGGGGTTATCAGAAACGACTGAGCGACTTCACTTTCACTTTTCACTTTTCATACATCAGAGAAGAAAATGGCAACCCACTCCAGTGTTCTTGCCTGGAGAATCCCAGGGACAGCAGAGCCTGGTGAGCTGCCGTTTATGGGGTCGCACAGAGTCAGACACGCCTGAAGCGACTTGGCAACAATAGCAATAGCAAGGAGTTTGCCTTTATGCTATAGGCAGTGGGGATCCACTGGCATATTTTAAGCAAAAGTCAAGCTGTTCCAGTTAGTATTTAGATCACTTTGTGAGTGGAAAATTTATTGGAAAAATGAAATTGGATTGGGGGACCACTTTTAGTTTCAAACAAAGGAGTCAGTGTCCTCTTTGATGTCACTGAAATGACACTTGGTTGGCCAAGAAAAAGAATAGTTCCTTTAAGTAATTGTTTACCTCTAAAGAGTGGGCTCTTCAGACTTCAGAACTCAATGATCATAATTAAATAATTTTTTTTAAAGATAGGAATTTCCTGAGGATGATCTGACATGTATCCTATCGAGTTTATAGATATTTGAGAGTTTTTAACTTTTAACATTACTATGATTTCCATATGTTTTCAACCAGTAACTAATTTGTATTGTGTGTGTTTGTTTAAACTGCAGAATATCTGTGTTTTTTGGTAGACTCTGTTCCCTATATAGTTACTTAAAAGTAATTGCAGTAAGTCACTTTACCTGGTCAGTGATTCTGTAAATGAATTTTGGACAGGTATTCCCATCATCATAGTATCTGCATTGGTGAAATATGACCAGTGGGTATTTGGGGTCAGATTATCTATACATATAATTGTGGAAATGTTGCAAAGACATTTTGGCTAGGTATGAAATATATCATCAGTGAAGCTTGCCCTTCAAACACCTAGCCAGGTGGTCTTGGTCTTTTATAGGAGATATTGATGCAGTGCTATAATGGAAACCCTCTCATGGGAATGAGACCTTTTTTCCTTCCAGCAGTATCCATTTCTTACCAGTATCTGCTTCTGATTTGAGGCTTTGTGGCTTGCTGGTCATGTAATTTTAGCAAAAGAGCATACATCTTGCAGGTGTGGTTACAAATACTCTTGTGAGGTGTATGGACTAGTTGTGATTAAACTCTAGAGCACCAGGTGAGCTGTGCTATTACTGTTCACTTTCTAAATTAGGCCCTTTCTGGAGCTAAAGTAATACCCTGATTCAGAGGGTTTGCAAGGAGGATCCAGGGGGCCTGGGTTCCTCTTGAGATCCAGATAGTGGTGGTAAAATGTGACAGCAGATGTGAATTAGAAAGTTTACAACTGAGGTTGCAGTTTCATACTCAGGAAAGAATATAGGGAAATTGTAAGCACAATAATGTAAGATTCATGAGGGGTGGGAAAACTGTCCTATAGCTTATTACTGCACTTGTCACCATGATGGCCTTCGGTCTCAAGAAGGGGTAAAAATAATGCTTGATGAAAGTTATTTCAGAAGTGGAGGAATATAATCAATGTCAAATCATTTTCAGTGGTAATTGAAAGTGTAAAGAAATTGTTGATTAAAAAAGAATGTGTATTGAGGTTTGACAGAAAAAACAAAATTCTGTAAAGCAATTATCCTTCAATTAAAAAATAAACTAATTAAAAAAAAAAAACCATAGAACAGCCATAAATCTAGTAGTTCCTCTACTGGATATTTATCTCAGAGGATTAAAAAATTATGCTCATTCAAAAAAATAAAAAAGAATGTGTATCAATTATTTGAAAAGTTCACTTACATATAACGTCTGGTTTTCCAAAATTGCTGTTTATTGTGGACTGACTCTGAATAATTGGTTTGATATTTAATCCTTTAGTTGAAAGCATCGGTTCAGTGGTTTTGCTTGGGTGAGGTCATCTACTATGAACTCATTACCTATAGTATTTTTGTGATTACATTTCAATAGGAACGTATCAACGAGTGTGATGAGAAATGTCTTTCAGTTTTGTCAACTATCTTAAACACAATGGAGCCATGCAAGAATGTGGATGTTCTTCTGGCAGGATTGCGGTGAGAACTCTCTTACACTTTCTTCAGGCGGCTTTCTCTTTTTCTCTTAAATCAAAAACCAAGATGAAAATTGAACAACTTTTTTTTTTTTTTTAAGTGGGGGCATGAAAGACTTTGTTGTTGGTGGTGGCAGTTTTGTTGCTAAGTTGTGTCGGACTCTTGCGACCCCATGGACTGTAGCCTGCCAGGCTCCTCTGTCCATGGGATTCTCCAGGCAAGAATACTGGAGTGGGTTGCCATTTCCTTCTCCAGGGGATCTTCCTGACCTGGGAATCAAACCCAGGTCTCCTGCATTGTAGGCAGATTCTTTACCAACTGACCTACAAGGGAAGCTGGTCTTTAATAGCTTACTAAACTTAAAATCCTGATTTTGGAACAGGTGAAGCTAGAAATAATGCTTCTTTCAGGATTCACTATAAAAAAAAAAGTGTGGATAACATTAAAATTATCTTAAAACATAGTATTAACATGGGCTGGGGGAGAACTGATACATGCTCAGTTCATAGTGGTTATTTGGGCACTATGTGGGGGTCACATGACAGTAGCCCAGCTTGCAAAGGAGGTTGAGTTTTTATAAAATTGATGCACTGAATCTTATGTTATAGGTTTATGAGAATAATTTTTAATTCCCAATTTCATTGGCTATGCATTGGGATGTCTTAATATAATCTCCTGGTATTTGTTTATGCACAAAGATAGCAAAATAATGTGAGAGAAAGGAATACCAGTCGGGTCCCAGAGCTTTCACTAACTGTTTAAACTCTCGTGGGCAGATATTTCATTTCTTTGGGCTTCGTATTCCTTGCCTATAAGTAGGAACTGGACCAAATGACTTTTAAGATTTCTCTTCTGGTTTTAAGATCCTAAGACTGTGGTATTTGTTGTGTTTGATGACAGGATGCTAGTTGATGAGCAAGTTTGGAAAATAAAACATGTCTTCACATTACAAACTGTAATGAGAAGTATTGGAAAAGATGCTCCGATTGGTCTTAAAAGGAAATTGGAGGTAATACTTTCTGAATTTTCTCTGTTGGGTAAAATTTGAAAAAGATATTTCCTGTGATTTGCTATCATCTCCTAAAGTCAGTTCATTAGGAGGACATTGTTGTGCTTTTGGATATAACTTTGTTTAAGTGGAATAATAGAAATATTTATGTGTATATGTGTTTACATACATTTGTCTATATATGTCTGAGTCATTTTGCTCAAACTTTATCCTTTTTTATTTAAATATAAGACTTTAATTTATTTTACCACAAATGATAACATTTATTTTTCTTTAGATGAAAGCCTTGAAAGAATTAGACCAGTTCTCTGTTTTGAATTGCCAGCACATGTTTGCAGTGCTGGCCGCCATGAATCACCGTTCCATTATCCTTCTGAATGAGTGCAGTAAGAGAGTCACAAGTAAGGGGAATTTTTCTTACATGGTTTATAGCATCCGATCTGTACTGAACTATATTTGTTTTGTTTGTTTGCTGTTATATGAAAAAATATCTGATGATATCGTTAGATCTAAAGTTTATTTTTACCTATAATTATTGTTTTTTGTTTTTACAAAATACAGTGCTGTTTTTCTAAAAAAAAAATGCTGGGTATATAGTATCTTGAATCTTACAGTCAAAATCATCTGGTAATTTTTGTTTATCTAACTCATTCTTAAAGGTAACATCCATGGGTGTCCTTTTAAAATATTGATCAACATATTGCAGTCTTGCAAGGACCTCCAATATGTTAATATAGATCTTTTTAAAGGAATAGCAGATTATGTGGCTACAACTTTTGACATCTGGAAGTTGAAAAAAGTAAGTATGTTAACAGTTTAGAATAAGTCTCAGAAACTTTCAAGAAATGTATTAATTTATTAATTTGTGGATATACTTCTCTATCATTTTAAAGTGGTTTAGATTCCAAAATATTCCAATGCTGAATTGGTTTTGAAAAATTAGCTCCTTACAATTTCTGTCTGAGTGTTACCTATTATATCCTGTTCAACATCTTGATCATCTTTCTGTCTGAAACAAAAATTGTACTGCCAAAGTCTGTTTTTCATAATATATATGGTACTTTGGTTGGATACTAAGGATTCTTTCTGCCTTTCTATGTTTCCTTTGTTAGATTTAGAATAATAAAGATAGGTAATATGACGGGCTTAAGCTTTTTGAAGAATAAAATGTCATTACTGTCTTCTATGTATGGAAAGCTTGCTTGGTTCTTCAAGGGTAAGAGCCTTTAAGTTTAGGGCCTGTGTTCATAATAAAATGTCTAAATGAAGCAACTGGTAAAAGCTTCTTTTTATAGTGAAGCTGAGGTAACCATGTTAGATTACTGGCTTAGTTCTCTTTGGAGGTTGAGGTGAATATTGTGTTTACTATGGAAATTGATTTTGAAAAGAGAAGTCCTTATTGTAAGAATGATAAAGAGGGAAATGAGAGGTGAAGTCGAACATTTATTTTAATCATTGTATTTCAGCTCTGTTCTCACTTCTAGTATTTAATATTGAACATAGAAATTTTGGGGTTATCTTTTATCTATTAGAATATAGGAAGTGTCTAGGGTTGGAAAGGAGAGCAGTTTGAAATTGACTTGGTCATTTTGAAAAACTTCAGAAGAGGGATATTTAAAGGTAATTTGCAGAGATTTTGTGTGAAAAGCATGTAGGAAAGGATTTATTTTAATGACATTGGAAATGAGAACCATTGTGTGCTCTGCTTCTCGGCTTATAAAAAGAGGTTGTTTATTAACTTGATATTTTATAAGGGAAAGATAATTACTCCTTTTAAGGGAATATTTTTCAATCAGGACAATTCTGTTGCTATTTAAACTGTTTGAAATCGGAAAGATTTCTGATAACACTGTAATTCTTAAGTTTTCCCTCAATTCTTTCTGTTTTTTAGGTTCTTTTTCTCCTCATTTTATTTGAAAACTTTGGCTTTCGACCTGTTGGTTTGATGGACTTATTTATAAAGAAAGCAGCAGATGAACCTGGCTTCCTAAATGTGAAAAGCCTTGTTGGTATTCTTAATGTATATTCTTCTCTCAATCACTTCTACAAATGCCAGACCCCCGAGTATGTACTTGTCCCTTTTTACTTTTTTTATTGCCACATATCATATTTATAGAAAAGATTAACAAAGCTCAGTGAGTTCTCACAAGCAAACCCATCCCTGTCCAGAAATAAAACATAATATTCTTTATTTATGAAGGTAAACAGTTTTATCTTTGATAAAGATACACGCTTTGCTTTTGCTCTTTTGTTGTTGTTCTTTGCAGTGTATTTGATAATTCAGTGTAAGAGACTTCGTTTCAAATTTTTGCCCAACTTATTCCCTTAGCACCTTAGTTTATAGTTCAGTTTTGACCCTAGCTCTTTATCTGGTCCCAAACTACCGCTTTCTGCTCATTTTAACTCCAATCATACATTTCTACTAATAAACACAGCAATTCCTTAGATGTGCCAGACTCTTTCAGACCTCTTCTTTCCACCCAGAACATCTTTCTTTCTCTAGATCAGTTAAGGGTTTGTTAAAAACCAGAAACGTATATAACGTCATTTGTTAGAAGAGTGATTAAAAGTGCAGACCCAGGAGACATCTTGCTTAGGTTTGAATCTTAGTTCTGCCATTCGTTATCTACTTAACTTTACCTTGCCTATAACTTACCTGTACCTCAGTTTCTTCATCTGTTAAAATGTGGATGAATAATAACTTATTTCTAATCATACTGCACAATTTAATAATCATTGATATGAGGATTAAGTGAGTTAACCTGTGTCAGAATCTTAAGGCAGTGCCTGATACACAGTAATTATTAGATTAAGGCCTTGAAGGAATAAACTGTGGCAGTTCTGAGGGTCTCAGTGGCAGGGTTCACGGGTCATTTCTTGGCCACCGAGTGGCTTGGCTCCCAGGTTATGCAGTGGTTAAGAATCCACCTGCCAGTGCAGGAGACGCAAGAGACACGGGTTCGATTCCTGGGTTGGGAAGATCCCCTGGGGTAGGAAATGGCAACCCGCTTTAGTATTCTTGGCTGGAGTATCCCATGGACAGAGGAGCCTGGAAAGCTACAGTCCATGGGGTTGCAAAGAGTTGGACATGGCTGAGCAACTGAGCATGCATGCCCAGCTTGGCTCCGTCAGCTTTTTGTCCCTGTGGTTTTTTTTCTCAAGATCTAGATTTACAGAAGAGAAAATCTGATTGAGCGAGTTTGGGTCACAGGCCCATTTCTTTGGCTCTGGTGATCAAAGAAATGCTGGGCCAAGAAAAGCAGCTGCTCACTGTACCCTCCATTGTTCCAAAAAGGCTCACTTCCTATATGTGTCCTGTGCTTTCCCTTACGTCTCCATCAGAGTTCCTGTGCTTGTCATGTCTTACATAAATCTCTGTTGGAACCTTGACACATAGCTGCAGTTATTTGTCAATAAACCTCTCTCCACAATTGCAGAGCTTTCTAGCGTCAGACCCAGGTGCCTGTGTTTCTAAACGTAGCACAGAGCCTGGCACAGAATAGACATGAAGTAAAGGTTGAAAAGATTCTCCCAAAATTCAGCCTTCCTCTACTACCCACTCTTGGTTTTATTATGAAGCTGGCTCCTATGTTCCTCCTGCCCCTTCTTAACAAATACTGTTAAGGTGTAAAAGTGAAAAGTGTGAAATTGTTAGTCACTCAGTTGTGCCTGACTCTTTGCGACCCCATGGACTATAGCCCGCCGGGCTCCTCTGTCCATGGGATTCTCTAGGCAAGAATACTGGAGTAAGTAGCTTTGTTAAGCTGCTACTGCTGCTGCTAAGTCGCTTCAGTCGTGTCTGACTCTTTGCGACCCCATAGATGGTTGCCCACCAGGCTCCCCTGTTAAGCTGAGTAGTAATTAAAACTCCAGAAACAGCCCCATGGATTCCGTAGAATTCAGAGAACAAACACTGAATAGTTAGGGAGTTTTTCAGTTGACTGTAGGTGTCCCAGGAGATAATTTGGTCCAGTAAAATTGTTATGTTGGAAATAGAGGATGGATAACAAAGGTAACCCTAAGTAGCTACACACAGGTTAGGAAATTCGACAAAACACAACTAGGAACAGGTCATACTGAGGGGAAGCCATGAATGTTGTGCTTGTCTGTCTGCTCTGCTTTCGTCTAACTCGTTGGTTCTCAATTGGCCGTGGTTTTGCCTCCTAGGGGACATTTGGCAGTATCTGGGGACGTTAGTTTTTGCGTGGCTGGGGAGGTGGGGGGAGAAGGTTGTTGTACACTCTCTAGTGGGTGGAGGCTGGGGATGCTGCCAGTGCCCTACTGTGCACGAGTCAGCCCTGCAACAACGAATTATCCAGGCCAGATTGTCAGCCGTGCTGAGACTGAGCAACTGCAGTTTCACCCTGCCCTCCTACCTCAGCATTTCTCCTTTGGAGAAGTAGGAGTGATAGGAGTCACTAATAGATTGAGGTTAATCAATAAGAAATTCCTGAATGTCCATGAATGTGCAGTTGCCTGAAGTTGGTATTTTGAGGACTATAAATAAAGAAGTTTGTGTTCTCCATCCTTCTTAGGATAGAGAAGGAGGCAAGTCCTGTATATTGAGAGGAAGGCAATATGATAGGTACCAAATGAATGCTTTATGGAGGAAGGAGAAAGGAAGATGGCCTCCTAGGGTGGAATGGCAAAGGTTTTAGAGCAGTAACTCGAAGCATTTGGGAAGTGAGTTGACTGGAAGAGATGGATTAGGTAGGAGAGTTGTAGAAAATTTGACTTTGCACTTTGTATATCCACACGCTGTTCCTTAATCATTTTATTTATGTTATGGCCTCTGGTAAAGAGAATGTGTTAAATCTAGAATATCTTCCTGGGTTTGAAGCCCTGGGAAGAAAACATGTACCATTTCAACTCTGTCACTCCAGTCCTTTGGTTTCTTCTCTTTTTGATCTGTGCTTGCCACCCTGTAGATAATCCCGGATTGCACCTCTGGCCATCAGTGTGCTCCTGAGCTCCAGGTTGTGTGTGGTCACCAGAGACCCCACAGGGGTCTCAAGATCAGTAATTCTGGAAGTCAGCTCATTCTTGGTCTTTTGTTTGTTTTGTTTACTGTTTATCAAGTACTTTGTCAAGTGTTTTTTTTTTAAACCACTTGGTGTGCTTGGTTACTCATTCGTGTCCAACCTTTTACAACCCATGGACTCCTCTGTCTCTGGGCTTCTCCAGGCAAGAGTACTGGAGTGGGTTGCCATTTCCTGCTCCACTTTATTGAGTTATGAGTAACAGCATGTAAAGAGCTGTGCATATTCAATGTTTACAACTTGGTGAATTTTTGGCTGATTATTTTTGATTCTTTCTTTTCCTATAACATTATCCTCTTTCTCCTCTAATTGTATTTGTTCATTTAGTCAGAAAACTTGTATTAAGTGCTCAGGTACTTAAGACAAAAGTGAGTAAGACATAATCCGTTTTTTGCCAGAAGATTCTATGTAATGGGTAACATAGACATAAGTTGGCAATTAAATATAGCATGAACGTGGAAGTGGTGGAGTTTTGTACGGGTTACCTAGGGATAGAGGAGGAATGTGCCAGGATGCTAGCCTGGTGAAGTAGAAAGTCAGGGTAGATGTCAAGCGTCCTCCCTGGAGGAGATGGTACCTGAGCAGATCTTAAAAGATGGATACGTAGGAGTTAGCCATGGAAAGAGCATCCGGTGTAGAAAGGACTCTATATTCAAGTCAGGAGGGAAAGAAACAGCGGACTCCGTGCAGGGAATGACGCAGATTGTAGTGTTGCGGAAGATGAAGTACGGCACAAGGAGTGGGAGAGGTGATTACCCCTCTGGCTCCAAATCAGCCCTTGTGGCTGCCTCCTCCAGACCCCCATCAGCTTTTCCTTTGCCTCACTGTTGTTTCTAGGACCTACCACAGCCTTCTCGTCATCTGTCTCCTCCCCCCATGGGATCTCCCAGTCAATCTCAGACATTTCCCTTTGTGGCTCACTGTTACTAAGCTCTTACTTCAGGACACACGTGCCCTGCTGTGAGTGTCCCTGCCTGTGCCTCACTAGTCACTTACCACAGCGTGAATAGGATACACTTTCAGGGCTCCCATCTGTGCTTGGTTTCAAGTGGTCTTTGCTTTTGCCATCTTTTCTACTTACTGAAATTCTCCTTATCCCCAAAGCCACCCTGTCTACATTCTTTCCTGTACACTAGCAGAGTACTTTGCAGGCACTACTTTTTTTTTTTTTTTTCTGGTATAATGAAATATAACTTATGCCTTAAGAGTCAAACTGACCTGGGTTCAAAGTGTGTCTCGGCCCTTTATTGGCAATGTTACACTGGGCCCATGGCCTCAAATAACCTTGATTTCCCTTCTCTTCATCTGTGCTCAGTTATCCTACATAACTGTAGCTGAGGTGGTACGATTAGGCCTGTGGTTCTTTCAGCTCAGAGCATTAATAGCAACAGAATTTTAATAGGTTATAAACCTGTAGTGGCACCCCAGGCCTTGTAGATTTACTCAGGATAAAAGCCTAGCACCGTGGTTAAAAGGCTCTGGACCCTAACAGCTTGGATTTCAGGGCTGGCCCTGCCACTGCTTGGCTGTGTCCCTTGGACGAGTTACTCGACCTCACTGAGCCTATTTACTCATTTTTATTATGAGGATAATAATGACAGCTATCTCATAGAGTTTGAATGGGAATTAAGTGAGTTAAAGCCTATAAATATCTGCCCTATGTAGGACATGCCATGGCAGCTCACCTTTAATGAATGTGTCTATTAGTTACGAGAGTCAGCTGACCTGAATGATGTGTGAAGACCTAGTACCAGTGCAGCCTGATGGTTTTATCCACTGAAAGCCGTTGGCTCTGTGACACCTCACTCGCTCTATCAGGGTCTTGTCTTTTCATTTGTAAACCAAGTTTCCTTTCTGCCCCTCTAGGTTCCTCGAAGTTATGGCCAGTGCTCTGACTGGTAGTCTTCACCACATATCTTCTGAAAACCTGTTAACTGCAGTGTGCTCATTTTGCTGGATGAACCATTTCCCGCTGGCCCTCCTTAATCAGCTTCTTCAGAAGGACATCATTGATGATCTGCTGACGTCAGGTAGGATGTCAGTGCGCAGTGTGACTGAAATAAGGCAGTACTGCCAGGCCACCTGGTGATTCTGAATAGGGGCTCAGTTGCAGCAGTGTCAGTTAAACCTTCTGGAGCAGGTGCTCCTAATGAAAGGACCAAAGATGGTGAAGTCAAAGGGCCATGCTTTAAGCCAGCAAACTTGTAAAGTCAGGTTGCTCAGTCATGTCGTACTCTTTGCGACCCATGGACTATACAGTCCATGGAATTCTCTAGGTCAGAGTACTGGAGTGGGTGGCCTTTCTCTTCTCCAGGGGATCTTCCCAACCCAGGGATCGAACCCACGTCTCCCGCATTGCAGCTTTACCAGCTGAGCCACCAGGGAAACCCAAGCATACTGGGGTGTGTAGCCTATCCCTTCTCCAGTGGATCTTCCCAACCCAGAAATCAAACCAGGGTCTCCTGCATTGCAGGCAGATTCTTTACCAACTGAGCTATGAGGGAATTTCCTATGGAGCCTCCTTTAATGACAGACCCTGCACATGGATGGCAGGAGTAAGAAACACATCTTCATTGTTTTTTTATTTACACTTTATGTATCTATACAAAGACTAAATGTTCAAGATGCTCTTTATGCCCCTATCAGAGGTGTTTATACTTCTAATCTTACATGTCACATTTGAAGCCAAGCTAAGTCAACTTTTGCAGCTATAAAGCTTTGCCACCCATGGTCTGTAATGAGGGCACAGCTGTTAGATTAAGAAACCAAATAGTTAGCAAAGTAATGAATTTATTTACTCTTGAAACCAAAATTAATTGTTTACTTTTGGTTTTTACTATTAAAGAAGGAAAATCAGGGACTCCCCTGGTGGTTCAGTGGCTAAGATTCCACGCCCCCAATGCAGGGGGTTTGATCCCTGGTCAGGGAACTAGATCCCACATGTACAACTGAGACCCAGTGCAGCCAAATAAATATTATTATTATTATTTTAAAGAAAATGAGAAAAGCAGTATCAGGCTTACATCCATGTTCATTTGCTTCGTTGTGTCTGACTCCTTTGCAACCCCATGGACTGTAGCCTGCCAGGCTCCTCTGTCCCTGGGATTCTCCAGGCAAGAATACTGGAGTGGGTTGCTATTTCCTGTTCCGGGGGATCTTCCCAACTCAGGGATCGAACCCAAATCTCTTGGGTCTCCTACATTGGCAGGTGGCTTCTTTACCATTGTGCCACCTGGGAAGCCCATATCTGGGAAACAGGGTTATTTGAAATCCTTTTAAAAACAGTGGAATGAAATTTCAGAGTTGAAGTGTGGAAGAGGAATACTATGTGCTGATTTTCAAGCAGTGTAATGTAGGGGACTCTTGAGAGTCCCTTGGACTGCAAGGAGATCCAACCAGTCCATTCTGAAGGAGATCAGTCCTGGGATTTCTTTGGAGGGAATGATGCTGAAGCTGAAACTCCAGTACTTTGGCCACCTCATGCGAAGAGTTGACTCACTGGAAGAGCCTCTGATGCTGGGAGGGATTGGGGGCAGGAGAAGGGGACGACAGAGGATGAGATGGCTGGATGGCATCACTGACTCGATGGATATGACTCTGAATGAACTCCGGGAGTTGGCGATGGGCAGGGAGGCCTGGTGTGCTGCAGTTCATGGGGTTGCAAAGAGTCGGACACGACTGAGTGACAGTACTGAACTGAACTTAACTGAATGTAGGGGAAGCAGCTGTGAACCCAGGAGACTTGAACTCTAGTTCCAACTTTGCCCTTAGTTAATCAGGATGCGTTTTAACATTCTTGAGCATTTCCGCATGACTTCAGTGAAGAGTGAGGAAATTTTTCAAGGAAAAATACTTGAAAGGTATTTTAAACCTTAAAACCTTATCAGGTACAGGCACAGATCTACACACTGTGGGAACTTGGAGGACATAGAGAAATCCCTCCTGATAAGAAGCAAATAATCAGAATTATAGGTACATTAATACAGTTTCTTTAATGTGACATCAATATTTTTCTTAACTACTATTTTTTTTTTAGGTGACGTGGAGAGGAATGTTCACAGGCTTCATGTTGTGGCTGCTTGTCTAAAACTCGATGATGCTCCTTGTCACAAGGACCTGGACTTGGCGTTGCCACGGTTGCCCCCCCCAACCTTCTGTCCACAGCCAAAGGTTGCCGCAGCGCTGAGTGACCTTCTGGGGGAAGGGTGCTTCTCACAAAGTGTACAGCTGCCGCATAATTATTTTATTGGTATGGGACTTTATACGAGCTTCTTCTGTTTTACTTTATATTTATTTTTTTCTGACAAAAGATTAGGAGTTTACTGTGGCAGCTTAGTGTGGTGCAGCGTTGGCCCTGGAGCTGGACTGCCTGGGTGTGGATTTTCACTCCCCGGCTTACTGGTGCCCTGCTTTCAGCACTCGCCAGCCTCTTTGCTTATGTGTAAAATGGCAGTAATAATAGCACCCACCCCATACCGGTCCCGTGGCCTACAAATGAGACAGTCTGTGTAAAATCCAGACTGGTATCTGGCACATGTAAGTAAGCTCGGTATACCTTAGCTGTTGCCATTGTTGTTATTGGTAGTAGTAGTAGTGATTTTTAAACACAAAAGTCACTGAGCAGTGTTTGAAAAATTAGGATCAATTTTTTTTTTCTTCCAGATTTTGAAATCAGAATGGATGCTAACCGGACCCAAGTGCTTCCATTTTCTGATGTGGACGTGGTAACTTCTACAGATATTCAGAGGTTGTTTACACATACTCATCTGCTGAGCTGTCTGTATTTAAATCTTAATTCTCAAAGACTTCATATTAAATAGCAGTAACAATACAAAGACTTTCTATTTGTATGGAGCTTGTTACGTACCTAGGGATGTCTCATCCATTAGTCTACTCCTTAAGTATATATGTAGGCACTGCGGTTGAGGACCGTGGGTTGGAGTTGGCCATTTAATGAAACAGGCAGTTCTAAAAAATTAGGATTTAAAGCTAAACAGTGCAATCAAACAACACTGACATAATTGAAACCATCAGCACAGTGTGAATTTTTGACAAGATAATGAAATAGTGATCCTAAAGAATTAAGACTTCTACCCAAATAAAATACCCAGTATAAATATTTTGTTCTACCAGTCAAACCTATCAAAAGGTAGAAAAACCTTAGTTTTTTAATTAAGGTATATTGTATATGGATCAAACCATATTGAGGTTAATTAGAAGTAGTTGCCTTGACTCACACAGTACAGAAGGTGTCTCTGGGATAAATTGATGCTGCTTCCCAAGAGCACGTTCTGCCTTGTAAGCAGCTGGATCAGGTCGTGTTGCACACACCCTGTGTTCACACCCCATGTTCAGTCAGCCTTTGTGGAATGGCTTTGCTAGGGCCTGCAGGGCACACAGAACTGAGTCAGATGGATCCTGACCCCAGGCGACTTACATCCTCTACTGCTTTGTAGGACATGAATACGTAGAGAGAGGTACAGAAAAAAGTCTGTAGGGATTCAGACTCTTTATCTGCCCATCACTTCCCACTCACAGCTCTGTAACTTTTGCTCCTTTGCAAATCTATCTAGATTGCTCCTTGGCCATCTTTTTCAGCTACTATCTTCCCTATACGTGGCGCCTATCTCCCCTTAAGGAAAGCCTTTCTCTCTGGCCTCATTGGAAGATCGTTTTGCTTTTTCTGAAATTCAACTGTTCTGGCATAATAATATAATGTAATAGCTCTCAGCCTAAAGTACTGAGAAGAAATGAGAAATCAGTGTTCCTTTAAAGATATAAAATTTATTTCTCTTTATCTCAGGTAACAGAATAGTATCACAGGAAACAATAAGGATACAAATGTCTTTTTCCCCCAGTGAACTTAATCTTTCCAAAAGGCCGTGAACAATGAAAAAAAAATTAAACCTTCAGTTTTTTTTTTACACATACAGATATTATCTTTTCAACAGTCTTGTCTATCTCTTGTTTTTGGTCTCCCCATCCTGGTTTTTAAATGCTTCTCTCTTGGGGAGACAATATGTACAGACAGAGCATTTTCCATTTAGTGTTATCTACACCAATACTTCTAGTGGCATAAATAATTATATTTAGATCAGCGATTACCTCTGTATAAGAAAGCCCTAAAATGGTGCTTTCATATCTGGAAATTTTCCTCATGAAGAATGTAGCCATTCTTAAAGATGGTTAAGAGATACTGTTTGTATAAAACATCTTTATAAGCTTTTGGTTCCTAAGTAGGCTTCACATACTGGAATGTCTGCACAGGCCAGGTAATGAGGAAGTGAAGGGCTAGTACAGGAGGGAACGGTGAGGAATGTGGTCAGTGGAGGGCTCAGCTTTGAAATCTCCAAAGAACAAGAATACAGCAAGGTGGTACACAGTCATCTCATTAGTAACTAGTTTGTCTTTTTGTTTTCAGAGTAGCTGTACTCTGTGTTCCTAAATCTGCTTACTGTTTGGATTCAACCCACCCCAAAGGATACCTTGCTATGAAAATGCGGCATTTGAAAATAATGGGTTTTCATGTAATCTTGGTAAGAAAAATTGCAAATGAAATCATCTTCAATTACTGATGTTCATTCTGCCAGGAATGTTATGGTTGAAGTTGGTTACCAGGACTAGAAAAACTGCCAACAGTATTGGAATAAGTGTTTTGCTTATTGTTTTCTTTGAAAAAGAACATTTCTGGTACATGGTTTTGTTTCTGCTCAGTTGATTACTAGTCATTTACTCGGGGTTTGATAATTTAACCTTTTTTTTAAGTGGAAAAACGTAAATAATACATTTTCCTATTTAAGAACATGAAACCATATTCAGTTTCTAGGTTATCTTAAACAGGAGAAGAAAAGATGTTGATTAAAGCTTTGTTTTCATAGGTCAGTGTGAGGCCATTAAGGATATTTCTCACTAGAAAATGCTGGAGGGTTGTAAGAGGATAGTTCTTCCCTCTCTGTACTTCATTTGATTCTGAACACTATAATTTGAGCAGCCTCAAAATATCTGTATGGAGTGAGGACCATACAAATAAGTTTATATTTATATTAATGTTAGGATCGATCTAAATGCCAGTCATTTGGTCCTGCATATAATGTGAAATGTAAACATTTGAATCTTCATTATGATACTTTAGTATCTAAAACTGGATCATGCCTGGATTATCAAGGTTAAGATGGCCCATTTCTCTAGTGAGCTAATGTGTAACACTTTTTTTTTTCCATATTGGCTATTATGTATATTCTAAGGAAGATTATCCCAAAAAAGAAATGTTTGCACCCTTTAGAGGACCTTTAAAGTTTTTGTAATTTTCACTGTGAGAGCTTTCTTCAACCCTAGTATATATATTCATAACTAAACTTTTTAAAATGTGCATAAATTGTAAGTGGTTGGCTTGATGTTATTTTAATATCCTTGGGTGTCAAAACTAGCTTTTATATGTCATCATCTTCCTGCAAACTGATTATTTTCCTCTTTCTTTGGTAAGGTCAATAATTGGGAGGTGGAAAAGCTAGAGATGAAGGATGCAGCCGCAGTTTTAAAGACTGAAATCTACTCACCCAAAGCGCTGTCTGCTGCTGATAGACATTTGCAAAGCACATGTTAAAGTGAAAAGCAACCTTTTAATGTTTGGAGACCTGAATTTGTAAAAATAACTTTAATAAATACTATCATTCAGTTGTCGATGTAATTTACCTGACTGCTCACTATCATACAAAGTGTTATTTCAGTTCACTGTTAAAATTAGTGTTAAGAATGAAAGAAATGTTGTTACTGGCACTTTAGAATATGCTGAGAAAATTCCAGAAGGGTCATCGTTGCAGTAGTACCTATTCCTTCCAGTACCCAGATATCCAACAGATTCATGAGCTATAGATTTTACTGTTTCTCATTAGCTTTGATGCATTAAAAACTGGTTTCTTAGTTATGATGGTTTGCAGGTAATTTGGTGTGGGCAGTCCTCGGCTTGGAATCTAAGCTATTTTAAGACTCAGTTATGGACAACATTTTCAAGCACTGGCGACAAAGCAATTGGACTGGGTTCTCCAGTTCAGTTCAGTTCAGTCACTCAGTCGTGTCCAACTCCTTGCGACCCCATGAATCCCAGCACACCAGGCCTCCCTGTCCATGACCAACTCCCGGAGTTCACTCAAACTCAGATCCATCGAGTCAGTGATGGCCTCCAACCATCTCATCCTCTATTGTCCCCTTCTCCTCCTGCCCCCAATCCCTCCCAGCATCAGGGTCTTTTCCAGTGAGTCAACTCTTCGCATCAGGTGGCCAAAGTATTGGAGTTTCAGCTTTAGCATCAGTCCTTCCAGTGAACACCCAGGACTGATCTCCTTTAGGATGGACTGATTGGATCTCCTTGCACTCCAAGGGACTCTCAAGAGTCTTCTCCAACAGCACAGTTCAAAAGCATCAATTCTTCGGCTCTCAGCCTTCTTCACAGTCCAACTCACATTCATACATGATCATTGGAAAAACCATAGCCTTGACTAGACAGACCTTTGTTGGCAAAGTAATGTCTCTGCTTTTCAATATGCTATCTAGGTTGGTCATAAGTTTCCTTCCAAGGAGTAAGTGTCTTTTAATTTCATGGCTTCAATCACCATCTGCAGTGATTTTGGAGCCCCCCAAAAATAAAGTCTGACACTGTTTCCACTGTTTCCCCATCTGTTTACCATGAAGTGATGGGACCAGATGCCATGATCTTAATTTTCTGAATGTTGAGCTTTAAGCCAACTTTTCCACTCTCCTCTTTCACTTTCATCAAGAGGCTTTTTAGTTCCTCTTCACTTTCTGCCATAAAGGTGGTGTCATCTGCATATCTGAGGTTATTGATATTTCTCCTGGCAATCTTGATTCCAGCTTGTGATTCTTCCAGCCCATGCTTCTGGCCCAGCGTTTCTCATGATGTACTCTGCATATAAGTTAAATAAGCAGGGTGACAATATACAGCCTTGAGTACTACACCTATTTGGAACCAGTCTGTTGTTCCATGTCCAGTTCTAACTGTTGCTTCCTGACCTGAATATAAGTTTCTCAAGAGGCAGGTCAGGTCATCTGGTATTCCCATCTCTTTCAGAATTTTCCAGTTTATTGTGATCCACACAGTCAAAGGCAAGTTTAAAATGTATAAAAATTAAGGGGGTAGCATGTTAAAAATGAGTGAGTATCGGGCATCTGCAGTTGTAAGAAGCATTCTAGGTGGAAGTGGTTTGTGGACCAAACTAAGAAACAGAGATGAGATAACACAGATAGCAAGGGGTCCAAATTCCTTAAGATTGATAGACTGTGGGTTGCCTCTTTGTTAAGGTCATTCCTTTCTTCCTTTCTCCCTCTTCCCCTCTGCGCTCACCATTTCACATTCACCATTTTTAGTCTTTTAAACTAAATATATATAGCTGAACTCTTGTGAGCCCGACCTGGGGGCTATTTTTCAGTTATGTGTGTAATTCTTTTGTGGAAATACTTGTTCACGTTTGTCATATGCCTGTCTGTCTAACATTTGAGTTGCTGGGGATATAGCAGGTTTTACCATGTGTATGTTGGTATTTTACCCACATGCAAAAGTCTGAATGTTTGTGCCTCACCCCCTCACCATCCCTGAAATTCATTTATTGAAACCTGACCCCCACTGTGATAGTATTTGGAGGTAGAGCTTTGGGAGATGACTAGATCATAAGGGTGGAGGTCTCATGAATTGGATTAGTTCTCTTATGAAAGAGGCCTCAGAGAGCTCCCTATCACTTCTCCCTGTGAAGTCAGTGAGAAGATGACCATCTGTGAACCAGGAAAGGGGCCCTCACCACAAAGAATCTGCCTTGATCTTGGACTTCCAAACCTCTCCCACAGTTATTTGTGAGAAATAAATTTCTGTTGTCTATAAGCTGCTGCATTCTGTTAATGTCAGCCGGGATGGACTGAGATACCCCAGATACACAGACGTGCAATTACTGAACATCTTACTCTGTGCTGGGCACTGCTATTTGGGTATATTCTCCATTATCTTAACTGTTTGACATGTAGCTGCTATTAATCTCTTGGGACCCTTATTTCCTCTTATCTAATAAGAGGATAAATTATTTATAAAGGCTATAAAGTAGGATAGGGCTGGAATTTGAACCTGAGCTCATATGGAGTTATAAGAAAAGTAGTTGAGAAACCCCAAGTTGGCAATAAAAAATCTCTAGCAATATGACTACATCTGTCCCAGGTTTTATCAGCGTGTCCTCCCTGCATTTAGAAAAGGTTAGAGCTGAAAGGAAATACATCAATCATTTAATCAACCTCCCTCATTTTATGGATGAGGAAGTAAAGGTTCAAGAATTTGATTTTTCTGGAGTTTCAGCCACATCATTGATTTCCACATTATTTCCTTTTCTGCTCTGTGCAGCTTGTGTATCAGGAAATCTGGACTTTTATTCCAGATTGGACATCATCTAGTTTTATGTACTTGACCAAATGATTTAATCTTATAAGCTTCAGAACAAGAGTTGAAATCTATTAGGGAACTAAAATTTTCATTCTTTAAATAGTAAATACATATGTAAATTTTTTCTAATGACTAATGACTCATTTTCAAAGGATTGGACACATTTATGATTCTTTGGAGGAACTAGCATTCCTCTTTCACTGGTATTACTAGTGTTAGCATTCTTCATGGCTGTGTAGTCTGAAAAAATCTTGTGAGACTGAAGGTATAGAGGGAAGAAAAACAATTTAATAATATATAAGTCTTCTCAGGATTAAGATTTACTCTCCACTCCAGGAAAATATATAAATATTTTCCTTTTCTGGTATTTATTCAGTTGATTCAAAACAAAAACCACTTAACTCCAGTTTGATTTCATAGACCCATTTCTCACACAATTAGGATCAATAAATAAAAGATGGGAGTTTATAAATCTAAATTCTCACTCTTCCTGATTAAATCACAAAATATGTTAATATTTTAGTACCGAACTCTAAAGAGGATAAAATAACCTACTTTATTAACCAACTGAAAGAGTGAATATGAAAGATATAAAAGAGATAAGATAAAAGATATAAATGTATATATAAAAGATGTATACATTTATATATATGACTTGCTTCTGATGCATTCTTATGCTAATAAGTCAGCCATCTTGTGAAAGAAATAGATGTCAAAGACTTTGATTTTTTTTTAATGTTTAATTTTGAGTCTTGACCTTTTCTTGGTTGTGTTTTGAGCAGTGTTAGGATTGGCTTTTGTTTTTATTTTATTTTCTGATTCTTAAACTTTTAAAATATGTCCATTTGCATTATGTCACACACACAAATGTAAACATCTAGTCAAGAGAAAAAAAATAGGTGATATATTTATGACATATCTAAGTAAAGAACTCCTATAGTATGATAAGATACACATTACAAAAGAAAAACGAGTGATGAGCTGATCAACATAAAAATACTTCAGTCTGTTAGTAATTAGAGACATACACATTCAAACAAATGAGAGGTTTTACCTTTCTTAATTAGCACTGTGTGTTTTTTTCCTTTAGGAATCATAGTGCTGACAGGTAATGAGGCAGGCACTTGCTTATGCTACTGGTAGGATGTAAATTAATACAACCTTTCTGGCATGCATTTTGTGACTTTTTCCCCTATACTTTAAAAAATAGCTTTATGAAAGTATAATTGATAAACAGCAAACTGCATGTATTTAAAGTGCACAATCTGTTGTTTTAACAGATTTCACATATATATAAAATATCCATGAAAATACCACCACAATCAAGGTTATGAACATCCACCACCCCTGAAAGTTTCCTCCCTTTTTGCCTTTCCTTTTGTTCCCTGGAAACCAGTGATGGGCTTTCTACCGCTATAGAACGCTCTAGTGTCTTGAAAACATTGATACCTATTGACGTTGACCAGGAGTTAGATTTTTAATTATCTTTGTGTCTCTATGCGCCCTGAGTATGCACATGATAAACATTTGTATTATTCCCACACTGTATGTAAGGACTCTTATCACTCCATTGATTTCATATTTTACTGCATATAGCCTAACACCGGGAAGTACTTAAGTGTTCCTCGTTAATGGAATATATATCTTCTCAGCCCTTGCTGCTCAGAATGTGGTCCACAGACTAGCAAGATCAGCATCTTCTGGGAGGTTGTTAGGAACACAGACTCTTGGAACCCATCTCAGAACTGCTGAACCAGAACCTGTATTTTTACAATATCCCAAGTGATTTGTATGCTCATGAAAATGTGGGAAGCGCTGTTCTAAGACACCATTTTAATATTTGTAAAATATCTGGATATATCATAATTTACTTAATGATGTGGGGAAAACTTTAACACTTCTATTAAATGGAAAAACAAACACTTGACTATATGTAGAGGATTCAAATTTTGTTTTCCTGTTTTTTTTCCAAATTATGTTTTAAATAATGGCAAGAGGTGTATAAAAAGAAGAAAAGGGATAAAAATGTAGAAAGCGGTATTTCTGAATAGTAGAATTGAGTAATTTTAATTCTTTATGTTTTATTTTTCATATTTCAAGAATGAATATGTATTATACTTAAGATAGAAAAATGATTAAAAGTGAAAAGAAA
The DNA here is from genome assembly GCF_014754425.2 of Oryx dammah. NCBI lineage: Eukaryota > Metazoa > Chordata > Mammalia > Artiodactyla > Bovidae > Oryx > Oryx dammah. The sequence goes on along the minus strand of NW_024070211.1, from coordinate 40,697,005 downwards.
GTGAAAGTGTTAATTTCTCAGTTGTGTCCAACTCTTTGCAGCCCCATGGACTGTAGCCCGCCAGGGTCCTCTGTCCATGGCATTCTCCAGGCAAGAATACTGAAATGGGTAGCACTCCCTTCTCCAGGGGATCTTCCCAACCTAGGGATATAACTCGGGTCTCCCACAGATTCTTTACCATCTGAGCCACATATTAGCTGATCTTAACCCATTTCTAATGTTTGATTTCCCAAACAGCATTTTGGCAATTAGTGGTAACCACTAAGAGCTTAACATATACCCAGAACTGTGGGGGATATGAAGAAATGAAAATAGAGAGCCTCTCAAGTTGCTCATAAGATGCCATTATTGTATGTTGAAAGATAAACTGATGTATGACAAGGTCCGAAGCAGAAGATAAGAGAAAGTTGGGGGCGGGGCAGGAAGGGGTCACTGGGTTGGGTTTTCAGAGCTGTACTCAGCTAAACAGAGGAGGGTGAACAAGATTTGGCAGCAAAGGGAGACCATATATGATCTGAAAATTATTTCTCCCAGGGTTTTTGTGATGGAACAATATTGATGGTGGTACATGTGTTAATTCTGACATCTGAATTTTAGAAGGGAGAGGAGCCAGGAGCAGTATCCTTAGAATGTTAATGTTGCAAGTAAATAATTTTCTTATGTTTCCTGTGAAACCTTGTGTATTTGACAGTGCAGCCTATTTTGCACATTGGTTCATTCTACCCTGTTCCATGGTTTATCTTTTTTAGGTCATGGTGCACACAGGAAATGGCAGTTCTTATAGCACTAAGTGGCAGAGCATTTTGGTGTTTATTTGGAGCCTTGTAGAACAAATGGCAACCCACTCCAGTACTCTTGCCTGGAAAATCCCATGGACGGCGGAGCCTGGTGCGCTGCAGTCCATGGGTCGCTAGGATTCCGACACAATTGAAAGATTTCACTTTCATTTTTCAGTTTCACGCATTGGAGAAGGAAATGGCAACTCACTCCAGTGTTCTTGCCTGGAGAATCCCAGGGACGGCGGGGATCGCACAGAGGGACACGACTGAAGCGACTTAGCAGCAGCAGCAGCAGCAGCAGAACAAAATTACGTTTGATATAACAAGAACTAAAATCAGTAAAATTCCAAGTATTATTAAGGAAGACTTTAAGTATTGACTTTGTATAAAATTCCCAAACACACTAATTTTTCCAAGTTCCTTAATGAGGAAGCTTGATCTTGCTTTCTAGACATAACTATTAAATATCAAGTTGTGTGTTTGAAATGGCTATATACAATTTTTGATCAAGATATTTTATCAATTCTTGGTTATCACTATTGACAGGATACTACATAAATAACTGATGAAATAATTTTAAAATTTTTGAAAGCATTCAAAAATTAAAAATTGTATTTAGAGCCTAACCGCTTTCTTGTTCTGTCATTGACAAATGTGATGATATTTTTTGTGATAATACAAATAGATAAATGCAGTTAAATTTCTTCATATCAAATATTTACAAATAATAATGGAGTTCTAATTTGCACAGTGTGTGTGTTGATAAAAGCACTCACTCTGCAACTAGTTCAGACATCTCTAAGCGAACAAATATAAGTAAACATAAGACAGAGATTGGGAACATCTACCCAGAGCTATACTTATAAGACGCTGGCCTTTCTCAGCCCCTGACTGCGCCTTACCATGAAATTACTCACCAACTAAAGTGTTTTTGTCCATAAGGGTCAGTGTCTCAGCAGCAGGCTTCTTAAGAAGCCTAGGTGACTGGACACGTGATTGGCTTCACACAACATCACAGCAGAGCGTCATGGGCCAGATGCTTCTTGTATTTATCCATGAGAACTGAGAAGAGAACCATCAACCTCCCCTCCCCACTTTGTTGAGGCTACCTTCTAGGGAGCACTAGGTGAGGAGGTTACTGGCCAGTTGGCCTTTGGCTACCCAGCCTTTTGTGGCTACCCAGAAGGTTGAGGAAATAGCTATTTCTTGATACACTTATGACTCATTTGTGCCACATGTGTGTGTGTGAGGCTCACTGGTGGGCCCACAACACAAATTTATACATTTTCCAACCCCCCTTACAGCTTGAATTCCAGATGTGACCTAACCTCCCAAACATATGTGCCTGCCTGAGATTAAGAAGGCCAGATGAGATGGAGGCCGTATTTCTGCCATCAGTCAGTGATATTGGATTTTTCTGGAATAACAATAGCAGAGATCCCAGGGTGTGGTGCAGCAGGGTGTGGGACTTCCATTTTGCTGGGGGCATAGTTGCTCAGGTAATGTGGATCTGGAACCCCCAACAAGGCAGCATCTTCATGCTTTCCTACCTTTGGGGCTGTAAGTAGAGAGAGCAGCTCTCTGGACAGCCAGTTCTATGGTGCCATTCTGAGAGGCTTTCCTGGAAGTTAGATTAAAGGCTGCTTCTTCAGCTCGTCCAAACATCTCATAAGCAGAAGGAGGCTTCTGTGAATGCCCAGAACTTGACATCCAAGTATGTTGTGTTTGAACTAGTGGTTTCTATTATCAGCAACTGAACACTGATAAAGACACTGTAATATATATTATAGTATATATATATATATTTTATATACATACACATATAGTAGTCATGTAGTATATATAATGTATTTGGTGTATGTACACACACATAATGGGATACCATTTTTTAACACTTTCTGAATTTTGCCCTAAAGAATTTCACTCAAGGTAACAGACATGTATCATGTAACTGAGACCCACTAGGAATATCCACATATACTGTCAACTGGTTTTACATGAACGTCACCCTCAGGAGGTTCCTCCAGGCAGCAATAAAATTTCACTGGCAGGTGAATGGCAAAATCAGCCAACTTGACTTTGTTTTCTACCTTTTTCTTCTTCTACCCAATTTTCCCCGTACTTCCCCATTTTGCAACCCTGCCAGTTCCATCTCGGGCAGTTTCTTTACACTAGGACCCACAATCCTAGTGTATAAAGAGAGAAAGAAGAATAGCCTCAAACTTTTGCCTAATTGTCTTGGGAAATTTGTTCATATTTTTACTAAAAAAAAAAAATGCAGTGAAGGGAGACTTTCATCTTGTCACAGCTTTTAAGTTAGACAATAAGCCAATGCTATCATATTTTGAGATCTTTGAATTGCTTCAATGTCACAGTCATCAAAACGTATTTCATCTACCATGTTAAATGCTAGTCTCGAAGAAAATCAGCTGAAGATAATTGAAAGGGATGGGCAATGCCCTCTTCTCCAGCTTGAGGTTCACATGAAGTAGCCTCCACTGCTGCTGTAGGCCATAGTGAAAACGGTCCCACGCAGAGCAATACACAGGCTGTGCCCCTGATGCACCTGCCCCGTATTCAGCTGCACGGACACCCTCCCCCATCCCTGCCATGCTGAACTCTGCACAGACCCCTGCATTTTAAGATTGCAGATACCACTTGCTCCAAGTTTTCCTTAGGGTGTGCTCTGATCTACAGCCATTCTTCTCAAAGCACTCTCCTGGGCTGAGGTAGTAAAATCAGAACAAGTATTCTAGTCTTAACCTCCTATCTTGCCCAACAATATATCTTGGGTAAACACGAAGCTTTAAAAAGAAAAACAGAGGCAACCAAAGAAGGTCACCCTTTTGAGAACTTACTTGATCATTTTAAAAAGGTTGCACCATATGCTTTTCTAAGCCACAGAATCTCACATGGCACTCTTTGTCCTAGAAAAACAAACCAAGCAAGATAGTTCCCCAATGGCTCAGCAGTAAAGAATCTACCTGCAATGCAAGAGAGGCAGGAGATGTGGAGGAGGAAATGGCAATCCACTCCAGTATTCTTGCTTGAAAAATCCCATGGAGGGGGAAGCCTGGTGGGCTATAGTCCAAAGGATCACAAAGAATTGGGCACAACAGAGCAACGACAAACAGAAAAGACTTTTCTCAATTTCACCTCCACTGTGATTTTGATATCAATCTGGGTTTTTAAGTTTTTAAGAAATTGTGTAAAATATACAAAATCTGCCTTCTCTCTTGGCCATTTTAAAGTGTACAGCACAAGGGCAGTCAGTAAGTCTTCTTACTTTATTGTGCAGCCATCACCACCATCCATCTCTATAACGCCATTCAGCTTGTAAAACTGAAACTGCACCTGTTCAACTGTGACTCCCATCCCCTTTTCTTTGGCTCCCAGCAATCTCCACTTTCTGTCTCTATGAATCTGATACATACCTCATATGGATGGAATTATACGGCAATTGTCCTTTTGTGTGGTGGCTTATTTCATTTAGCGTAATATCCACCGTGTTCATCCTCACTACAGTATGTATCAGAATATCCTTCCTTTTTAAGGATACATGATATCCTCTTGTATATATACACAATATTGTATATTGTATATATACACCACATTTTGTTTACTCCTCCATCCTTGGGTTGCTTCTACCTTTTGTATCAAGATGTTGTTTCCTGCCCCCCTGCCAGAAACTTGTTATTCTGAGTGTCAAACTGTTTTAAATCTTGGTTTTGTATTTCTAGAGCATTTTCTTATCCTAAAGATTATATATCACTGAACACTGACATATACACACTATATGTATATACATGTGTAAATATATACGTGTATATACGTATACACAATACATATGTACATGTTTATATTAGATAGCTAGTGGGAAGCTGCTGTACAGCACAGGGAGCTCAGCTTGGTGTTATATGATGACCCAGAGGCGTGGGATGGGGGTGGGGGGTGGGAGAGACGCTCAAAAGGGAGGGGATATATGTATGTATATAACTGTTTCACTTTGTTGTACAGCAGAAACTAACACAACATTGTAATTATATTCTAATAATGAAATTTTAAAAATAAGTACAATCACCAAAAAAAATTATATATCTTTGTCTCTATCATCTATTAATCATCTATCATTTTTCCTAAGAAAATCTTTAGTCATTTATTTTTAAATTAAGTACATGTTACTATATTATACTTTATATGTCCTCATATTCTTTTATTGTAGACTTAATTTTTGGAAATAACAAAAAAACCACAGAGAACAAATTTGATGAATTTAGAGTGGGTGACTAGGTAACAATAGAAATGGCATTTATTAAGTGCCTACTCTGTGCCAGGAGCTGTACTAGCATTTCATACCCACAATCTCATTCATCCTTATTACAGTCTGTTTGGCAGCTGCTGATAAACATTAATATTCATTTTATAGATGAGGAAACTGATGCTCAGGGGCTTTAAGCTTTAAATGGATTTCCCAGGAGTGCACAATTAGAAAAAAGACAGACCTAGATCTGTAGCCCGAGTCCTTCTGATCCAAAACTCATGCGTCTTTACACCACTATCTCTAAAACTTTCCTAATGATTACAATCACTTGCATACTTGGTGAAAGTACAAATTCCTGGGCTCTAGCCCAGATATACCCAATCAAATTATACAGAGGAGGGGCCTGAAAAAAATCACACTGCTTGAAGTCAGGGTATCTCTGCTGTGTTTTTGTTAAATGTGTGACATGCATTTAAAATAAAGAGATTGTGTTATGTGGCTCACAGTTCTGGGGCACTTCCTACAACAGATACTAGAAATGTTACAAGCATTAGTTATTGGAAAGATAGTACAGACTTCAGGATGACTTCTTTGGAAGGTGATATTTGAATGTTCTGCTTTATTGTCACTAAGATGAACAGACTCACTGGTATGTAGGCACAACTCATGGCATTTTATAGTGGAAAGAGTAAGATAGCCCTGATCTGGGATCCTGGATAAATCTTTTAACTTTCAGAGCCTTGGTTTCTTCATCTGTAAAAACAACAATGCTAATACCCATTTGAAAGACTGTTATACTTATTAGAAATATTCCTTGTCATGAAGCAGATGCTTAATTGGTAATTCTTATAATAATAAATAATACATATTTATATTATTTTAATATATTTTGTGGTTGTGCTAAGTTGCTTCTGTTGTGTCTGACTCTGTGTGACCCCATGGACTGTAGCCTGCCAGGCTCATCTATTCATGGGATTCTACAGGCAAGAATACTGCAATGGGTTGCTGTGCCCTCCTCCAGAAGATCCTCCCAACCCAGGGATCAAACTGGAGTCTCTTACATGTTCGGCATTGGCAGGCAGGTTCCTTACCACTAGTGCCACCTGGGATGCAAGCCCATTTTCATATATTGAAAGTGAAAGTCACTCAGTTGCTTGGGACTCCTTGCGAGCCCATGGACTATTCAATCCCTGGAATTCTCCAGGCCAGAATACTGGAGTGGGTAGCCTTTCCCTTCTCTAGGGGATCTTCCCAAGCCGGGGATCCAGCCCAGGTCTCCCACAATGCAAGCGGATTCTTTACCAGCTGAACTACAAGGGAAGCCCAAGAATACTGGAGTGGCTAGGTAGCCTATCCCTTCTCCAGAGGATCTTCCTGACCCAGGAATCGAACCAGGGTCTCCTGCATGGCAGGCGGATTCTTTACCAACTGAGCTATCTTTACAATATTAAATACATTTTATATGAATATATAATATTTATATAATGTTTAACACTGTATGTATTACATTCTATTATATACGATATATATTTATATAGTAGAATATTATATATTCTATATTATAAAATCTATGATCTATTATATATAATAATATATATAATATAATATATTGATAAATAATATTATAATTAAGCAAAATTTCTATAGTGATTATCACTTTGTCAACAAAGGTCCGTCTAGTCAAGGCTACGGTTTTTCCTGTGGTCATGTATGGATGTGAGAGTCGGACTATCAAGAAAGCTGAGCGCCGAAGAATTGATGCTTTTGAACTGTGGTGTTGGAGAAGACTCTTAAGACTCCCTTGGACTGCAAGGAGATCCAACCAGTCCATCCTAAAGGAGCTCAGTCCTGGGTGTTCATTAGAAAGACTGATGCTGAAGCTGGAACTTCGATACTTTGGCCACCTGATGCGAAGAGCTGACTCCTTTGAAAAGACCCTGATGCTGGGAAAGATTGAAGGCTAGAGGAGAAGGGGACAACGAGGATGAGATGGTTGGACGGCATCACCGACTCAATGAACATGAGTTTGGATAAACACCGGGAATTGGTGATGGACAGGGAGGCCTGGCGTGCTGCGGTTCATGGGGTCGCCAAGAGTCGGGTAAGACTGAGCGACTGAACCGAACTGAACTGAACTGTAAGTGTGAACTGCAGCCCTTGGCAGTGATCCTTATATAATGAGCTAGTCAACCAGGGTTTCCAGCTGAATTAAGGCTGGAGCTGAAATCTTGAAAAACGTGTACTGAAAAGCTTCTATACCTATCTCAAGTAGATACGGTGAGCTGGTGGTGGGGGCGGGGGGTTGGGGGCGGCACGGTGCCGCAATATTTTAGAAGGCACGTTACAGTGGAAAGAGTAGGAAGTGAATACAAATGTCCCCTAGGTGGCGCTGCATCATCGTGAAAGTGCAAGTGGGAAATTTGGTATTTTTAGAGGTGACTTCCTTCTGGTTTGAATTTCAAATGAGAGCAGGACAGCTCCCTGAGATGTCTGGGAAAAACTGACCAGGAAGAAAGACTCTTTTTAGTAGGATTGAGTATACAATACTCTTGCCGGTGAGGCCCCTTCGGGTGTTGAGTTGGCTGTAGCTGGAAACAGGAAGCGGGGTCAGGCCAACTTTTATTCATTCTCTGTTGGAGCCCTGCCTGATTTTGACAGGTTGAGAACCATTTATAACTCTGCTGTGGGGGATACTTTAGCCTGGGATGTTAGTTCTTGCCCCTCTGGGGACTCAGTATGGGATTTGAGGGACGGGAGGACCACTGGAATATCCATATAGAATATGCTAATGAATTCTAACAAGAATCGCCCTTTACTGTTTTGTGTGTATCACTGTGCATTTCTCAGCTAGACTCGTCCCCTCCAACCTCAATTTCTGGGCAACCTATTTTTCTTTCGGCATCAGAAGCGATAGCATCTGGGAAGTGAGTCTGATGAATTCTGTCTGGCAACCAACATCTTTCAGACTGCCAGATCCTGGGGGAGGAAACTGAGATGCTCAGGAGTTGGTTCAGGGCCAGGTATACCTGTCCTTGAGGTCCCAGTGATGGGGGGAAGGAGACTGGCCAAATGTGAGGCAGAACTTCTGAAACTCTGCTTCCTGAGTTCATTTGCATTTTGGCAAAATGTGACTTTGGTTTCCAAGGGAAGGAGTTCACATGGATTAAAATGTCTCAACTGCCGAAGTTGCTTTGTGTCCCCCACTAAAGCCTTCTGCCATCAATCCCCATCTCCCAACACATTTTCAAATGTGGTGTCTTTGGAAGGTAACCATAGCAACTAAGCTTATTCAGAAATGACTGAATCTAGGCAATAAAGGGAGAGGTAACCCCATGGTATTTTTTTACTGGTAACTCACAGGACACTGGTGATTCTCACAATTGTATAGAGTGAGTACTGTTACCTATGAACAAGGCACTATATGACTTGAAGACATTTGAGTCTTACAACCATGCTATGCAGTAGTCATCATTATTCTTTTAAACAGTTGAGAGAACTGGAGCAGAAAGAGTCTGATGATTGGTCTATGGTTGTGCAGCTAGTTAGATCTTCTGGACCCTGATATCAAAGGGCCTCTGATGTGCTGTAAAGACACTGCCTTCAAAGGAAAACTGGAGAGAGGTCTTGTCATGTCCATTTTGCAGGTGGTGAAAATGAGTCACAGAAACATGGAAATTGTTCAAGGCAACAGCAGAGCTCAAAACCTCTGTCCCCACCAATACCTTTCGGTCATATATGGCTTTGAAGTGAAGTCGCTCAGTCATGTCCGACTCTTTGCGACCCCATGGGCTGTAGACTACCAGGCTCCTCTGTCCATGGGATTTTCCAGGCAATAGTCCTGGAGTGGATTGCCATTTCCTTCTCCAGGGGATCTTCCCAACCAGGGATCGAACCCAGGTCTCCTGCATTGTAGACAGACGCTTTACTGTCTGAGCCACCAGGGAAGTCCCATCTATGGCTTTAGCACTCTCAAAATGATGTCATCTGCTTGCAGCTGGTCTTCATGGTATATCTACTTACAGATGAGGGAAGCGAGACATTAAGAGGTTAAATGACATTTCCCAAGGTCTCAATGATTCTACTGAAGAAAAGGAACACACCCATCTCTAATTTCATGCTGCCTTCCTAGATCTGGTGCTTTAAAAAAGCCCTTCCACTTATCCATCCATTCATCCACTCATCTATTTCATAAGAATTTATGAATGTATTAGGTACCATGTATTATGTGTGGTTGACAAGGTTTTCAAGACCAAGATAATTCATCAGAGATGAGTTCTACTATACTATAATAATAGGACCATCTTTGACTTGACTGTTGTGGAAATACTATGTATGAGCATAAGCTTTTATATGTGGGAATTATATATTCTAATTAGTCTAAAAATGCATGCTATATGTGCTATAGATATGATATCATGTTTATAAACTGCCTAAAATGATCACAGGGAAGGATGTTATGCTTAAAATTTTTAGTAAAGTCAAAGGCTGATTGATGGAGACTCAAAAGTAACATAATCTGTGACTCCAGCTAGAGCCATCTGCCATGCAGGGAACTCAGAGTGCAGAGGGGAAGAGGGGTGGCCCTTGTCCTGAAGGGCATGTTTGCTGGCTTGGGCCCATTGTTCACTTGGTGAAATAGAGCCATGACTCAGAGAGGAATGTTTGGAAACCTCGACTCAGAATTCTTTTGAGAGCTTGAAATGAGTCCTTTGAGCGCTCGGAGGCTTGGAGGTAGCATCGTGACTTTTACCTGAAACAACTCAAATGCCTGGAGTTGCTAGATGGCAGAGCAAAAGCAGAGGGCAGCAGGAGAGGGCTGTAGGCTTCCAAGCTTTACTGAGGAGGGGAAGGCATGATCTTTTCCATCGATTAAACAGATGCCAAGGAAGATGGCAGGATTGAGTCATCCTGAAAAGCATCACCCTGGTGGCTCAATGGTAAAAAATCTACCCGTGTTGCAGGAAATGCGGGTTCAATCCCTGGGTCAGGAAGATCCCCTGGAGAAGGAAATAGCAACCCACTCCAGTATTCTTGCCTGAGAAATCCCATGGACAGAGGAGCCGGGTGGGCTACAGTCCGTGGATTCACAGAGTCGGACACGACTCAGCGACTAAACAAAAACAGAGGACTTCCTGCTAGGGTGCAGCAAACCCAGCAAAAGGAGGCTGTGTGAGCTTTTCACAGTCAGCCTGAGCCCACTGTAGGGTCAGGGCAGGGGCCCTGTGGTGTCAAAGGGCTGCAGCCAATGGAAAGGGGCGTGTTGGTGGTCAAGTGTCTCTTAAGAGCCCCCAAAGAGGGAAGAACTAGCATTTGCACATCCAACACGTAAAAAAGACACCTTCACAAGTCACGGGTAAATATAAAGACCTTGATGCTGTACCTCTTGTCTTTCCTCTCCATTCTGACCCTGCAGGAGCCATAGGGATCACAGTGAGGGGGGCAGGAGGAGGGAAAGAAAGAACGAGGTGGACAAACAGCAAAAGAAGCGTCGCTGCTCCTAACTGAGCAGGAGGGAACCTTAAATGTAGAGGCAGTCTGAACTCAGGTTGGAGAAGAATTTCCAGACACAGAGCATTTTAGGAAAGAGAATTTGTTGAAAACAAAGTGCTGAGGTAGTGAGGGTCGCTGCAAAGATAGTGGACCCACTTCCTGACAGACCAGGGAGAGCTGACCCCTTTCATGGGCTTGGGGCCAACTTCTATAGTCTCAAGACAAAATTCCTATGGGGAAGGGTGGCGTTAGGTCATTGGTCAGTGGCCTTTGGTGCCCACCTTGCCTAATATGGAGACAGGAGCTGGGTGGTTAGGGCCAGGCTGGCTAAACAGGATGGCTCATGACCATGGTTGCCATAGAGCTTGGCTAATTCTGGAAATATTGTCCTATGACCTCAGCAGGGGGCTCCACATTAAACTGGATGAGAGATTAGTATTTGGGGAATCAATCAGTAGATGGACTTTTTAATACCTAACAGTGAGACTATTCTAATATTCAAGTGTGGACCCCAAATGTTCCAGTATAGGCTTGAGGTTTCACTGGGAGAGAAAGGAAAGCTGGCTAAGCAGGCATGACAGGCAGGGGATGGGAAAAAAACTGAGCTGTTTACAGTCTAAGTAAAGGGCTTCCCTTGGGGTGCTAGTGGTTAGGAATCTGCCCACTGATGCCGGAGATGTAAGAGATGCAGGTTCGATCTATGGGTTGGGAAGATCCCCTGGAGTAGGAAATGGCACCCCACCCATTCCAGTATTGTTGCCTGGAAAATTCCATGGATAGAAGATACTGGCGGACTGTAGTCCCTGGGGTTGCAAAGAGTCGGATATGACTGAGTATCTGAGCAGCAGCAGCAGTCTAAGTACTGATCCAGCCCACACATTAGGCTGGTTTCACTTTCAAAAAACCTTCCAAGGTATTTTCAAAGGAACCATTGGCTTTCCCTCCCTTGCTCCTTCACCCCCAGCAGCTAGGCTGCTTCTAGAATCCACAATCAATGGGTTTTCTTCTCTTAACTTCTGGTTGGTGAAACATCCTCCACTCTCTTCTGCTTGGTTTCCCATTTTGAACTTATTACCAAGGAAAGAGACTACTTTTCCCGTAAATCGAAGGCAAGAGCTGCTAACTCCCTCTAGGTGACTTTGTTGGGCCCTCGGGGTCAGGTTAGACTCTGAAGGGAGTCAACATTACAATTAGAAAAAAAATAATCTCTTGCAATAAAATATCCTCTACTACTGCTTATAATAGCACACAACAGTATGCAGTGTGGGGCCCCAAGAAGAAGAACTCATCTGCAATTATTTGTGCTTGCCAGGGAAAGGATTTTTTGTTGTTGTTTATTTTTTTTCAGATTAAAAAAAATTATTTTTTTAACTGAAGGATAATTGCTTCACAGAATTTTGTTGTTTTCTGTCAAACCTCAGCTTGAATCAGTCATAGGTATATGTATATCCCCTCCCTCCAAAGCCTCCCTCCCATCTCCCTCCCCATCCCATCCCTCTAGGTTGATACAGAGCCCCTGTTTGAGTTTCCTCAGCCATACAGCAATGTTTACTATCTTATTCATGATTAACCAGCACTGTAATGATAGGGTTATAATGATAACAACGTGACACGTGAAAATGTTTGAGGTATAAATTGCTGGCCAGATGCTAACTCTAGAACCTGAAAGTCTCAGAGGCAAGGAGTCTATTCCGTGTGTGTGTGTGTGCATGCATGTGTGTTTCTCTGAGGGAAGAGGAGAAAGAAAGGGATAAGATTACCCTGCATATGTGACTATGGGTGGGGCAGAAGTGGCCCGGGTGCTCCCCTTCTCTATTCCAAAGGCTGCTTTGCATTCAAGGTCAAGAGTGCTTAAGGCTCCCACAAGCCCTTTCCTTCCTTCAGTCCCTCACACAGAGTGAGAAATAATCATTACCAGAACTACAGTGATCTTTCCTGCTTGTGAAAGTCCACATGTAACTGTTTCAGAGGCTGTATTTCTCTCTTCAGTTCAGTTCAGTTGTTCAGTCATGTCCAGGCTTCTCTGTCCATCACCAACTCCGGGAGTTTACCCAAACTCATGTCCGTCAAGACGGTGATGCCATCCAACCATCTCATCCTCTGTCGTTCCCTTCTCCTCCTGCTTTCAATCTTGCCGACCATTAGGGTCTTTTCCAAAGAGTCAGTTCCTCGCATCAGGTGGCCAAAGAATTAGAGTTCCAGCTTCATCATCAGTCCTTCCAATGAACACTCAGGACTGATCTCCTTTAGGATTGACTGATTTGATCTTCTTGCAGTCCAAGGAACTCTCAAGAGTCTTCTTCAACACCACAGTTCAAAGGCATCACTTCTTTGGCGCTCAGCTTTCTTTATAGTCCAACTCTCACATCCATACATGACTACTGGAAAAACCATAGCTTTAAGTATTTCTCTCTTAGAAGTTCAGAAAATTCTAGCTTCCCCAGGGCTGACCTTGAGGATCAGCACCTCTGCTTTCCATTTTCTTGACTCTGAAACACTGTTTGGTGCCATGGTTTATGACTTTCCCAAGGTTTGGGGGCCTGGTCTGGCAAACAGGATATCTATCCCCTCCACTGGAAGAAGAAAATTCTTCCAGATATCTTCAGTTATGGCAAGTCTTCAAATTTTCATCCTTTGCATTTAGCTGTGGTTTTCACAAATGGTTAAACATGCCTCACAGCTAACTTTGGTGAATGAGGTTGATAAAACTGAGTTAAAATCTTTTTGGTCAAATGTAGGCATAAAGAGAGAATTTTCTGCTAAGATGTAAACCCTAGCTCTGGAAGCAGTTCCAAAAGGGAAAGGCAGCTGATATTTTGAAGAATGTCAGCATCATGGGAATGCATATAGGGTAAGTCTCCCAGGGAAACTATTTTAAGCCCAGACCCACAACTATAATATATCAAGTGCAATAATAGCCACTGTCTCTTCACATTTTTCTCAAAGGTTAATTAAATTAAAGCCTCTAACTTTGAGGTATATATTATTATGCCCATTTTACAGATGAAGGACCCTAGACTTAGCCACATGATTTTGAACAAGTTATTTAATCTTTCAGATTTGATTCCAGAGCCATATGGACACATTACATAACTTCATACTAATCAGACAAAGTGTGTGTGTGTTAGTCACTCAGCTGTGTCCAACTCTTTTCTACCCCATGGACTGTAGCCCGCCAGGATCCTCTGTCCACAGGATTTTCCAGGCATGAGGACTAGAATGGTTGCCATTTCCTTCTCTAGGGGATCTTCCCCACCCAGGGGTCGAATCTGGGTCTCCTGCATGGCAGTAAGTCATTTTCAAACAATTAGCATCCAGTTTCTCTCATTTTTATACATTTGAAGGTACCAATTCATTATCATGTTTTTTTTTTTTCACTTTTGAATGAATTTCTTCATGATTTAAAAAGATCCTTTCCCCACCTTTTTTTTTTTTCCTTGAAATGTATGGAGTGGGGTGGGGATAAGAGTGGGGGTAGGAGGAAAGCCCACTGGACTGAGGATCAAGAGACCTGGGTGCCAGCCTCCAACCCTGTCACTGAACTTCTCTGGGGCTTGGTGTACTTGTCTGTATGACAAGGAAGTCAGAGAGAATGTCTCTAGGACATACCACTCTCTCTTTTTACAAATTATTAGCATAAACCCAGATTTCCAATTCCAGCTTTTGGTCAAAGGTCTTCCCCATTGCCTCCAGCCACAATTTAAGCTCCTAGAAGAAGAACAGGCTGTCATCCGCGACTAAGAGTACCCGGTGCTTCCTAAATCAAATTCAACATTAAATTGCACTGCAAACAAAAAGTTGTACACAGTTGAAATGCTGGTGAATGGGACTTAATGAGCTCCATATGCCTGACCTCTGGGAAGAAGTGATTTGGGAAACTGTAGCTGGAACTGGAAGAGTCCAAGGGCATCAGCATCTGGTGTGAGTTACTCAGAATGAAGGGAGTCAACCGTGTTTTTGTTTGGTTGCCAAGCTCGGGAAGGTAGAAATACTGTGTAATCTGTGCTCACCTTCTGAGATCACACCGACAGGTTTCCAAGCTTGTCCTCACTTCTCAGGAGGCAGAGAAGAGCTTCCTTCCTGCTGCTCTCCCAGGCTGCCTGTATCCCTGAGGCTCTGAGGGTTCAGGTCTGTCCTGTTGAAAGCAAGCTCTCTTGTTGGACAGGTCAGCGACTTTAGACCACTTGTACTTGTTTTGGTCAACTCTGCAACTCCTCAAGGGGCTTGTCTAAAGCCCAGGTCTGACAGGGTCATTTCTCTCCCTTTTTCAAAAAATGCCAGACTCATGGCTTCATGCATGCAATGCACGCTGTCTAGTTAAGCCCGGACTTGCTTTTTCAGATTCCTGGGTCATTATTCCCCACCCTTGGCATCCTGTGTTCTAGCCACATTCCAGTCTCATCTCCCTGAGTCTTTCCACCTGCTTTCTCCTCTGCAGCATCCCTCCCATCCTGTCTCCACCTGGAAAGCTTGTGATTGATGCAGTTTGAGTAACACATACCCTGTGTGTAATGTATCGGCTCACTCGTTGCCTCCCCATTCGTGATTAATCTGTGCCATTTCTGTGTTCCATAGTCCTTAGATGCAGTTGGGATGAGAAAGGAGAGGTGTATAATTGCCTTCCATATTGGAGAGCTCTTCATGAGTGAGAGTATATCTTACTATTCCCTTTATATAACTCTGTGTGGGTGTGTGTGAAGTCACTTCAGTTGTGTCTGATTGTGACTCTTTATGACCCTATGGACTGTCGCCTGCCAGGCTCCTCTGTCTATGGGGTTTTCCAGGCAAGGATACTGGAGTGGGTTTTCGTGCCTTTCTCCAGGGGATCTTCCCGACCTGGGGATCAAACCTGCATCTCTTATGTCTCCTGCAGGCTGTTCTTTACCACTTGTGCCATCTAGGAAGCCCAGAGTATAACTGACTCTCAGTAAATGTTTATTGAGTGAACCAATGAACAAAGGAATGGAAAGTCCTTGGAAATCAAGCAGTATTTCAGTCTTTGAAACTTCTCCCATATTTCTTTGGTTATCTTGTTCATGATAATTTATGTCTATCAGGTTTTCATGCTCTCTAACATCCTTTTTGAAGGCTACTGTTCCAGGGTAGGAAAACAGCTAATGCTCTTCTGACCTTGGGAAGTTGCTATAGAGCAGCCCAGAAAGGAACAAACCAGTAGACATGCTTGTCTTTATAGAATGCTTTTGCTCCCTGAGCTCATGAAGCCTATTACTCTTAGAGATGTGCTTTGAATGCAGTCACTTCCTGTGGACAGTCTGGCAAATCAGTAG
This sequence comes from Oryx dammah, assembly GCF_014754425.2. NCBI lineage: Eukaryota > Metazoa > Chordata > Mammalia > Artiodactyla > Bovidae > Oryx > Oryx dammah. The sequence goes on along the minus strand of NW_024070211.1, from coordinate 40,681,187 downwards.
GTGTTCCAACTTAGGAACTGGCCAGGCAGTCATTTAGGTCTTCCTTAATAAAATAGAATTTAATAAAAAAAAAAACTTTTTATTTTGTATTGGGGTATAGCCAGTTAACAATGTTGTGATAGTTTCAGGTGAACAGTGAATGGACTAAGTCATATATATAAATGTAAAAATATGATTTAATTCTGATCTTTTTGTTCTTACCTTTATTTCAATTCATCTCCTAAATCCCAAGACACCGACACCATGAATCATCACCTATCTTCTTGATATCAGATTCTGAAGATAAAGGATATTTATATTTTGGAGCCTCCTAGCTTTGGTTATCTGAAATAAAATTTAAGAAGAATTGATAGTGATATTTTAATAGGATATGGTTGTTTTGAATACATTTTTTTAAAAATGTGATCTTCCAACAGTCTGGTGAAATGGACCAGGTAAAAATGAAAATGCCTGTTATATAGATGAAGAAGCTGAAGCTAAGAAAGCATGAATGACTTAACCAAAGTCACACAGCTGGAAGGTGGCTGTGCTAATACCCAAACCCGCTACGATTATGGGGTAATCCTACTTCCCATTGTGAGGATTCATAACTGAGAAGGCACACACATTGTAGCACAATATTTTTGGCAACTTTTGTAAGTCTTAAATCTACCAAAGCAAATGATCCATGTTTGGTAACTGGTTACTCAAAGAATTTCTGTGAGTCATTTTCATGGTCTAATGAGAGAGAAGCAGCTATAAGAGAAGATGGTTGGAGAAAGGAAAACAATGAATGTTGAACAGTCATTTGACTAAAGGTTTGGCACAGTGCAGTTGAAGTTCAGTTCAGTTGCTCAGTTGTGTCTGACTCTTTGTGACTCCATGAATCACAGCACGCCAGGCCTCCCTGTCCATTACCAACTCCCGGAGTTCACTCAAACTCATGCCCATCGAGTCGGTGATGCCATCCAGCCATCTCATCCTCTGTTGTCCCCTTCTCCTCCTGTCCCCAATCCCTCCCAGCATCAGAGTCTTTTCCAATGAGTCAACTCTTCACATGAGATGGCTGAAGTACTTACCTTGAGGGGAAAACACATTGTGAAAGTGTGAGTTTTTATTTTATATTGTTCTGTTTTTGAAACTGGGATTATCCCCTTTCTCCATTCTCAGAGAGGTTTAGATAACACAAAAAAGGATTGGATTCCATTTATTCAACTCTTTCAGAAAAGGTGAGGGTAATAAATGTGTTAAAAACAATGGACAATTTAAAATTCATTAAATTAGGTGTTCCCTGTTTAGCCTGCACTTGTTAGAATAATGAAATTTGAGGGTTTAAAATATAGCTTGTTTCGAAATGATGCATGAGTTCCCAAAAACCTTGTTTAACATATTGCTGGAATAATGCATATGAGATGGTTAAAAATGGAAGTAGAAAAAAAAAATCCCCAACACCCTTAGAGGAATTTGCAATTCATAAAG